>NW_026606091.1:26107500-26605000 GCF_029834395.1 Sorex fumeus | reverse complement strand
CGTCTACTTGTTGGTACTTTAAAAAATAGTTGTAGAAAAAAGACAAGTTCAAAAACACCAATGATTACTGATTATGTGCAATGTACCTAATTTTTACATTAAACTCAGCTGTACTGAAGTCATGTTTTAGGTATTCCAACGTATATAGGAAAGACTATTTGATCTATATATTTGACTTTATAGATTTTGAAATAAAATATTTAAAATATCTTGATCACTGATGAAAAAACACAAGTTCTCTATTTCATCCTCCAAGGTGATGAAACTTTTCCCCAGTGTACTCCAGCTAACTTGAGTCCTCTTTTTCACAATCTTTAAAAACGGTAAGGGCCTTGTGGCTTCCTTTCCTTCTTGCCAGTTTTTCCCTTAAAAGAAAAAAATCAATTATTTGTTCAGCTGTTTATTGACTTCTTTGTGGTTTTTATTTTCAGTTCCCTTCCCTCTGCCCCTTCCCTTCACGGATGCTGAGGAGACCTGGCTGCAGGGCTTGCATGCCTCCTGCAGGGCTTACACATGTGATCACCGGGATTTACACTATTAGCTGAGGCTAACAGTTACGCTAAAGGGGTGGCGCCTTCCAGCTGTGGTGCTGGCACATCTTTTCATAGCTGCAGGGCTCACTGGGGGGCTGCATTCCTTGCTGTGGTGCCACACACTGCCTGGCTGTGGCACAGTGGGTGTAAGGTAACACTGGTATGTTGCAGGCAGCAGCACAGATCACACATGTGGGACACTATAGAGTTGACTTGTGGATCATGTTTGCAAAGCAGGACTCCAATCCCCCCTGTGCTATTCTGTTCAGATTATTCATCTGCCGTTCTTTGAGTAACCATAGATCTACCACTTGATGGCTGGGAAAGTAGAAAAAAAGGAAAAGGAAACTTGGAGGGACAGATGAATAATTACAGGATTTTCCTAATCATAATCTTTTTACTACATAATCTTTGTACTCAGTGAAGAGGACTCTTTTTTTGCTCTCCAGCATCTCAATTCCTTTTGTAAAAATTCCTTTCGCACATTCAACTCACCCGTTAGTAAAAAACATCTCCTAAACAACAATTAAAACATTGTCAATGAAATTTTTCAATTATAACAGCCAGTGGACTTTATGTTCCTTTGGAATGGATGCTCAGATTCTGATAATCATAAAGTTGTTTTTACATATTTAATTCTAAACTGTTTTCTAAAGTTCACTATACTATGTTTTAAACTGATTTTGAATCCAGTCGGTAATGTCTCTAGTCCAGTGGTCGTCTCCAAATTGTATTATATGTCTAGCCCATCTGATCTTCGACGTCTTGGCAAACGAGACAGCGTCCGTATAACTTTACAAGAAAAAAAAAATCCAACGCAATCAAAAAATGGGGAGAGGAAATGAACAGAAACTTCCTCAAAGAAGAAATGCAAATGGTCAAAAGGCATATGAAAAATGCCTTTAATCACTAATGCCTTTAATCACTAATCATCAGGGAGATGCGAATCAAAACAACAATGAGATATCATCTCACACCACAGAGACTGGCACACATCAAAAAAAATAAGAGTAACCAGTGCTGGGTAGATGTGAGGAGAAAGGGATTCTTATTCCGTGTTGGTGGGAATGCCAGCTTGTCCAGCCTCTTTGGATAACAATATGGACATTCCTCAAAAAAACAGAAATTGAGCTCCCATTTGGCCCAGCAATAGCATTTCTGGTAATATACCCTGACTGCCCGAAAACACACAGCAGAAATATGATCTGCACTTCTATGTTCATTGCAGCACTATTCACAATAGCCAGAATCTGGAAACAACTCAAGTGCTCAAGAACAGATGACTACACAATGGACTATTATGCAGCCATTAGCAAGAATGGAGTCATGAAATTTGCTTATAAATGGACGGACATGGAGAGTATCATAATGAGTGAAATGAGTCAGAAGGAGAGGGACAGGTATAGAATGACTGCATTCATTTGTGGGCTATATGGAGACACATAAGGAGATATATAGGGAGATATACAAGGAGATAACTTGGAGATTCACAACTAAATCTTTGAGGAGATGCAAGTCAATCCACTAAAAATCATGAGATATACCAGCTTCCTGACTGAAAACTCTGGGGTGGGGGGTGGGCCAAGTCCCTGCCCTTTCAAAGCCCTTGCAGCCACACCCACATCCCACAGCTACCTCCATAAAAACAGCCCAACACCACTACTTCACGAATAATTTAAACTCTGTAGAGATACCAAACTGATGAAAATTTCAGGTATACAAGTTTTCAGGCTGAGAACTCTAGGATCTCAGAGTGGGGTAGGGCAGTCTCCTCCCTGAAGCCCCAGCAGCCACACCCACATTCCACAGCTGCTGCCATCTAAACTTATGAGCCCAGTTCTACAGATCCTTAAGTTTCTGGAGCCTGTGACCACATATGGCACCTTTGGAGGTGCCACTGTGACTACATGACACCTCCAAATTCCACAATACTGACAGTCAAGAAGCATACAAAACTGACGAGAAAGTGACAGAAGTCAACTAAGTCAACACAAAAATATTAAAACACTAACAGAGAAGGCTTAACAAGCAACAAAAAGCTTAGCAAATCCTCAGACAAGGACTTAATGGCCCCATGGTGAGATATAACAATTTTCACAAATTTTCTTTTAAAGTATTTCTTGATAGTTCCATTAGCTATTTAGTTGTAATAAGCAACATGAAATAAATTATTGTGTGCTGGCAAAGGGAGCATCCTTTGGGGGTGGTTGGAAAAATGGTGACAATGGTGGAGGGAGGGTCATTCTGGTGGCAGGATTGATGTTGAAACACTGCATGCAGTGAAAACTGTATTGTAAATAACTTTGTAAACCAGAGTTTTAATAAAGTTTGTTTTTTGGAAAAGGAGATAACTTGGCTTGAAAAGATATTTCAGGAGATATTTTCTGTAAACTGAGAGAGGGGAGGGCAGCGAGAGGTGGACTAGCAGTAACACATGACAGTGTGGTGGGTCTTGGGCACTTTGGTGGTGGTGAAGATGCATCTACTTTGTATGGCAAAGTCAACAGTAACAACTATAACCATGTTATCTAAGTTATAATCATTAAAAATCATATTGTATAATGGACAATCTTCAGTCTTGCTCCTTTCAGATACTCCTATTTAAACCAAACCACTGTCAAGCCACAAATTAAAAGATGTTAGTTTTCAAATTTATGTATATATTTATTCACTGTCACTGTCCTGCCATTGTTCATTGATTTGCTCGAGCGGGTCCAGTAACGTCTCCGTAGTGAGACTTGTTGTTACTGTGTTTGGCATACTGAATATGTCACGGGTAGCTTGCCAGGCTCTGCCGTGCGGGCGAGATACTCTTGGTAGCTTGCAGGGCTCTCCGAGAGGGGTGGAGGAATCAAAACCGGCTTGGCCGGGCCGGCTGCTCGAAAGTCCTACTGCTGTGCTATTGCTCCAGCCCATAAATTTATTAAAGAAACATTTACTGAGCACTAATGTCTATGTGAAAGTCCATACAGTTTATGCTGAGTTTTCATTTTAAACATAGATTTTCAGGTCACTAAAAATATTTCACTATATAGTGTGGTTTTATAATTTTTTTAAACTTTCTTTCATAGTATGAAATACATTAAGAAAGAAATCAAGTTAAATGTGTCACATTCTCCCTGGCATTAAAAAATGTGACTTACAGGAGTGACTCATGTTCTGGGTTACCTACAAATAGATGGCATTTAATTTTTGTGCAGGATGGTTAAATTAGCCATTCAGCAAGGGTTTAGACAGAAAGTAGCACACAAGGCTGCTGTTAATCCTAACAGGTTCTATTTTGTTGTCAGAGGTGGGTCACACTGAACTGCACAGAAGCCAGTTGGCTCTATGCTCAGGGCAGGACTTGGGAGACCCTATCAGGTCTCAGGATCAAACCAGGGTCAGCCTCACTCAATGAAAGTACCTTACCCTCGTACTCTCTGTTCCCTTAAGAGTTCTTTAAATAGATGAAAAATTAAAACTACCCCCTTATTTTTTGGGGGAAATATTTTTCATCTGTTTTATAATATATTGATATTTTAAATGTCACAAGTCCATTATCAAAATTGCTTATTAGACTTATAATATCTGTGGATTAAATGTGCAGAAATTTAAGAGAGCCTCTGATTGAAAGTTAAACTGACAAGTCCTAGGAAATCAGTCTGTGAGTTTTCTATATGAACATTCATGAAGCTTAGCATAATTTTAACTTGGAGGCTTTGGGCAAAACTTAACCATAATGTCTCAATTTGCATGTTTGTAGACAAGAAGTAATCAAAGTATCTATCTCATATTGTGATTTGGTGGATTAAAGAAATGTCTGACTCACCTACACCTATACTGAGTGCCAGTTGTATGCTGATCATACAACCAGTCCTCTCCCTATGCACTTAGCACGCAGCTTAAAGTACAATTACAATTAATTTTAGCTATTCTCTTACAACAATGAGGCAGAAGTCACAAAATGGGACTGCAGGAATAAGGTGTACACACATTACACTGTTTTCACTATTTTAGTACCAGAGAGGTTACTCAAAGGCAGGAGCACACAAGACCCTGAGTTGAATCTCCGACACAGCACAGGCACTCACAATCCAGCACTGCTGCCTTGAGTATTGCTGGGAGTGGCTCCTGGGCCTCCTCTTAAGTATTGTTTGGGAGTCCTCCCCATCCAAATCCTTAGTAATTTAAGACGTTCAGCAAGAGGAGATAATCTGGGAAATACAGAATTCGAATTCTTTCCACACACCAGATTCTCTTTCTTTGAAAGGTATCATTAAGGCAGGCTGACTTTAGTAGACTTTGAGCCAGTGTTTATCCTTCATGTGGTAAACATTGGAAATTTTAACCAAATACTTTTAAAAAAATATTTTATTTCTTTGTTTGCTTTTTGGGTGACACACAGCGATGCACAGGGGTTACTCCTGGTTTATGCACTCAGAAATTACTCCTGGCCATGCTCGGGGGACCATATGGGATGCTGGGAATTGAACCCGGGTCGGGCCGCATTCAAGGCAAATGCCCTACCCGCTGAGCTATCACTCCAGCCCCTCAACCAAATACTTTTCACACAAAGAGTTAATGAGACTTTTTCCAAGAAGCAGCAAAGGAGGACCATGTGATGCTGGGGATCGAGTAGAGGCTCCAACACATAAAGGATGTGTCCCAGACCTTTAAGTCATCTTCTAAACCCCCAAAGAAAAGCTCCTACATCTTTATAATTACAAGAAAATTGCACATCTGAAATGACCCAGGACTACAGAAATTCCCTTGTGAATGAACAGTCCAATAAGTGGAAAGGGGAAAAATGACAAAGGCGGGTGGAGGGCAGTAGAGAGAAAAGATATGAGTCTTAAAGTAGTCAAAGATACCTTCATAAAGTAGCAGTCTTGGCATTTGAGTTAGAAGCAGACTGTCTCTCTGAATTCAGAGAAACGCTGAGTCAAAAAAGAATGAAAAGCAACTGAGAGGATTGAAAAGGAAACACTATTCTAGTGGGAAGCTTTCATGACCACTTAAAATACACAAAGTTAACTGGCTGGACAGTTTTAGCAACTGGGGGACATATTCTGTATGAATCCTCATAAAGAGCTTCTGGGGGGATGAACTTCTGAGGTGATGGCCTGGTAAGAAAGTGGGAAGCCCAGGTTTAATCCGGTTCCAAGGCTGGAGGTAGCCAGGCTCAAAACAGATCAATTTACCACGTGATTTGTAGAAAGCCCAATGGTAGATAGCGGCCGATTTAGAGGAAAGGGCGCTGCCTTGTCTGAAGTGAACAAGAGCCCAACCCTATCTTAAAAATTTATATTCACTGGGTTATTAATCCTCAAGCCCATTTTAGATAAAGAGTTTAACATACATTAGAGGCCAAAATTAAGAAGTTAAGCAGAATGAGCTATAGATTTAATTCACAGATGACTATATAACCTTTTACAAATCATTCTTAACTGTTCTGTACTACAGTTTCTTATTTTAAAGAAACTGCTCATGACAATGTCTGAACCCCTTCTGTTATCTTAGGCAAGTAAGATCATATCTGTAAGTACTCTTGAAAGAAATTTTAAAAAAGCCATTAAACACAGTTTCCAAATTAGAAAATCTTGCTAGAAAATTATAATTGATAACTTAATGAAAAGCACAACAGTATAAAAACCTAAGACAATTTAGGACTTTTTTAAAGACTGCAAATATTGAAAAATAAGTTTAAATTTTGGAATGAAATAACAACTTCTACCTCTATACACCCTTGAGAATCATATTCAATATCACTAGTGGCTTAAGAAATATAGGGTCAAAGACAGTATAGTGCACAGGGCGCATCCTTGAACATAGCTGACCTGGGTTCAATCCCTGGCATCCTATATGGTTCCCTGAGGTCCACAGGAGTGATCCCTGAGCGCAGAATCATGAATAAGTCCTAAGCACCACTGGGCGCGACCCCAAAATCAAAACCAAAAAGAAATACATGGTAAAAGAAGTCGTTTTCTCCTTATAGATCTGTATTTTACAAGGCTGATTATAGTTGGTATACACAGTACTCTCTTCTATTGGGGAAGGGGGACAATGGGTGATACCCAATGGTACTCAGGAGCTACTCCTGGCTTAACTGGTGCCAGGAATTCAAACTAGGGTCAAAGATAATATAGTTGAACACAAGGCAAGTGCCCTACCTCCTGCACTATCTCTCTGGCTCCCTGAGGGCACTCTTAAAACATTGTTGGCAGGGGGATATACTGGCACAACATTTCAGAAGAGCAATTTGACAGTACTTATTTAGACTTAAATGTAGATATACTTTAACTACTAAATTGCATTTAGAATTTGATTTATTGACTCTTTCATGTACACTGATTTTATATATGCATGAATAAATTTACTGTGGTATATTAACATTGTTTGCATATAAATGGGTAATAACATAAATAGAAATGTATTAAATAAGAAAATATTGGCTAAGCTGGTATATCTATGTACTGGTATAAAAATTGGCCATTAGAAATGTGAATCTTTATAAGCTGATACAGAAACATTCACAAAAATTAAATGGGAACAAAGCGATCAAGCTAGGGACTTTGTAGAAAATTACTATTTCTATTTAAAAAGACTATTTTAAATGACTATCAATATTTTAAGAAACACCTATTACCAAATACTCATATTCTAACATATTCATATTCACCTCAACATCAAGTCAGACCTTTTTTTAAGTAAAATACTAGAAGCACACTCTAACATTAATATAATCAAAAATTTTAAAAAGGGTCCATGTTTTGTATTATGAGTTTGGGAGACAGAAATTTAAGAAAAATATTCTAACTTTTGGGGAGGAGGTTGGAGAGGGTTCTTAACCCAGTGGTGCTCAGGGCTTAATCCTGGCTCTGTGCTCATAAGTTACTACTGGTGGTGTTTGAGGGACCATATGTGATGCTGCTGGGTATCGAACCAGGGTAGGCTGCAATAACCCTGCCCTATATCTCTGGACCTATTTTATTGTTTTTTTAAAATAGATATTTCTATACCTTTCTGGATATTAAAATTATGACTGAAACTTCAGAGAAATTTTTATTATTACACAAAATGATGTGTCAATAACAATATGCTAAAATTTAATGTGCTATACGTAACATATTTCTTCTAAATTATGCATATCTTTTTAAAGCTAAAGATTTGAGGTAAGCTGATTTATTGCATTGGTAGCTTGTGCTTGCATATGACTAATACACCAGTTAAGATTCATCAATAAACAGTATCAAATCAAATTTCATATGACCCCTTACAGATAATTGCGAGGAACACATATTTTCATCTACATGTGCACACATATATATAATTTTTTTCATTTTTTTATAATTTTATATATTGAATCACTGTGAGAGCAGTTACAAAGATTTTGGGTTTAAGTCTCGGTCATACAATGAAACACTCCTAACTTCACCAGTGCCCATTTTCCACCATCAAAAACCCCATATACTCCCATCCCACACCCTCCCCCTACCTGTGGGGCAGATGACATTACTCTCTCTATTTTACATTACTCTCTCTTTATTTTGATTACATTCAATAGTTTGACACCAGACTCACCATTATTACTTGGAATTTTACCCCAACACTCAGATCTGCTGAAAAGGGAACAGTAGACAATTTGTTTTCTATTGCTGGTTATGAATAACATATGATGTCATGTGGCTACAGTAGTGGCCACGCGATTTTGAAATTCCAAAATTTTAACACTTAAAGGTAAAGGTAAAGGTAAAGGCCCTCCCGTTGATCGTCGATTTGCTCGAGCGGGCCCAGTAACGTCTCCATTGGAGACTTTGTTGTTACTGTGTCTGGCATATCGAATACTCTCGGTAGCTTGCTGGGCTCTCCGAGAGGGGCGGAGGAATCGAACTCGGGTCGGCCATGTTGGCCGCGTGTAAGGCGAACGCCCTACCCGCTGTGCTATCGTTCCAGCCCAACACTTAAATCTGGAGGAATTTCTGCCAAAACCTGCTGGGTTCCGAGATTTGTTCCTGAGTCTCTGGGATCATGGCTGTTAAGCAGCTTGATCAGGAGCCAGAGAGGCCGTTCATGGGCAATGGCTTAGGGTCTCATTGGGGTGGGGAGGAAAGGGCCGGCTCCACCCCCATCCCATGAGGCCCCACATGTCTCGTCACTGAAGGCCCAAACCTGATTCTCCAGTGGCCTCTGGAGGATGGCAGCCACCAAGCTGCCTTAGGGGGAGCAGGCAGAGGGACAGCACCCTTTCTCCCCTGAGATGGCCTGGCGACAGTAACCTACTACGACTCCGGATGCATTTCTGCCAAAAGTCACTGGGTTCTGAGATTTGTTTCTAAGTCTCTGGGATCATGGCCGTTAAGCAGCTTGATCAGGAGCCAGAGAGGCCGTTTGTGGGCGGCGACTCAGAGTTTTGTTGGGGTGGGGAGGAAAGGGCTGGCTCCACCCCCATCCCATGAGGCCCTGCATCTCGTCACTGTGGGCCCAAATCTGACTGTCCAGTGGCCTCTGGAGAATGACAGGCACCGGGCCGCCAGGGGGAACAGGCCAAGGCACGAAACCTATTCCCACCTGGAGTGACCCAGCACCAGCAACCTACTGCAGGAACAGGACGCATTTCTGCCAAAAGCCGTTGGGTTCCGAGATTCGTTTCTGGGACTCTGGGATCATGGCCAGTAAGCAGTTCGATCAGGAACCAGAGAGGCCATGCCTCCAATTATATAGCTGAGCCGGAGGTGGTTTGTGGGTGTGTCTCCCACATACCTAACTTTTGGCCGTTTACTTTCTTTTTTCTTTATTTATATTTATTGAATCACCGTGAGAACAGTCACAAAGCCTTTCAGTTCAAGTCTCGGTCAGTCATACAATGATCAAACACCCATCCCTTCACCAGTGCACATTTTCCACCACCAAGAACCCCAGTATTTCCCCCTACCCACCCCCACCTGTGTGGCAGATTCCCTCTTTACTCTCTCTCTCTCTACATTGATCACATTCAATATTACGACAAAAGACCCAACATTGTTATTTGGAATTTTCCCTAACATTCAGACCTGCCACAAAGACATCATTAGAAAATTTGTTTTCTATTGCTGATTATGAAGAGCATATGATGTCGTGTGGCCACAACAGTGGCCACGTGAATTTGGATTTCTGATATTTTAGTAATAAACCTAGAGGGATTACTGCCAGAAGCCCCTGGGTTCCAAGATTGGTATGTGTGCCTCTGGGATCATGGTTGGTTAGAAGCTGGAGGAGGCATTTGAGGGTGGCAACTTGGAGCATTGTCAAGGCAGGGAGTAGGGCCGATTCCACCCGCATTCCATGAAGCCCCACGTGCCTTGTCAATGCAGTCTCATACCTGGCTGTTCATTAGGCTCTAAAAGATGCAGGCCACCATGTCGCCGCCGCATATGGGGACAGGTGGAGGAACAGATACCCTTCCCCTCCCAGGGCGGCATGGCACCTTAGTTAAATACACAGGCCAGATGTATTTCGGTTGGGCATTATCTTTTGCTCAGATTTTCCCACCACCACTCAAGCCGGATTTTCAGGGAAAAATGCTTGATCATTTACTTTCAACGGATGACTTTGCATATCAGGAAATGTCGCGCGGCCACACGGTTTGGAAAATAGTCCTGGTACCCGCACTCCAGAGTCATGCTTGCAGAAGCTCATGGTCACCGGGATTCCATGTGGAGAAGGTGGGGAGACAGCACCTTCCCCATCTGGGACCATCCAGTGATGGGGCCCAGAGAATTCTCTGGGAGCTGTGGGGTCCTCCAGCCGGTTTTTTCTTCACTGCTGTGTGCTGGAAGATGGCGCTGGGGGCGGGTTGTGGGTGTGACTTCCAGAATCAGAGGTTGCCTGGGAGCTGGGGCGGCCCCACTGCAGTTCGGAAAACAGTCCTGGTACCCACATGCCAGAAGCTCATGGTCACCGGGATTCCATCTGGAGAAGGCGTTGGCCATTTACTTTCTTGCTAAACTTTGCCCCAAGTTTTTGGGGTCTGGCCAAAGGCACAACAGCAATTTTGGGGCATCTGAAAGTCTGACGGCGCCATCAGGCTGCTGATGCACTCGCTTCACAGGTACAGATTGACCCGCTGGTGGCACCATACCCCCGATACATGTATATATAATTTTTATTTATTTTTTGCTTTTTGGGTCACACCTGGCAACGCACAGGGGTTACTCCTGGCTCTGCACTCAGGAATCACCCCTGGCAGTACTCAGGGGACCATATGGGATGCTGGGAATTGAACTTGGGTTGGCCGTGTGCAAGGCAAACGCCCTACCCGCTGTGCTATTGCTCCAGCCCCTGTATATATAACTTTTAATAGTTACTGTATACCTATTTAATTTTAAGAAATTATTTCATTTCAAGCACATTAAACAAAAATGGCCAGCTCTGGTTTAAAATTCCTATTGATGTTTCCTTCTGATGAACCAACCATTTAGCAATCCCTTTCTTGAGGAATGAGAACAGTTCTCAGAATCAGCAATGAAATGGACAGCACTATCATTCTATGTAGTAATGAGGAAACATTCTTACGCAGGCTCCTGGTTACAAATCAGCGCACTGCCTTAGAAGCCTGATAAAGGAGTTAAATGCAGATACTCACATCAGCATAGTGACCTATCATGTCACATCGGTCACATCGCTTCCTCCAGGAATGTCTTTCAAGACATCGGTGAGTGGAAGACATAGGCAAAGAACAGTCTAAGCAAAAACGGGCTGGACAGGCATACTGGAGGTGTCCTCGCTCAGAACAGAGGCAGCAGGCGCGTACTTTCTATGAGGCAAATAGAAAAGCTCTTCAGCAAAGTACTTACTTCAATCTTTTCATTTGTTTTTTGGGTCACACACAATTGTGCTCAGGTCTTATCCCTGGCCCCAAACTCAGAGGTCACTCCTTGTGGTGCTCAGGGGACCTTATGGGGTGCTGGGGGTGGCCAAATGCAAGGCAAGTGCTCTACCTACTGTACTATTGCTCCGGCCCTCTTCACTCTTAAATAATAGCAGATTTTCCTTTCATCGTATTACTCTGTAAAGTTATTTCCAATTTGAGACCTTAATGAAGGTCTTGAACATAATTATAAGATCAACTAACCATATGAAATCAGAGCTTTAACAAAGCTACCTGCATTCTGCAGTTGCCAGAAATGCTCAGTGTAACTGTACTTTTGGTTAGTATCTATTTCTTATGCCTTGTCTTGTAGAACATTGACATTATTCTACGTAAGAGGGGAAATTATGGTCAGGAGAATGTGAAAGTGAAGTCACAGATAAAAAACAAAAAAAAGAGATTGCTTTGGTTCAGAATCAAAGACAATGACACCCAAGAACTGCCCCAAACATTTGAAGGACAATTATGTGGAGGAGAGTAGATAGTAGAAGGAATGTTAAGGGCTTACAATTTGTCAGTAAATATTTAAAAGCTTTAGTTCTGTGTTACCAAGGATGACATATCTGCTTAACATAATTTATACCAATAAACATTTAAAATGCCTAAAATTTTAATTTTATAACTTTAGGGGTCTCAGGAACCAACTAACTCAATCTTCTCATTTACTGACAAGTATACCGAGGTACTGTGAGTGAAAAAATTTACCTAAGACCATATAAATACCAATGAAAAGCTGAAACTGACTCCACATGATTTTGATGCTAAATTTCTTACTCTCTCCCCTACTTTGGGCTTTGACCTACATGAAATTTAATACATTCATTACAGAAGAATTCTAATATTACTCTAAGGTCATTCTTAGGCTAGCAAGTCCTAACTCTGTGATTCTGATTTTAATAGTGCAGAAAGAAAAATCACACATATCACATACTTGTGGAAGGGGGCAGTTTTTTGACAAATGGCCACGTTTGTCACAATTTCTACAGGTGACATTTTTGTTCGCTGAATAGTATCGCTGATTCATTCTTCCAGAAGATCTATTATTACTAATCTGGGCCTAAGGAAACGGGGGAAAAAAAAACCAAGAATTAAAAAAAGATTTTTTTCACTGTGTTTAATAAAAACAATTTACATTCTTTTAAAAACTATCAATAAGGAACATCACATTTTGATAAAGCAAGAGAATTAACGGTCAGAGTTGAGTCCATCATTCTTCAATCTTTTCATATCTGCAGACCAGCATCTGCCCTTCATACTGGCAGTTACTACCAAGATGGTACAACCATTCTACACCAAATGGACTGGCAATGGTTTGTGGACTGATGGCTTCAGTCCACTGGCGTAATACAGAAGTCAGAAAAAGGGAATCATAAAAGGAGTTAGAACCTCAAAAGCTGATCCATAAAGATAAGTACACTTTTTTGTCTGCTTCTACTTCTTATCCCCTCTTCTTAAGCACATCTCCATAGATGCCATTTGATATCTTTCTCTCAGATTTGGGTGTAGCTGGGGCACTAATATTCATCAATTTAACATTCTAGAGGCATTCAGAGTCAGATAGTACTGACTTTTATATCTGAATGTATAACAATTTATAAATGTATGCTAATATTAGGAAAAATACATATGGAATACATAAAGAAGAATATGTAAATGCCAAACAATGCTTTTTATCTTGTTTGGTAGATGCCATCTTTGAAAAAGCCTTCACTTTTCATTTGTTATCCTGCTGAATTGGTCAAGCAGGTTCCAAGTAGACACAATCTAATGATCTCTTCAGACTTTTCTTCTACCAAGTTGTAAAATTATTCTCTTTTCTAGCCATCTGCCACAATAAAGGCTAATAGTTGACAAAGACAAACAGCTGCCACATCCTAAATATAGCCTAACCATTTCCTCACACTGAAGAAGCAGCTATTTCCGGTGTTGATCTGTAATAGCATCAGGCAATATGGGCTCAGAGGGCACCCCATAGCAGAAAAGAAACAAGGAAAAGGGGTCCAAATCATTATACCAAGTAACTGACAAAAATCAAGGCTGAATGAAGTTTCTGAAATATTCAATCCCATCAAAATTAGTTTTGTTCTTTAAAGATAATGGACTATAATTTTTACAAGTTTGTTGAGTAGTGAAAATAAAAACATAACAGATCAAAGGAAATTATTAGTCTACTATGCATGATTTCAAAAACAATCTGAATTTACCTCAATATCTTTTTCACTGATGAACCAGTTTACACCATCATCTCCTACAAAACAAATAAAATGTCATTCCATCTTAACACCTTAAAAGCTCTTATAAAGTGACAGTAAAATCAATCAATGAGTACTGAATTTACACCCCAAAGATATGAGATCTAAAAACATTACACTGCTATTTTAGCTCCATCATTACTTGTGTGACACTGAACACTTAACCTCAGTTTTTCCTTATCTGTGAAATAGAATGCTATTTACCCTTTCTACCTAAAAAATATTGTGAGATGTGTGAAAAGGCTCCTAAAAACACCAAACTGTATTCAATTTATTTTTTAAATCAATGAAGGGACCAAAACTCCAATGGCATATGCAGAACAAAATTTTACCTGAATGTCTTTGACTTGATTAAAGGCTCCCTGTCTCTCCCACCCAGAGGTCTCCAGTCAGGAAAGTGACTGTGGGCACCAGGACATTCCCCCTAAATTGTGTAAACAAGCAAGAAGAGGTTTATTTCTCCCAAATCAGTATAACCATGTCCACTATTTTCCCACTGAATTTCATTACTGCACTTAAAAATAAAGCTTGAATATTGTCTTAAGAGGACAGATACTGTCTCACAATTCAATGTTATACTTCTGTAATACCAGAAACAGTAACATAAAAGAGAAAAGGAACAAGTATCTAGAAGCTACTGATTCATCTAAAAATATGACATAACAACCTGGGGAGAGAGAAACTAAATGCTGGCTTCGGTTTGTTCTGCCGTTTTATTGAAATAGCAAGTGACTCCTATTCCTTTGGTCCACCAAGGCCCAGGATGAAGGGACAGATGTATGACTAATGTACAAGCTAAGGTGTCAACAAAGAACTGATTTTTTTCCTACCCCCAAAGTTAAGATTTCTTCCTTCTTCCTGTCTACTCCTCTTCTCTCTCTCAAACACACAATCAAGCTTGACTCATCTTTGAAAGGAATTTTGAAAAGACATGAAGTAATCTACATTCTTCCAGGCCTACCAGGAGTAAGTGTTCAGCAATTTATTTTTAAATTTAAATAGTTTTTTCGAAGAAAACCAAGTGGCTGCTTTACAAAAAGACCAACCCATAGGAGAGCAGAGATGGTATGCTGATGATTATTTCCTTTGTCACATGTGGAGGCTGCGCCCATCTACTAAGAGTGGAGAATATATTAAAGAGCAGCCGCTTCTGTTCCCTCATCACCTCCATCAACACTGCTTTTTCAAAGGATTCATCCCTAGAAATACACTTTACTGCAACATTCAAGGCTGCTTCTATAAATGACCACTCAGAATTACTTAACTCAAAAAACTGACTCAGTATTGTCTTTTAAAACTGAAATATAGGTACTGGGAAGAACTCACAGGGCAGATGTGCACACTCAGCATGCATGAGGCCCAGGTTTGATTCCCTGTGCTACATTGGGAATCATAGTGCAGGGAATCAGCACAGAGCACAGAGAGCCTTCAGAAAGGGACGCTGAAGCACTAAATCAGCAGTAGCCCCTGAGAACCCACTGGTATGGCCTTCAAAAAAATAAACAAAAAGAAAGTCAGGTTTGGGGAAATAGCTCAAGGGATAAAAGCACAAGCCTAGAATGTGTGGGGCCCTGGTGGCACCCAAACACAACTAAGGTAGACCCTATTAAGTTTAAAAAAAATCCCAAACCAATAAAAAAACAAAATAGAAGCTCTTATCACACTAACCCCCAATATATTTATTAATAGATTTTTTTTTCTTTTTGGTCACACCTGGCGATGCATATTACTCTTGGCTCTGCACTCAGGAGTTACCCCTGGTGGTGCTCAGGGGACCATATGAGATGCTGGGAATCGAACCCGGGTCGGCAATGTGCAAGGCAAATACCCTACCTGTTGTGCTATTGCTCCAGCTCCAATAGATATTATTTTTAAAAAAGTTTGACAGATTTACGTTATATATTTATGTTTTAAATATATTGCATGATACATCATACATATATTTCATATAAACATATTTTTCTGTTATGAGGACTTAATGCAGGACCTCATACATGTGAAGCATGTGCCCTATACCACTAAGCTACAGCCTCAACTCCAGTAAACTTTCATTGTAGATTTATCAACAAGTACACAAAATCATTTTCAATGATGGGAAATTCTCAAGTGGTAAATGAAGCAAAAATATAATTTTTGGCCCTGGTATGCATGGTTTCATTTTGGGATCATCTTCCATGTGTTTACCACCCAAGGTCATAGTACATTAAAAGGGATCACCCTAAAGTGTGATATTAGAGTGTTATCTATCAATCATTATCTACTTATAACCTCATCTTGCTACTACTCTTTTGAGGAACTATGATTTTTCTCAGACTTCAGAATTGTTATCAAGTTTGAAGATGTCAACTCATTTTAAAAATTAAATCAATTCAGTTTAAAGAACATGGTATGGACAGGTTACAAGAAAATGTTATAGGATAAACAAAGATGAACCTTACAAGGAGATAAATGAAAGGTGTCACACGGGAAGGCCAAATGAAATGCTGTGGTAAATTTATTGGAAAAGGAATGTCTTGAATTTAAGGGAGAAGGGTATAGTAAAGTCAGAGAATGGTATGCATCAAAGGACCATTACTGCAGTATAATTTACATGTAATCTCACAAATCCAGTATAATGCATTGATTAATATACATACCCATGTTAATATTAAAAACATCAAATGTACAAAAAACACTTCTAGCATTCCAATATGTTTACCTTGTGTACATTTTAAAGCCAAACCCTAATCCTAGACAACTACTGATTTGCTTCGTCACAAAGACTGATGACTTGTCTGTTGGAGAACTGCACATAAAATAAAATCATACATTTCATGCCAATCTGTGTTGGGTTCCTTTTACTCTGAATATTTTTAAGACTATGCTTTTTGTTGGGTAGTAATAGTTTGTCAATGTTCTATTGGACAGAACACTAACAATGGAGTCAGAGTGATAGTACAGCATTTGCCTTGCATATGGCTGACCTGGATTCAATCTCCAGCATCTTATATATGGTCCCCCAGGCACTGCCAGGAGTAATTCCTGAGTGCAGAGCCAGGAGTAACCCCTAGCATTGCTGGATATGACCAAAAAAAGCCAAAAAAAAAAAAAAGTAAAAACAAAACAAAACAAAAAAACCTCAAAAACATTTGTGGGGATTTTTTTGGTTTTGTTTATCTGTTTGGTAGTATGAGAGACTGAACCCTGGGTCTCATGCATACAAGGCACAAACTCTACAATCTAGTAATTTGTTTGGCTTTCCATCTCCTGATGAATAATTAAGTAATTCCCAATTTTTGGCAATTATCAAAGCTTTATTTTTAATTAATATAAGCTTTCTTTTGCCCTGGGAAAATGCTTAGGAAGAGAATAGGATATGGTAAGAATATATTTACCTTTATATAAAATTGGCAACATTTTTTTCTCATCAGCAATATAGGGGAGTTCCAGTAGCTTTGTATCCTCACTAATACTTGGAATTGTCAGTCTTTTTAACTTAGTCTTAAATAGATGTGTAATAGTTATTCTTAACTTCTAATGCTGTGCAGCTGTTTCAACACCCATTTCGAGTATTTGCTATTCATGTATCTTCTTTCACAAATTGTATAAATGTCTGCCTGTTAGTAAATTGGTTTTATTTTTGGGGGTTAGGGCTGTCTCTTTATTTCACTTTATATATTCTTGACATGTCTCTTTTTTTAGACATTTGATTGGAAATAATTTTACTGTCTCTCAATATAGCTTACTTTTCCAAGCATAATTACAATAGCCAAAGTTCTGGCCCCCATCCTCCTGCCCCTCCACAGCCCTCCTCTACCCGCCTTGAGCATTCTACCTTTTGGAACCATTGTTTTGAGAGAGGGTCTCCACAGGCAGTGCTCAGAAGGCCTGGAGACCCCTCAGAGTGATTCTCAGTCAACGGGGTGAGCAATCCAGTGATGTGGTGTTGGGGACTGGCTGTATGCAAGGCATGTGTTTTAGCTCCTATCCATCCAGCACCCTTTGGAGATAATTTGATAGAAGGTAGAGTTCGTTTGACTGCATTTCCAACAATACAAAAATACAGAAGGACTCAACTCTGCACACCTAGGTAGTTATTTGTAGGGTAGATGTCAGGGACTAAGAAGAATCTTTCTGAATCTAAGAGACCAACTACAGTGCCTTAGAGAAAAGCTGCTTCTACATGTTTTCTACATGTGCTTTCACATTTCTGTACTTTTCTCATTTTTAGCCCTGGGTTCTTCAAGGGCGTTTGCCTTGCATGGGGCCGACCCGGATTCAATTCCTCCATCCCTCTTGGAGAGCCTGGCAAGCTACTGAGAGTATCCCGCCCGCACAGCAGAGCCTGGCAAGCTCCTCGTGGCATATTTGATATTCCAAAAACAGTAACAACAAGTCTCATGATGGAGACATTACTGGTGCCCGCTCAAACAAAGCAATAAACAACGGGAGGACAGTGCTATAGTGCTACAGTTCTTCAACAATGCTTTCCTCTTTGCCCTTTTTTTCACCTAATGTAGGCCAACTGCTATGAAACGAATTTTGAACATGCACTGAAACACAGCTCTTTGTAGTTAGAGCATCACACTGTCACTGTCCTCCCGTTGTTCATCAATTTGCTCGAGCAGGCCCAGTAACGTCTCCATCGTGAGACTTTGTTGTTACTGTGTTTGGCATATCGAATACGTCACGGGGAGCTTGCCAGGCTCTGCCATGCAGGCGAGATACTCTCGGTAGCTTGCCGGGCTCTCCAAGAGGGGCGGAGGAATCGAACTCGGGTCGGCCATGTTGGCTGCGTGCAAGGCAAACGCCCTACCGCTGTGCTATCGCTCCAGCCCAGTCAGAGCATAGAAATAGTATTTTGTACTTTTCTCACTTATACCTTGTAAATCATTACAATTCTCTTGGCTGATGTTAATTAAATACACATTCCTAGTTCTCAACTTCCTTTGTTGTTTCTTCTCCACTGCACATATTTACCTTCCTGTATTCTTTCTCACAGGCTCTAACATACATGCCCATGGAGGAAATTTCTGTTTGTAGGCCAGATTTTTTCTAGACTTACAGGACATCTTGATTTACAGGATTAGATACCTTACGGGTAACTCAAACTCACAATTACTAAAAATTCATTTTCTCTCTGTTCCTTGTATTTCTGTTTAAAAACATTTGTACTACTTCCTGCATCTTTTATTTCAATGACTTATGCGATAGTATATTTTCTAAATTAAAATAAACTCCTTTTACCTTTCATATAACTTCTCATCAAATTTTGTAAATTCTCTATGCACCAGAGCCTTAATGTCATTACTTTTGGCCCAGAGACACTTAAATTTTCCACCTAGATTATTAAAATAACTTTTGACTATCTCTAGACCACAGACTACTTTCCATTTCACTGCTACTAAAATGATGTTTCTAAAATAGAAATGTGAATATATCCTGCCTTGGTTTTGTGAACACCTACAGGATAGATGGATGTGAAATTCTGTTATATGCCACAATACTTTCTTTGAGTTGACCTTTGCCTGTTTCTCTAGCTCCATCTTCCTGACCTCAATGCTCTAGCTACTTCTAACAACCTCCTCAAGAAGTTCTATTGTTTTCGACAACTATGAGTGTCAGGATCCACTGGTTAAGGGCTCAGTCTACCAAGACAGTTCTCCACAAGAGACTATGGTTTCAAGCCTCAATTACTGGTGCATCTGATCAAAGGTTCCCATTATTCTCTACCCTCAGACTTCAGGCAAGTACAATTATCTGTGCTTCAGACTCATTTATTATAAACCTGATACTCCTGCAATACCATCCTCATATTTAATCTGCTATAATGGAACACAGAGTTCTGGAAACTTTATTTACTAGATCACAAATTTATTACAAAGAATACTATAGGACCCAAATCAATAGCCACACAGAAAGACATGGGGGAAAGCTATGGCTGTTCAATCACTGGCCACTGACCAGAACTCAACTTCCGATCCCACTCCCCTATCTCCCCAGAGGTCTGGTAGTATGATTGAAAGTTCTCTCATCTTTCCATGTTAGGTGACTTGGGCAACCAACACCATCCTCGGATGCCTTCCAAATGTTACCTTTCAGAACAAGAAAATGACTTTTAACACTCTTAAAAGGACATTGTAGATTTTCTTTTGGGGAGAGAGGGACTCCCCAGTACTTCTCAGGAGATATGAGGGCTCCAGCTATGATTCTGTGGTTCAGTAGAAGGGCCTGAAGGTGTGATGTTCCTTGGGTGTTGTGATGCCAGGGACCCAGGCCACCCAGGCAGTGTTGGGGACTTACATGGCTACACCTGACAATGTCCAGGTGCTCCAAGAGCTGCACTTGGCAATGCTCATTGACTATGTGGTGCTGGGAATGAGACCCAGGTCAGGCACACGCTAGACACATACAGTATCCTAACCACTATACTATGTCCTGGACCCCCAATTTTTATAAAAACTGTGAGCCAGAAATTCTGCATTAAGTACAAATGTGTATGGGAAATTACTGGGCATCTAAATACAATATTCCATGGCAACATGGGAGGGGAGTGCCAGGGGTCAAGTCTAAGCATCATACATGCCAAGCATGCATTCTACTACTTAGCTGTATCCCAGGCTTTAGTACATATTTAATGTGAATCAAAATATTGCTATAAGTCAATCACAACTTCATTCACTTAGAAGTGGGACTTTGTTTTCAAGTCCCTCTTTTAGTTAAGTCTTTGATAATCATTTCAAGAGGAAAGATAATTCTTTCAACTTTCTAATACCCATCTAGACTTTAACTATATCATTTTTTATCTCAGCATTTTCCAAATACCAATGCAAGCATGATGAGTTACAATACACTCATGTTTATAGAATTACTTAATATGTTCTCTTTCGATTTCTTTCAGGTAAAAGTATATTGTCCTTTACAGTTCAAAATTATCCTATTTTTTTATTCCTTATAAAACTACTTCAAAACTTTATAATAAGAACTATATTAATCTTTAACTTATTTCTCTGACTATAACTTCTCTACGAAGAAATTTTATCTATTCAATTATTGTTACAACACCTGAATATTTTGATTTACAGCTTTTAAAAATTGTTAGAAAAAAAGGAAACATTCATATACACATACTTGTTGAACAAACACTGTTCTGAACTGGGTTACATAAGACGATGGATAATTTCATGAATTGTTATATATATTGAAAGTTCAATAACACAATTATTGCTAAGAAAAAATCTTGAAATTTCTATAGTAAATAATTTTAAGAATAAAAGAGGATTAATTTGTTTCTGGGTCATACCCATTAATGCTCAATGATCACTCCTGGCTCTGTGCTCAGGGGTCATTCCTGGTGGTACTCAGGAGAGTGTAAATTGGGAATCAAACCAGTGTTGCCTTACATGTAAGGCAAGATGGTACCTTAACTCTTGTATATCTTTCCAGCTCCTAAAAGAGAAAAATTTAAAATATCACTCACTGAATGAAATCACTTGGCAGACAGGGTCTACATGAAATGGAAGATAAGATAATTGGACATTTACAGATAATCATGCTTGTACCTCACCAGTATTTATGGATTAAAGATCACAAAATGAAGTTGCCAAATATTTATGTCATTTCCTTTCCTGAGCCAAACACTATACAAAACCTCCCTCTGGGATCTCCTCACTCCTAATAAGCAACTGAATCAGCCACAAATGAAGTCGCTATTCCCAACTTCATCATCAGCATCTGTTATTTCAACGGAAACTTTTGAAATACACACAAGGCCACATGCAAATCCCCTGAGGGTTTAGCCACTTTATTCACATGCTTTTTTTCTCAAAGTACTCCTTGTTTCTGTCATAATTTTATGTATTTCCACTTATCACTGGTCACAAAACCATTTTTTTCATTAAAATTCTGTAGTCTATAACCAACTAAAACAAATTTTAATAGAATTTGCAACTTAGTCATAAAACTGTTCAACTTATTTTAAATCACATTAAATTTACCAGAACAATTTATATTTTTAAATGTATGTAAAGATAAATGGGGACTTAGCTTTTCTTTTTTTAGAGGTAGAGGAGGAAGAAAAAAGAGGAAATAAATACAGGTGCTTAGCAGAGAATTAATGAGGTCGTGCAAAGTTATAGTAATAGTTATATAAGGACTTTTGTGTATCCCTAAACACACACACACACACACACACACAAACACACTCATTTACACAGTACACATAATTCTTTGTCAATCCCTCATTACCTCTGTTCTACGTATTTAGTCCCTGGACCACCTGCTAAAGAAATGCATATGTGGAGGGCTGGAGAGACAGTACTGGAGTTCACTCTGTGCTTGCACACGAACAACCCCGGTTCGATCCCTAACACTGCAAGGCTCTTGCAGCACTGAATCTTTGGGTCCTTCCATGCAACTGCAGGCTCAGCTGGCTAAGAATTGCCAAGAGGAGCCCTCCACACCCAAATAAATATTTACGAAGTAAGGATTCATCAAATTAAGTAAGAAGAACAAAAAGAAAAATCAACAAAGTCAAAAGGTGTGGCCCTCTCAAAATAACCACCTTCCCCCACCCATGAAAGAAAAACTCTATATTGTTAAAAAAAGAAAACATGAGAAATTCTTTCCTCCCCATTCTCGCAACTATTAGTACTGGGGGTGGGGGGGGGGCATTTACCTATAAAGTTATAATTTTTGTTCTGCTCTTTAAGATTTTAAATATGAATATACAAATTCCTAATCAAGTAAAAGAGAAACTAATTCACTTATAACATTTTATCAGAATTTCTTTTATATTTGTAATATTTTTTCCGCCAGAAATTGAACCCAAAGTTTTACATATTGAAGGCAAGTGCTCTACTCACACCCCCAATCTCTTAACTTAAATCTGAATTTCTTAACCCCTTTTTAGGTTAATATTTATGAATATTTAATAGTAAATGCTTCCCTTCTTATGAAATTATAATTTTTCTGTATTTTATATAGGCGTAATTGCTTTATTTACCTGACCTGAAAAGTCTACTACTTCCACGCCAGTCATCATTTTTTTGAAAAAGTTAAGTTTTGGTCATGTTCATATCACCACTCCTAGGGCAGAATCTATTCATCATATGTGTGCTGCATTATATTAGGCAAACTAGTTATCATCATCAATACCCTGGGTCCCGTAACTCCTCCCTTTTTGGTATTAAGGCCACATACTTAGTACTGTGTGTGTGTGTGTGTGTGTGTGTGTGTGTGTGTGTTGGGGGTGGAGGGTGGGTGTCCTTTCACTGTGAGCCTATGCCTGGCCTCACAGTGTGGGTTTGGTGCTGGGCCCAGGAGTGTAGTGTTCGGATTCTGTGTTGCCTAAGGGCCATCCTGGCCACAAGGGCTATACCTAGCAATACCCACAGTGCCATACAGTGTTGGGAAGCAAACTCAAGAGTCTCAGCCACCAAGACATGTGTTCTACCACTTGAAGCATTGCTCTGGCTGCCATATCAAGTAGATTCCAGAATAAAGATAGAAGTATGAAAGCAGCTGTACATTTATTTACTGAAGTTAGTCTAGATTCTTGTTAAAAGTATTATTCAGTAAAGAATTTTCTGTTGAATGACTAGCCGGATGAGAAAACTCTAATTTCCTTTTCCATACTTAACAATGCTTCACTTATCCATTCTACAGCTTGAGGAAATTTATCTATAAGATCCTCTGAAAGATCAAGTATGTCAGGTCAGGGAAACGACTCAAAGAGCACGTACTCACATGCCCTGTACACATCAGGCCCTGGTTCCATACCCAGCACTCCAAGAGCCCTCAAACAGCTGTCTGTGGCTCTGGTGGTAGTACAGTGCAACCCTGATGTGCTTCATCACCACTGGACCTAAGATGCACCAGCTAGGTGGGTCTGGATACTCAACTGTCAGAACAGAACAGTCAGGCTGAATGTCACAGGAAGTGGCCCCAGGTCTCCTGAATACTGTTTAGGAGACCACAGCCTTCAGATCAAGTTTGTTAACGTGTTAAAGATCCTGTTTCTGAATTTGTCTTTTGGCTCACCTAGTAACTGTAATGTCCTTATCAGTTTTCTATTAGTTTTCCTCTCTCTGTGTCTCTCTGTGTCTCTCTGACTCACTCTTCTTCCTTCCCTCTCTTTTCTCCCTCTTCCCCTCTACCTCTCTTGTTAGAAAACATGCTTATGACAGCATTAAAGTTTATGGTACTGATGTACACAGTTACTATATACCACCAAAGTGTTATGTCACTTCTGATCTACCTACATTTCCCTTACCCCAGTTTGTTAATCAATACTGTAATCCAGGGTCAAGGGTTCGTCTGGTACTGTCTAATCCCTTGTTTCATCTTTCTATGCTCCACAAATGAGTCAGATCATCTGGCATTTGTGCTCTCTCTGACTTATTTTCCTTAGCATGATGCCCTCTATTTATATCCAAATTATAAGGAACAGCAAGATTTCACCTTTCCCTATAGCTTCATTTGCTCAGAGCGGGCCCAGTAACGTCTCCATTGGAGACTTTGTTGTTACTGTGTTTGGCATATCGAATACTCTCGGTAGCTTGCCGGGCTCTCCGAGAGGGGCCGAGGAATCGAACTCGGGTCGGCCATGTTGGCCGCTTGTAAGGTGAACGCCCTACCCGCTGTGCTATCGCTCCAGCCCTGGAGCGATAATAAATAGATAACTAATAAATTCCATTAATTGAAAATAATTATGAGCTGAGCACTAATGTGATTTAACTGACAATTTAAAGGGCCACTATGTTAAGAATAAGAAGTGGAGGGGCAAGAACAGAATCAGGGAAAACAATTTGGTGGGCACTGCAAAAATTTAGGCATTTAGACAACAAAAAATTTAGACATGTAGACAAAAATTTAGACAAATTACTGCATCTCTGACTAGGATGGTATTAATATGTAGTGCTGAGAAGTGAAAAATTCTGAATATACTCTAAAGGTAGAACCAACAAAATATTCTGATGTATAAGAGAGGATGGAATCAAGAATTTAACTTCTGAGTAAATTAATTTTAGTGTGCAATAGCCATAGACAAGGAAAATACACATAATAAATTCCCAGTAACAGATCAATCCATTCCCAGTAACAGATCTTCCCAGAAGAAGAAAATACAGATTGTTTTAAGAATAAAGAACATACAGCAGCAAATTACTTTGCAAGTAGGTTTATCTCTGGAATCACAAGGTATGCCAAGCACTGCTTAAAACAATCTTTGAGTGACTCCCAAGCACCACCAGGTGTGGTACTCAAACTAAAAATCAAGCTCCTTTCCCCAAATACATAACACACACACACACACACACACACACACACACACACACACAATGTAAAACAAACCAATATAAAGAACTTAAGAGCTTATGCAGTGTTGTATATAAAGCACTGTAGATGTTTGCCAAAGGCAAGCACTTCTAATTCACAGATGAAGTGATGTTTATATGAAGTTTTTAGGGTGTTTGCCTTGTACACGGCCGACTTGGCTGACCCTGGTTTGATTCCTCCACCCCTCTGGGAGAGCCCGGCAAGCTACCAAGAGTATCTCGCCCGCACGGCAAATATGCACGGCTACCTGTGACGTATTTGATATGCCAAACACAGTAACAACGAGTCTCACACCAGAGAAGTTACTGGGCCCGCTCAAGCAAATGGATGAACAACAGGAGGACAGTGCTACAGTGCTACAGTTTAATGCTACAAAGTTTCTAGGTAGCAGAATGGAGACTTCATTCAAAACCATTCTCTTAGTCCATATGCCATAATACCTCCCTAAATTATTATATTTGGTTTTTGGGCTGCACCTGGCTACACTTAGGACTCATTCCTGATTCTGCACTCAGGGATCATTACTGGCAGTACTGGGGGGGCCATCTGAGGTCCCTGGAATTTAGCCTGACTTGTCCATGTACAAGGCAAGCAACCTACTGGCTGTACTATCTCTCTGGCTTTAAGTTAATCAATATTATTCTTACTTTAAAAAAAATTATTGCATTTAAAATTATTGTATTCCATCTTATCATATAGCATGTAATTACCAATAAGAAAACAAAGAGTTAGAAATTATATAATCCACTTTTAATAAATATGTGTATTCTGATATGGATATGACTAATGATATTATCTGAAGAGCAATGTTGCATTTTGTTTCTCATCTTTTAACTGAAATGGCATAAAAATTATGACTCCACATTTTAGTTATAGTCAAGTCTAGCTAAGCATTTTTTTTTTAATTTTTAGTAGTGAAACACCATGAGGTACAGTTGTAGACTTACAAATTTTTGTGCTTGGGTTTCAGTTATACAATGATCAAGTACCCATCCCTCCATCACCACAGATCCCAGTATCCCCCCCCCACCCCGCACCCTGCCTCTGTGGCAGGGCATTCCCTTTTGTTCTCTTTCTCCTTTTGGGTGCTGTGGTTTGCAAAAGAGGCATTGAGTGGCAATCATGTTCGGTCTATAGTCTACTTTCAGCAAGCATTCTTTCTATTACACTTGTCAATGACTTTCTATCAGTGCATGGAATCTTGTACATAGTAATACTCAAAAAAATATTATTTAATAAATAATCTAAAAATAATCAAATGTTTTCCATGCAAAATAACAACTGCTTTAAATATCAGTATTTAAAAATAAACTGATATCTATTCATGACAGTGGGTAATGTTTACATATCCAACTTCTATTTAAATAAGCAACAACTATTGAGTATTTGTGACTGCATCATAGCTTGTTCAACTTGAGGGCAAAAAAAGATATGCCAGACACAGTAACAACAAAGTCTCCAATGGAGACGTTACTGGGCCCGCTCGAGCAAAAATATAGATAAAAAGAACAAAGGGGTCTTTATAGAACATAGTGTATTTGGTCAGGTATATTCTCCTAAGCACTGTTTTTTCAATTCTACAAACTACTTGCAGTAGAACCAATAAAGAAAAATGAGAAGCAGAAAAGACAAGGAACAGAAAAATACCAGAAGAAAAAGAGAGTCCTTCCCCCCCGCCATTTGCTGAGGGAGCAATTAATAAAATAAAAATTACTGCTACAATACCATTTTAGAATAAAAAAAGAGCAGTATACTGTATAATACTAAACATGATTAAACCAAAACCAAGGGTTCTCCTAAAACATAAAGTAAGCCTGTATTAATCATTTAATCTATCTAAATTTTAATTTCTCATCTGTAAGCATGAATCTAGCCAGGACATGATGTTCAAGGTAAATCAAATCACTATTTGTTCCCTAAGGAATCAACCCAAATGATACCTACTTTCTCAAAGTTCCCAGAAAAAATCAAATAGTGTATATTATTTTCTCTTTTGTCTTATAGAATTCTGAGCTCCTGTCCCTATCCAAAACGGATAGGGACACAATTAAGCTTTGATAATAAAAGCTTCAACAACAAAGGAAGGGTTTTATAAAGAATTCTTAACTTACAAACTTGTACACAGAATATGAGTTAACAACCTGTAAAATATCTGTTAGAAATATAAACAGTTTGTGTCCCCAGGGAATACATACTAACCATCTCAGAAAAAACATGATTATTTATAACCCACATGCAGTATGCACTATTGAGGCCTATTGGTCAGGGAGAAAGCCGGATTTTCAACAAGGCTCACAAGTCCTGAGGTTAAATACACATGAATTAAGGGTGTTTAATCCAACTCAAGATACCATCTTTTCATATTTAAAGCAGTTTCCCTTAAACTGGAAAAATACAAAATACATGAGCTGCCCGACAGCAAAACTCCTGCAGAGATAACATAAAGATCCATTTTATCAAAACCATTTAAACTCCTACTTGTGTTTACTTCTGTTTCCAAGACGTACTATTTCCAGCTAAAAACAATACTTCTATGAAGGAAAAAAAAAAGATGCTGTAGAAACGAACAAAAAAAACCTGATCCCAAGTTCACTTTTTAAATATAAATTGAATGGACAGGGTTTTACTGGCGTGTGTGCGTGTGCGTGTGTGTGTGTGTGTGTGTGTTTGTGTAAACACATATAAATATGTACAGAGAAATAAAAGTTAAACAGTTTCTATGCTGTCTAACTTGAATTCACAAAGCTCAATGGCTCGTGGTTTTCAAAGCATAGGCTACGTTTGCAGAACAAAGTCGCTTTCTCTCTCTCTCTCTCACTCTTTTGGTGGGTACAAGTATGGGGACCACAGGAACAGTTAAATTCATGGCATGGCTGGTCTACCACACAGTCGGGGGAATTCTTTAAATAGAGCCTGTCACTCTCTTGACCCATCAATGGGATTTCCTTCTCAAACTGCTGATTCGTTCAGGTACACAACAGAGGAAATTTCAGTTAACCTTTGTTTCACCCCAGGGAAAAATCTGTCTGAAAGTATAAAATGAATAGATTAAAAAAAAATAAGCAGCTCAGCCACAGGGCCATTCTCCCAGCATTCACTGCAGCTTAAGTGAAACAGTAAAAGGGGGACAGTGGAATGTTTGATTCCCTATGGAAAATTCAAACACAATGTAGAACTTGAGATCTAGTAGGTCACAGTTTATTTTGATGACTAAACTAAACTAACTTTCCCTCCTTTTTAATAAGCTTGAAAATTCACCTTCTTATAATATTGTAAGACTCAAAACCATCTTTTTTTCTCTTAAACCACCTCAACTACCAGAGTCTAATTAAGGTGTCTAAGCAAAATTGCATCCTCAAGTTTCTTTTAAAAAATAACTGAGGAATATTTTCAAATATAAGTAATTCATGAAATTTATGATGAAGGAGAAAATGAGGGGCACAATGTATCAGACCTCTATTACTTACTTTAAAATAAAAGTTATTGTGGGGAAGAACAAAAAAAAAAGGAGACAACTTTTCCATTATAATTCTCTGTTTTCAAATAACAGAAGTGTGTGCAGAGGTAACAGTTACATGTAGACAAGTAAAATCTGGGAGTGGTGAGTAAAAACAAAAAAAGCAATTCAAACTTTGTGTTCCCCTGAAATTAAGGCAATTTACACCATCTAAATTTTCTTCCGGATGATAAATATAAAAGTTAGGATACAGTGGATACAGATTGCCTAACTGTTCTTTACTTTTTCCAAATGATTTCTGAGCCCCATGAAACAGAAACATGTTATCAGTACTTTTAAAATACGCATTACAGTTTCAATAAAATTGATCATGAACAGCTAGGGCATCTCTGAAAAATCAACAGCAAGTTGTATTTAGCCTCTGGAATCAATGGCATTTTTATTTTTTAAATGTTTGAAAATGTCTTCCCCAAGTTTGTGGTTTATCTTTTTTTTTTTTAATTAGTGAAACACCATGAGGTACAGTTGTAGACTTACAGACTTCCGTGCTTGGGTTTCAATTATACAAAGACTGAGTACCTATCCCTCCACCAGTGCCCATTCTCCACCACCTATGATCCCAGTAGCCCTCCCACTCCTCCACCCCATCCCCCCCACCCCACCCCGCCTCTATGGCAAGGCATTCCTTTTTGCTCTCTCTTTACTTTAGGGTGTTGTAGTTTGCAATAGAGGTATTGAGTAGCCATTGTGTTCGGTCTACAGTCTACTTTCAGCACGCATCTCGCATCCCGAGCAAGTCCTCCAAACATCCTTTACTTGGTGTTCCCTTCTCTATCTGAGCTGCCTTTTCCCCACCATGTGCTATCGGCTTCCAAGTCGTGGAACAGACCTCCTGGTGCTTATCTCAAATATTCTTGGGTGTTCGACTCCCATTCTGTTACTTTATATTCCCCAGATGAGTGCAGTCTTTCTATGTCTGTTCCTCTCTTTCTGGCTCATTTCACTTAGCATGATACTTCCCATGTGGAACCACTTGTATGTAAATTTCATGACTTCATCTTTTCTAAGAGCTGCATAGTATTCCACTGTGTAGATATACTAAAGTTTCTTTAACCAGTCATCTGTTCTCAGGCACTCGGGTTTTTTCCAAATTTTGGCTATTGTGAACAGTGCAGAATTTTTTGTAATAAAAAAATTCATGGGCTTCTTGCCTTAAATTTTCTTCTTTTTTTAAAAATAGTAGATCATACAGAGTGTTTGACAGATTAATTATTATTAAGTATATGTACAGTTCAGTGGCATCAGTACATTTACACTGCACAGCTATCATCACTATCATCCACCTCTAGAACATTTTCATCTTGAAAAACTGAAATTCAATACCAGTAGTCAATATTTTATCGTGTTTTGTTGCAAAACTTAGAAGGCACATTCTTGTTCTACTGACAAGGTCTCAAGGTACTGAGAGTAGAGCTGAAGCTCAACCCTTCATTCTGAAGAGATTCAAGGCAAATGCTCCTCTCACAGTTGGCTTACAGTGCTTAAGACAAAGAGAAGCTTGAAAATTAGACTCTGTGACCTCCATAACTATACAAAGTTCTTATCTTTATTAAAAAGCAGAACTTTAAAGGTCTACTAATACTCTAATGACAAAAAAGATCTCTCTCAAATATTTTTACACATAATTTGGAATTTCCCCTCCACTTTCTAGTAGCTGTAATCACCTCTTTTCGATTTCCCAAAGCATTAAGACTGTAAACTTCAGAGTTCTAGTTACCACCATGCTGTACCAACTACTATGTAAGCACAAAGCCATAATGATGTAGGCACAAAACCATCATAAAAACAGAAAAAGCATCCACAAGGCTCCCTTTTTCCAAGTACTGACAATGTTATTGGTTTTATGCCCTATTTTGGTGGGTCTCCAATACTTTCACATATTTTATGTTTTTAAAGTATGCTTTAAAGTCATCTATAAGTGCACAGATGGATTTATTTCATTGATAGAACACTTATAGTACAGTTGTGCAAAGTATGAAGTATATGTGGGAAGGATGGTTCATTATCAAAAATTCTATCATTATCAGATGAAGCAGGAATCTGGAATAAATGTTTTTAGCATGGCATTATAACCTTAAAAATTTATTTATTTATTTATTTATTGCCAAAGCCCCAGTAGCTATGCCCATACCAGCTCTACTGCTTTGCCAATAATCTCTGCAGAGACATCAAACTCTGGTGTCTGGGTGGAGAACTCTAAGAATTTCTCAAGTAGGGGCAGGTAGCCTCCCCGCAACTCCCAATATTACTCCAGAAGCTCCGACAGCTATATCCACTTCCATAGTCGCTGCCATGTCAACTCATAGGCCCAGTTCTACAGATTCTGAAGTTTCTAGTATGTGTAGCCACATATGCGGCCACACAACACCTCCAAATCCCACAATTCTAGTAGGAGTATATCAAATTAAATGGAAAAGTAACATTGAAGCCAACTAAACTCTACAAATAAACAAACAAAACAGAAGGCTCAACTAGCAACAAGTAGCTCAGTGAATTCGTAGATAAGGACTTAATAACCCTGCGGTGAGATATAACAATTTTCACAAATCTTCTCTTGCTGAAATATTTCTGTTAATTCCATTATCCATTTAGTAGAAACAATTAATATAAAATTAATTACTGTGTGCCTGCTAAGGGAACAGACTTGGGGAGTAGTTGGGAAATTGGGAGCAATGGAGGGAAGGTGACTTTGGTGGTGGGTTTGGTGTTGGAACACTGAAAGCCCCTAACAGCTGTACTATGAACAACTTTGTAAATCACGGTGTTTAAATGTATTTTATTAAAAAAATAAACTTCTATTCTATTTTCTTACGTCCATTCATGCAAGATGTGACTACATACTAGTACTCATTGTTCTGTTTCTTTTAACCCATTAATGGATTTGATATACAATAAGTGATGTGCTTTAAATATAGATTGAGCAGATGAGTGGTGCAATAGAGCAATAAGAAAAATATTAATAAACACTGGAAAGTTCCACAGAGAGAAGGCATTTTTGAGCTGGAGTGATTTGCAATTTCTCATCATTTAAGAAATCTTACTTCCTCCTTGAGACAAGATCCACCCATAGTTACCAGATATGATGCATTATGTATAGGGTTTAGATTGTTTTTAACTATAGCTTTTCATTTTCTCGATAAGACACTCCACTCATGAGTTTTATTATTCAAGGGTCCCATATTGAGTATAAATCCTTTTCATCAGAGAAAATGTTACATTTTAGTTCTCTGGGCAAATTAATTATGATTTACTATTTTAGGCCACCTTCTAAATTCCTGGGGTAATTACAGGAGATTCTAATTTCCAAAACATTCATTTGCAAATAGCTCATGAATACTACCCAATTTCCCAAAAGACAGTATGAAAATGAGCACCCTAAATGATGGGGAAGGCAATTAACATCTATTGAGGGACTGCTAGGTGAAAAGCTCCATAATAAGTGCTTTATCTCATTTAATCTTCTCAATTACCCCATGACAAGGATATTATTACCAACTATTTACAGATAAGTAAACTAACACTCAAAGCAAGTCAAGGTCACACCTTAGGTAAGTTGTGGAGTATAAATTCAAAAGTTATAAATTTTGTAACTTTTTATTACACTGAAACCAAACACTGCTGTTCATCAAAATACAAAGGCAAAACAAATCAAAATACAACACCCCATTAAGAGAGTGGAAACATAGGCCATGTAATAGAAGAACATAATGTGTTAAACATATTGTAAGTTCATATCCAGGAGACATAAAAGGTACTAAGACAAATGCAGAAAAAAGATCTTTAAGCAGGCTTTTCACAATAGAATATATTTGTGGGATAAAGGCCGGAGGTTTGGCCACACCCAGTGGTGCTCAGGGAGTCAATGGAATAGAACCAGGATCACTTACATGTAAGGTAAGAGTCTTAACTCCTATACTAACTCCCCATACTACAAAAGAGGATATTTAAAATCATCAGTAAACACGAAACTATACACTTGGCTTAATATACTCATCAGAAAAATCCATATTAAAGCCACAATACATGGCTATTCAGCTACCACAATAGAATTAAGAACACTAACACTATCAAGTATTGACAAGAATGCAGATAATGGAAATTCACACTGGCAAACTATCTCACATACTGATGTTGGAATTGGTAAATTGGTACAACCACTTTGGAAAGTCATTCTCTGCTAAAGCGAATGATGTACATATCACAAGCAAAGAAATCTAGAGGAATATTATTAATTAGCAATAGTATTTATCGTAGAATGACTCAACTCTGGTTGAACATAAAATAAAACCTCATAAATCAATTAAAAAGCAAACCAAAATGAACCATAGCTGGCGAGTTGGGTGTGTGTGTGTGGATAGGCTGGCTGTAGGGGCTTGGTGATTCAACAGTGCTAGGTCTGAGAAAATGCTGGGGATGGGTTGTGGAGGTGTTCTGGGGTTATGGAGAGCCAGGTATTAAACTAGGGTCTTGCATACGCTAAAACTTAGTAATATCTGTATTCTACCATTTTAGGCACATAAATTTTTTTGCCATTATAAATGAATTTGCTGAGGATACTCTTATGTGTGTTTTTCAGAGCACTATATAGTGTTTCTTTATAGCAGGGAATAGCAAATTACCATCCACAAATCAAATGACTGTTTTTGTAAATAAAACTTTAAAGAAATTGTAATGCCTACGTGTCTCCACATTATCCATTACTGCTTCCACTCTGCAGTGACAATCCTAAAAATTTGAGAGCCTTATGAGTCACAACCTTAGAGTATTTACAATCTGGTCTTTTAAGAACAGTTCACTGATCCCTGATTTGAGAATATGTAATTAACAGTAGAATTATTGCATCATAGGATAATTTTTAACATTACTAGATTTTTGCGAAGTATCTTGCAGGAAAGATTACACGAATATGTGTTTATCTATCACTGGTTAATATTTAGTACTGTCAAAATGCTCTGTTTTGAATTTTATATTCCTTTTACTTTGTTATTTCTCTGATAATCAGTAAAATTAAATATCACTTCATATGTTTGTTGGATATTGCATTATGCGTTCACCTTTTTCTTTTGTCTATTCACATTATAACCCATTTTTTAAAAATGAGTTACTTGTCTTTTTTTCTTAAATGATTTGAAGAAATAATTTGTAACTTCTTGATATGAAGCCTTCATTAGTTATATACATTACCAGCCTTTCCTCTCAATCTGTGGCTTGTCTATTAATTTTTATTAATAATATTTTTTTTCTTTTTGGTTTCTGGGTCACATCCATCTGTGCTCAGGGCACCACACGTGATGCTGGGAATCAAAGCCTGGTTGGCCACACATGCAAGGCAAGTGCCCTATCCATTGTACTATTTCTCCAGTTCCAATATTGTCTATTTTTCAAAGAAAAAAATTATTTGGAAATAATTTTAAATTTTTAAAATACTACAAAGTAAAAAGTGTAACCCTCTATCTAGGCTCACTTATTGTATGTTTTTTACTTACTTTATTATCTGTTACTTATCTGTATACTTGTGCACATCTTTTTAGTATGTACGTGCATACATTAAGTCCTGAACCAGTTGATGACATTACATACATCATGTCTATCCTCTGACCACTAAATGCTCATTGTGCATTTCCTAAGAATAGAGATTTTGTTACATAACCATTGCATACCCGTGAAATTCAAAATGTATTAGTAGTGTAATTTTATTTAAACTACCATCTATATTAATTTTATAATAATGTCTTCTGATGTATAAATATTTTACATTTTAATATAGCTATACTACCAATCATTTTCTTTTTTCTTTTTTTCTTTTTTTTTCTTTTTGGGTTACACCTGGAACTCACCTTGTTGGAAGAGCTTGGCTACTCTGAACCACACGGTACTAATATTTATTCAACCCTAGCTCCAGTCACCAAGTCCACAAAAATTTACAAAGGAACAGTGGCAGCAAATCATAAAACCCTAAATTACAGAGGGAGTAACAATAGGGTCAATAATATTGAATGCCTCTCAGGGCCAGCATTAAAAAAAAAAATAAACAATTGGTAACAGCAAACTGAGCTGGAGAGGTTCAACAAGGAAAGAAGAAAACACCAGAGAGTGGTGTTACTGCTACTCCCAGAGAGCTTCTTGGTGGTAGTGGTGGGATACAGATACTGAATTGGAAAGAGTGCACCCTAGACAGCAAAAAGCACTATGGGAAAGAAGGGCAGAAACCCTATGACTCTTAGTGAGCAAAGGTCATATACCTGAGACTCGATCAGTACTAATCAGCTCGCAGATGAAGACCTTAAAGAGAGGAAACTTGAGAATGTGAGAATGTTTCCTAAAAAAAAAAAAAAAAATCCACAATGGCGTATGTAGTCAATAAAGTGTAAAACAGTATGAGAACAAAAATGAGAAAACTACAATCAGAAGCAACGTAATTAAAAAATGTGGTAGGTGAAATGAAAAACTTAATGGAAGGCACTGGTAGCATAATGAGAACAGAGGATAAAATCAGTATGCTCCAAGATGAGGTGCAGAAAACCTCTAGAAAATAGCAGATGGGACAAAAAACCTCAAAATCAATGACGAACAAGCAGATGAGAGAACTCTGGAATGAATTTAAGAGGGATGACATAAGAATCATTGGAATCCCAGAGGAACAGAAAGGCAGCTCTAGTGAAGAAGCACTAATTAAAGAAACCATAGTTAAGGAGTGCATGCACCCAGATTCAAGAGACCAAATGGATACTGGCTAAAAGAGACACAAATAAAAACGCTCCAAGACACATCCTAAACAGAATGACAAAAGCCAAGGAGAGAGACAGAATACTGAAAGCAGCAAAATCAAGGAAGGAGATTACATACAAAGAAGTTTCCTTAAGATATACAGCAGATTTATCAAATGAGACACTTGCAGGTCAGAAGACAATGGCAGAATATAGTTAAAATTTTTTAAATTTAATTAAAAAACACTTCAACGAAATGAACACTTTGTCAAGAATACTTTATTCAGTCAGACTATCAATATAGTAAAGAATTTATACAGAACTTCACAGATTAACAATTCAGGAACTTCACGAACTCAAAACGAACTCTGCAAGAAGAACTGAAAGGGCTTCATTCGGACAAAACAAATCTCAAAAAGATACCAAACTTCCACAGAGAGACGGCAAAAAACTCCAAGATAATCTTAATGTCAGTGGTCTGAAACGCACCAATTAAGAGACACAGAGTGACAGGATGGATTAATTAACTGAATCCAACCTTCTATGGCCTACAAGAAACATATTTGAATAGTCAGGGCAAACATACACTCAAAGTCAAAGGCTGGGAAACAATATATCAAGCAAACAACTCCCTCCAAAGGGCTAGGGCTGCTATACTTAAATCAGATAGCATAGACTTCAAGCTAAAAAGAAGTTGTAGAGATAGAAATGGTTTCTTAATCATCAAGGAAATATACAGCAAGAAGAACCCACTCTCCTAAACATGTATGCACTTAATGAAGAACCATCAAAGAACTAAGAACAGTTACTAACAGACGTGAGGGAAGACACTGATAGCAACACAACAGTTGTCAGAGACTTCAACAGTGTCCTATCATCTATGGATAGATCAACTAGACAAAATCCAAAGAAACACTGGGTTTGAAGGAATAAACAGAAAAGATATGGCTTTGTTTTTAGATTTTTTTTCCAAACTGGTAATGCTCAAGACAGAACACATGTTGGGCCATGAAACATACCTCCATAAAGTCAAGATAATAGAAATTGCAACATCTTCTCAGACCGTGATGCATTGAAAACAGAAGTTAATCACACATAGAAATGGAGAAAACACTCAAACATCTGAAAAATGAAAGATGCACTACTGAATAACCAATGAGTAAAAGAAGAAATGAAAGAGGAAACTAAAAGATTCCTGGAAATAAACGATCATGAGGACATGATCTACCAGAACTTGTGGGATACAACAAAAGTGGAATGAAGAGAAAAGTTCATAGCAACGCAAGCATTTATTAGGAAGAAATGACCCACATAAATAAAAAAACTGTACAGTTTAAGAAATTGGAAAAGAACCAAAAGGAACCCAAAGCAGGTCTAAGGAAGTAATGAAATTTAGAACAGAAATGAATAAAATTGAATTGAAAAAATAATCCAAAAAGATTAATGAAACCATGCTGGTTCTTGAAAAAAATAACAAGATCAACAAACCACTAGCAATACCCACAAAGAGAGAAAAACCTAATAAATCATATTAAAAATGAAGACAGAGATGTCACAACAGATACCACAATTCCAAGGATCATCAGGAATTTTGATTCATTCTGACAATCTTCATGCCACGAAACAGGAGATCCTAGAAAAAAATGGAAGACCTACTGCTAATCCTTTTCAGGTTTTTACGGAGTCGAAGAAACAAAAACTTGCCCAAATACTTCTATGAGGCAAACATTATCCTAATACCTAAAGTAGACACAGTAGAACAAAAAGGATAACTATAGACCTATATTCCTGATGGTCATAGATGCAAAGATCATAAACAAATCATTACGAAGTCAAATCCAACAACACATGAAAAATATCATATACCATGACCAAGTGGTATTCATTGCAGGGATGCAAAGATGGTTTAACATAATTAATATTATATGATTACATTAATAAATGCAGAGAAAGCATTTTTACAAGATCCAGCACCTATTTATGATAAAAGCTCTCAATAAAATGGGAATTAAAGGAACTTTCCTCAACATAGCTAAAACCATTTGCCACAAGTCCACAGAAAACATTGTATTCAGTGGTGAATCTCTGAAAGCATTCCCTCTAAGAGCAGGCAAAAGACAAGGTTGTCCATTCTTACCCCTGCTATTCAGTATAGCACTGGAAATCTTTGCAATAGCCAACAGGCAAGAAAGAGATATTATGAGCATCCTGAGAGGAAAAGAAAGTCAAGTTCTCAGTATTTGCAGTTGACATACTTAGAAAGCCCTAATGACCCTAAAAAAAAAAAAGCTTCTAGAAACAAACGACTTGTCTAGTAAATTGGCAGGCTACAAAACAACAAACACACAAAAAACCCAAGGCTTTTCTATATGCACGTGATGAAACTGAAGAGAGAGAAATTAAAAAAAAAAAACCCATTCACAACTGTGCCTCAGAAAATCAAGTACCTAGCAATCATCTTAACAAAGGCGAAAGACCTGGCAGGGGAGAGGGGAGGAGGAAACTAGAGATACTGGTGGAGCGAAATGGACACTGGTGAATGGTCTGGTACTGGAACATTGTATGCCTTAAACTTAATCATGAATAACTAAAAAAAAATCATGGTGCCTCAATTTAAAAAAAAAGATTCAGATCTAGCTTTCTTTCAAAAAACAAAAACTAGCAATATTAAGAATCAATAGTGTTCATTACTTTATCACATTTTAATCTGATGCTCTATGTATACTCATATAAATTACATGGTAAAAGTGTCTTTTAGAACTGCTCAATAGTACCTACCTTTACTGGCTGTGAATTTTGCTTTGAAAGTAAGTTGCTCGTACTGAGTTTTTAATTACGATACCTCAGCAGCATGGTGGCACAGCCTGTCCTAGAAGAATGCATGCATTGCTTAACAGTTTAATTTTTTTTTTCTTTTTGGGTCATACCCAGCGATGCTCAGGGGTTACTCCTGGCTCATGCACTCAGGAATTGCTCCTGGCGGTGCTCGGGGGACCATATGGGATGCTGGGAATCGAACCTGTGTCGGCCATGTTGGCTGCGTGCAAGGCAAACGCCTTACTCGCTGTGCTATCGCTCCAGCCCCTAACAGTTTAATTTTTTTGTTTGTTTTTTGGATCACACCCAGCGATGTTACTCCTGGCTCATGAACTCAGGAATTACTCCTGGCAGTGCTCAGGGGACTATATGGGATGCTGGGAATCAAACCCGGGTCGGCTGTGTGCAAGGCAAATGCCCTACATGCTGTGCTATCACTCCAGCCCCAGCAGTTCAATTTTATCCCAGCTAAAAGGAAAGATGTTCTACTCATACATACTCAAGTTTTATATTATTTGATATATGCAAGTTCTCTTTTATAAGATGCTGATTAATGCTGATTAATTATGATTAATCTGTCCAATGTTAATCATAATTTAGAGAATGTAATTTCTAATATGTTTCATCCAAGAATTGCTAATGTCTGGTTTCCTACTTTTTCTCTCAATCGATACTTAAATCATATGCAAAGTCTGATTTTCTTTCATGAACATAAATGTACAGAGCCAGGGCGTAGGACACATGCTTTGTACATTAGTGTCTGATTCATGGCAGCACCTGTACACCCCCAATCCTGGCACTGATGGAGGTAGCCTTAGTTACCAACATCACCACCAACAATAACAATAAAGGTACACTGAAAATGATTAAACATCTTGAAATATGATAACGAAACTTTACATATGAAATGTGCATGTGGGAAAGTCACTTGTATTTTCTTTTTTTTTAAATTTTTAGTCACTTGTATTTTCTTGAACTACATTAATGAGGTAAATTTAATCTTTCTGGTTTATAAAAAATTATTAAACTGTTATTTTATATTATTGTTATAGAAGTACTATTTTTGCTCCCTTCTTCAATGCTTACCTAAAAGATGGTATTATGTCAAGTTCTTGAAGAAGAGATAGGTTTTTAATATGAGAAGATTTGAAGAGACCATCAAATAAGAAAAATAAGAGCCCCCCCCCCGAGAGACTGATTTGAGGATGTGCAAAGAGGCAATGAAATATAGAAGACTGCAGCATTCAGTTTGAGTTATAGTAAAGTGCTATGACATATAGGCTGAAAAAGAGCCAGAACATTGCAATTCGAGACTGAACAGACATAGGTAATGGGAGTCCCCAAAGGTCTTTGGAAAAGGGAAAGCCTTGGTGAAATTCTATTTTAGAAGAAAGTCTAATAGCACAATGGAAGGAGCTGAAGGGAAGAAGAAAACCTGCAAAGTGACAGATTGATAATATAAAAGTCTAGTTAGGTGACTAGATCATCACTGAGAGTGTGTGTGTGGGGGGGAACACAGGATATTATCAAAGTACAATAGACAGGATCTGGCCCTTGCCAAAGAAATATACACAAGACTTGGATAATACCATTTCAAACAAAACAATCCCAAATCAGAAAATGACACATAAAAATATCTAGAAACACTAGGCTGAGTTGGACTTGGGATAAGGATAAATAGGAAATTTGTTTCTCATTCTTTGATAACTGCCTCTTTTCAGTGTCAAGATTTTAGTCCTATAAGGTGATTTAAATGGATTTTTCTACCTACCATTTAAAAACCAGAGGCATAAAAATGGGAGCACAAATGTGAGACAATTCTCTCCCATACAGTTAAGAAATGAATCATGTGCTTCTTGATCCTGCTTGCTGAAAGACTCCTTTCTCAAGGGTATTATCTAGGGAAGAGATTCATAATTGCTAAATGGATAGCTGCAGTTCTTTACCAGGAGGAAGAACATCTGTTTTCTATCCTGATGGGATACAGGTTTCCTAGGCTACCAAATTTATCCTACACCCTACAATGCCACACACATACATAAATTCAGAAATGTAAACTCAAATGCAGGGATACTCAGATCAAAGCTTATTTTGTTATATGTTTATTCCTAAGCATTAGGAAAGTCTGATCTTGTACTCAATTGACTCTTAAAATCCTGTTTTCAAAGGCAATTTCTCTTTCTCTAATAAGAGGTCAAGTCTAGCTGCCATGGAGAGGTCTAGAGAAAACAGGATTCTGAAGAGGTTCCTAAGTGACAGAAAGTGAGACAAAGATCTGTCTCCTGCTTGCAATTTATGGGTATAGCCATGTTCTGATGAGGAAACATTCCCTTCTAAATTCATCATTTGAATGTCAGGTAAGAAAACTGGCGAAATAAAGACTAACATTTGAAATCTTCTTTTGCATACTTATACAATAAAACTGACCACAATAAAAAGTAAAATGAAATGGTCTGAAAGATTAAGTGATTAATAAATGAAAAGATTTAAAGATTTCTTATCTTTTTAAAATCTCAACTGTAAGAGTTTTATAAGAATATATGATATTTTAGTATTTTAGTCAAGAATGAAATACTGATTTATTAAAATGCACATGAAGTTTTAAAATGATGTTGCAGGTCTTCTATGAATCTTTAACATAACTATCAACATGTACCAAGCCATTATTTTAATTGGGAAACACAATAAATTTTTCATTTTTATTTTTCAAATACAGAGTATATACAAAGATCTGGCAAATTAAAAAAAAAAGCAGAGATGAACTACAACTTTTTTTTTTCCTTTTTGGGTCATACCCGGTGATGCACTCAGAAATTATCCCTGGCAGTGCTCAGGGGACCATAGGGGATGCTGGGAATCAAACCTGGGTCGGCTGCATGTAAGGCAAATGTCCTACCCACTGTGCTATCACTCCATCCCCTGAACTGTAACTTTCTAACATTACAATGGAATACTAAATATTTTCTTGTCAATATTCTGGTATTGTTTTGGTGAGTACCTAAATTGTGGGTAATTTCATACCTCTATAAGGCTAAAACATAAAACAAAAAATCTAGAATTAAAACAACAAAGGTTTTAATAAAAATCTTTATCAAACTCATCTCCCACAAATTGCTACTAGAGTAAGGTAAATTTTATGCTGATCTTTAAGAAAACATTTAAGAATTACCATCCATGAAAAGAACACCTTGGTTAATGCACTTCTATAAGGTAGATTTGAAAATTATTTCACTCCTCTCCTCAGCCTTCTACCCTTCAGGGAAGAATGTCTGAAGGAATATCTTCAAAGGAAGTCTTAAAAATTTAGTAAACAAAGGAACAACAAAGGTTGTGTCCACTAAGACTTTAAGAGGCAAATATTTCAAGTGGAAAGAATGTCTACTAGAACATGTGTGAAGAAGATGGTCTCATTTTTTCTATCAACAATATCTTTTTACGATGAAATGTAAGGTGATAAACAGAACTCTACATTGCAAAATCAAAAACTGGGTAATAAAGGTATCGAGAGAGAGAGAGAGACAGAGATAGGAGAGAGAGAAAGAGAAAGAGAGAGAATTAAAACATAATTTGGCAAAGAATGATTTTTCTTAGGACCCACTGGGAGTTCTAGATGGCACAGATGACCAGGAGAGGGCAGCTCACCACTGTAGCTGTGAAAAAAGATGCCAATTCCTTCATGTGCTAGCAAAAGGCCACTCTAACTTACCTACATTTTTCACATTCATATAAAGGAGCAGGACACTGCCATTAAGAATTTTAAGAATTTTAAACAAGCTGCTGGAAAAAGGGGAGGGGCTGGAGGGAGGTCACCCATTCACAGGTTCCTCTAAGAAAGCATTTTGGGTTCATTTTTAGCAGATTATTCATAATAAGCAATACAAAATAAATTATTTTGGTTCTGCTTTGGGGGCAGGGTTTGGGGTTCAGCATGGAAACATCCTAACTATGCTGGTGGGAATCTATGATGGTGGTGGGACTGACGTTCGAATAGTAAATGTAATCAAATATTGTGAACAACTTTATGAAAATAAAAAAATTTTTTTAAAAGAATTTTAAGCAGCATATAAATGATGAGAACAGAAATCATTAGCAAATGAGAGCTCCTAAGATTAGGCTCATTTTTCTGCTCCTCTCATATAAACAGAATACCCAAATGCTAGCAACCAGTCATTCTGACCACTAACAGCTATAGTACATAATCAGTATACTCCAGTGCACTCTGTGTGACTGTTTCCTCCATCCTTTTGTTTTATTCTTATAACTTTTTAATTAAATCACATGAGATAGTTAAAAGCTTTCATTATCTGGTCTAACACAATGTTTCAACACTCATCCCTCCACTAGTGTATATTTTCCACCACCAATATCCCCAATATTCCTCCTTCCTTCCTTCCTTCCTTCCTTCCTTCCTTCCTTCCTTCCTTCCTTCCTTCCTTCCTTCCTTCCTTCCTCCCTCCCTCCTCCCTCCCTCCCTTCCTCTCTCCTGGTCTTCCCCTCCCTCCCTCCCTCTCTCCCTCTCCCTCCTGGTCCCTCCCTCCCTCTCCCTCCTGGTCCCTCCCTCCCTCCCTCCCTGTCTCTTTCTCCCTACTGGTCCCTCCCTCCCTCCCTCCCTCCCTCCCTCCCTCCCTCTCTTCCTCTCTTCTGGTCTTCCCCTCCCTCCCTCCCTCTCTCCCTCTCCCTCCTGGTCCCTCCCTCCCTCTCCCTCCTGGTCCCTCCCTCCCTCCCTCCCTGTCTCTTTCTCCCTACTGGTCCCTCCCTCCCTCCCTCCCTCCCTCTCCCCCCACCCACCTACTTTTGGGCATTCAGGTTTGCAATACAGATACTGCGAAGCCATCAAGTTTGGTCCTTTACCCATTTTCAGTACACATCTCCCATCAAGAGTAATCCCTTCCAACCATCATTGTCATAATGGTCCCTTCTCTACTCTATCCCAACTGCCCTCTTCCCCAGTCTTTGAGGCAGATTTCCAACCGTGAGCCATCCGTGAGCCATCCGTCCTGACCTTTTCTTCTACTGTCCTTGGGTGAAATTAATTACAATTAATTTCTATTAACCTAAATTTTGAGTCATCCAAACTTTTCATCAAAATGAATTCTCAAAAACAGAGCACATACAATAAAATTTAGAATTGCATACATCAAACCCCTTGTAGGAAAAAAAATTATTTCCTTATATTACTTATTTCAAAATTCAGTACTTGCTCTTGGATTATACACATCTTTGAAATAGGTTCTGTCTCGAGTCTGTATGTTACTAGTATAAGTTTGAAGACTTCTACTGTCAAACCAGGAACACAAAGATCAAATAGAACTAAAAGATGAAATCTTTCTTCTATTAGGAGGCTATAGAGAATGGCATCACTTCCTTCCTGTACGGAGATATCTTTTATTCAAAGAGCAGTGTGAAACAATCTGAGTAATCAACATTTGGCAATTTAAATGCCATAGTCCTCATTTACTAAAAAATTCTGATTTCTGGGTCCGACCAATAAGACAGAGAGTAGAGTGTTTGCATCACACATGGCCGATTCAGTTTTGATAACTGGTACCCCTTATGGTTCCCTGAGCTCACAAAGAGAGATCCCCAAGTGTAGAGTCAGGTGTAAGCCTTGAGAATCATCAGATATGGCCCTCTCCCCTGCAAAATATTCTGATTCGTATTAACCAATAATTGAATAAAAAATTACCAGTCTCTTAATATTTCTTAAATTTGCTAATATATTGCTTGCTATGTAAACGTTTAAAAATAATTATTTATATCTGAAACTGGCCAGAAAGATACAGCAAATACAGTGCATATGCTTTGTATACAGTCAACCCAGGTTTGATCCCCAGCACTGCATATGGTGACCTCAACACTGCGAGGAGTGACCCCCAAGCACAGAGCCAGGACTAAGCTTAGTGCACAGCTGGGTGTGGCCCCCAAACAAATAAAATTTAAATAAAGAATGAAAACTCAACTTTTTTTTTTTATGGTTATTATTTTTTTTTCCCTTTATTTTATTTTATTTTTTTTAAAGTTGTAGATTTACAATTTTTTGTGCTTTGGTTTCAATTATACAATGATCAGATACCCATCCCTCCACCAGTGCCCATTTTCCACCACCATGGATAATATCCCTCCCACCCCCATCCCCCCATCCCCCCGTCTCTGTGGCAGGGCAATCCCCTGTGTTCTCTCTCTCCTTTTGGGTGTTTTGGTCTGCAAAAGAGGCATTGAGTGGCAAACATGTTCAGTCCATCGTCTACTTTCGACATGCATCTCCCCTCCTGGGAGGATCCTCCAAACATCCTTTATTTGGTGCTCCCTTCTCTATCTGAATAGCCCTTTCCTCTAGGATACCCGGCTGGCCTCTAAGTTATGGAGTAATCCTCCTGGTGCTGATCTCAGCTATTCTTGGGTATTAATCTCATACTTTGTTACTTTATATCCCCCAGATGAATGCAATCTTTCTATGTCTATCCCTCTCTTTCTGACTCATTTCGCTTAGCATGATACTTTCCATATTGTACCACTTGTATGTAAATTTCATGACTTCATCTTTTCTAAGAGCTACATAGTACTCCATTGTGTAGATGTACCAAAGTTTCTTTAACCAGTCATCTGTTCTTGGGCATTCAGGTTTCTTCCAGGAAAACTCAACTTTTTGGCAAGTTTCTGATTAGTGTTTTAAAGGCAGGATTGTTGGTCATGGTGGCCAAAGAAAATACAGTTTATGGGGCTGGAGTGATAGCACAGTGGGTAGGGCATTTGCCTTGCACGCAGCCAACATGGCTGACACAGGTTCGATTCCCAGCACCCCATATGGTCCCCTGAGCACCGCCAGGAGCAATTCCTGAGTGCATGAGCCAGGAGTAACCCCTGAGCATCGCTGGGTGTGACCCAAAAAGCAAAAAAAAAAAAAATACTGTTTATATAAAACATCAAGGCATTAAGATAAAGGGCTTTTGAGACTCTTACTGTCCCTTAAGCTCTTGTCAAGCCACTCTGAGGACGAAGGGCATCAATACTGTACATTCCTGTCACAGCATATCTATCACAAAGGTCTAAGACACGTAGCTTTGAGCACAAGTCAGGGGCCAGGGGGAGGATGAAGCAGTGGCTGCAATCCTCACTCACTGAAGACGACACTTTACAGTACAGAAAGCACGGGGGGGGGGGGGGGGGGGAAGGTATGAAGCGATGGTACAGTGGGCAGGATGCTTGCCTTGCACAGGCCGACCCAGATTTGATCGCCCGTATCCCATAAGGTCCACCAAGCCCTGCCAGGAATGATCCCTGAGTGTAGCGCCAGGAGTAAGCCCAGAGCCCCACCAGATGTGGCTCAAAAACAAACAAACAAAAAGATGAATGTGGAGGATGCCAAGCAGCAGCTAAGTGTTCTGGGCTCTGTGTGCTGACTTCTTGTCCTTTATTGTAAACACACACAGCTTCAATCCTTTCCACCTTAACAAGGAAAAAAGCCAAAAAAGTCACTGTCATTTTAAATGGAAAAAAATACGAAGACATTTTCATTTGCTTCTTTTAAATCCTCTCTCATGTGAGTGCATGATTAAGGAAGAAAACTGGAATAAGCAAGTGCCCAGACTGCAAACAAGAATCTAGGACCACATGAATACATAATTAATGAAGTTGCCAGGGGTCATGACTAAATAGCTCATGATCCTGCCCCTTTAACTAAAAAGAGAAGGATCAAACATAATAAAATTCAAAGGGTAGTTAGAAGGTAAATAATGAAACACAGCAAACTAAATCAACAGAGTAATCTGCCTGAACTCCAAAGCAAAGGTTCGCCTCATAGAACCCCTGCCTGATTTAACAGCTACTGTTCTGGCCCCTAGGGGAGCACCAAGTTCCCGTGAAGAACTCAAATTCAGCAAACACCTGCCTACCGGAAAACTACCTTATTCCTTGTCCCAAAGGACTAGAAGAAGCTACAGTAAGGTCAAATAATTCATCTTAGAAATGTTCTGAACAGCTTAATATAAGGCAGTTTGGCAGTAAACCCTTTAGTAAATCCAAACAGGGGCAGTTTACTGGGTGTGCAACTTAACACTTGCCCAGGAGTCTGTTCTGAAATATGGCAGAAAAGAATACTACTATAGCTTTGGATGAATCAATTATTAATAAGGAAGGAAGACAACCTTAAAATTATTTTTCTTTGCAACTTAATATAGAGACAGAATGTGTACCTAGACTTTTAAAAATCTATACAGATTACAAAGTCTTTTTTTTAATTTCTTGTAGCCTCCATTTTGATTACTTGTACAGCTCTAAGAATGGCAGAGGAAATATTTACATGCCATTGTGTAAATTTGCATTATAGTTACAATAGAAGTTGATTTTTAAAGTCAAATGTTTAGAAAAGACATCCTATAAAAATTGTTAGTTCTAGATATTATAAAGTTGATGTTTTAAAGTAATTTCTCAAAAATTATTCTAAAAAAACAGCCTTTCCAGAATTAAAAAAGATAAAAAAACTCTTGCAATCTGACACTTGCCAAAATGACTAACATTGCCTTTAATCAAACTAAAGTTATTAAAAGTAAAAACTTTGATGACCTAAGAAATAAATTTGCAGAAAACTGAGCCAGAAAAGTAAAATATCACTATGATGGCATATAAACTAATAACATCCTAAATAGTATTTCTTTGCTATTTGTAACTTTATGTTGTTACTCAAGCATTGCTATTTTCTCTACTGTTTCACAAATGGAAGCATATTTCAAGACAAAAAGCAATTAAAATGTTTTTAAAAACCCACTTTTTGTGGATTTTTTCTTTGAAGTGAAGCAAGATAGTTTTTAGACTTACTTAGAGAGATGGAGAAGAAAGAGAGGAAGTACATGTTCAAGAGAGAACAAAGGCTTCTCTAGAGTGGAAAATACAAAGAAACATAGAGACCATCAAATGAGATACATTTTCCCAGGGAGAACATGAGCTTGAAGAACAAATCAACAACCTGCTTTTTGAACAGGGCCTTGCATTCTGATTTTGCACTGGGTACTGCAAATTATGTAACTAGAGCTATTCTGAGAGGCTAATCTAATAGACAGTTCTCAGTGCTTGGCTGTTGGTTTGCATCCATCTCTGATTCTTGAGGACAAAGCTTACACTGTCTACCCGTTCTCTCCCTTACCTGCTTCGTCCCTGCTTTATCTTCTGGCCAGCATTAATTCCCCTTACCAGGCTATGATTTCCCAAGCCTATCATCTGATCTTGAGGCCCCAGACTTTTAAGCACTCATTTTACATTTTTCTCCTAGTTGCTTCAATTTATTACCAAAAAAATCTGGTAATAAATTTCCAAGGTAAATTCTCAGATTAATTCTAATAAATTTCCCTTCATTTTTCAAATGCAACCAGTCAATATATCTTATCATAAATACTTAAACATGCTTAAAAAACAAAAAACAAAAAAACCCCCAAACCCACCACATTTTAAGATGGAAGAGATTGAGGAACAGAAGCAAAGCAAACTACTCAAAGTATGAAGGTGGCAATTGGGAGTTGGGGGAGGGAGCAAGGTATCCTAATCATAGAGCCTTTATTACACCAAGGCATCTGATATTGAGTCCTCCAATTTACAATAAAACTTGTATCTGAAGAATTTTTCACCCAAAGCCTTTCATACAAAACTCGCTTACATACTTAAAGCTCCTATGCTTCACATTTTAGGACTCACCCCACAATAAATGAGGTATTAATTTTTTAAATCTGTATCTCTGATGACTCTTACCTCTACCCTTTTTTATTTCTTTGTTTGATCGACTAATTTAAACTTCTTTCGCATCTTAAGACCATACTCTAGGACACCTCTCCCTTCAGGATCCCTTCCTTGATATCTCCATCAAATAATAGTTGTTTATTCCTTGGAATTTCTTACTGAAATTCTGATGTTCACAGAGCAGTACTGCTACACTCTTACCTCAAACAAAAGTTCACCAAAAATTCATTTCTATAGTAGAAAATGGAATGAGATCCAGAAAACAGCAGCTACACCAATGGAGAAAAAAAGCAAAAAATTCCTAATAGTGAAGGGAAACCCAGAATGATACTAATTAATATACAAGGCAACCATACCAGGATGAAACAGCTGAAATTTATTTTTATCGACAAGATGAAAACTGACAGAAACTTCAGAGTGAGCATATTGGGAGATTTTAATAATTAAAAACAATAACCACTGCCATTTAATTGTGTAGTGGTTGATTAGACCATAGGAAACTAAATAAATTTAAGACAAAACTACAGAGCTGGGTAGATAGAAATTGTACCAGAAAGATAAATCCATCATTTTATCTGTACGATTCAGCTATTTAACATTGATACACATAATAATAAATTCAGTGATTACAATTCAAAAAGATACAATACAACCATATAGAAAAAATGGGAAGGGTGTATGAATGCAATGAAAACAGACAGAGGAAGACAAATTTTATTTCAATGTGAAAATTATACATAATTCTAAAACTGAAAAATCAAGAGCAATGACATTAGGGTGCACTAAAAGCAATGGCAGGAAACAAACAAAAACCAGTATAAATAATCATAATGGCTTCCTCATGATGACATAAGGTTGATTTTCCTAACAAAACTTATATTTACTTTTATGTGCAAGTAAAACTTAATATATCTTAAAAAGCCACTGAGGGCTCATACTCTAGCAGGGAATATACACATAAAATGAGAATCCTAACACAAAGCATAAGTGCTCTAACAGTATCTATAGCTATGCATATTACAGTCTGTCTGGTGTTTCAGTTATTTGTATGTTTTTCTTCCCCCTACAGTCAATAAAATATAAGAATGTTTACCCTCTCTCATTCGCCTTTAATTACAAATCCTGACACGGTAATTTATATAAAAAACTATTACATACTTTTTGGAGGAGTTACATTTGGCTGTGCTTTGGGCTTACTCCTGGCTCTGTGCTTAAGGATCACTTCTGGTGGTGTTTGGGGGACACTATGTGGTGCCAGGGATCAAATCTGAATCAGTTACTTGCAAGGCAAGGGCCTTAACTTCTGTGTACAATCTCTCCAGCTTGAATTAACTGCTTTTTCAAACCATGATACGAAGATGAGATTTCCTTTGTAAGTTCAAAGTCATTTTTTTTCTTGTATTAGTGTGAGTGTTAGAGCTTCACAGAAACTAAAGTTACTTTCTATGCTTTGGAAAGTCTTATCTAATGAGATATTGCTGGCTTCCTAATGGAGAAGGTGAAAAATTAGATAAGTGCCTTCTTCTCTTACACACCTCCATTAAGATCCAGCTGCTATATCCTTTGAATGGCAGCTGGCAAGAAGACACAACAGAAACCAAGTGAAATTCAACTGATGACTAGTATCAGCAGCTATATCTATTTCTAGATACAGTTCTAGGAGCAGCATTATATATCCAACAATGGGTGATGGTGAGCCTGTCAGAAGTTCAAGTTACTGTTGATGGGCTTAGCCATAGTTATGTCTTCAAAAGATCAGCCTGGCAGGATTTGCACCATTGCAAGAGAAGCAGTTCCAAGCCGATTTATTCAACCCTACCAGAAACTCTGGTTTACTCTGCTTATATGAGTCAGAACTGGTCTCACAACTTACAATTATGAACCCTATCTGTGTCACTAGTTCTGCTGCAGTTCACTTCAGTTCATTCTACCTATCACTGTTTTCACTCTGCAAAAATCAATCATTTCAGTTTTATAACCCTCTTTCCAATAAACTTGCATTTATATGTCAAATGTTGATATAATTATCACTGTCTAAATAGTTCTATAATAAAACCCGAAATCAGAAAATACTGTTTATACTAGCTTATTATCAAGATAATTAATACTAGCTTACTGTCAAGAAGTAAAAAGATATTCAGGATTACCTGTACTTTTTGATGCAGTTAGTTGATAAAACTAGATTTAATTCAGATTAACAGTTTTAAATTTTGTAGTGTCAATATCCTTTATACAATAAAAAAAAACAAAGAGTGATAAAAAGTGTAAATAGTCAACATGTTGAGCACATACTTTGAATGCAAGAGATTATGGCCCAGGTTTGAACCCCAGCACCAGATAATGTCACCTGTGCACTGCTAAGAAGCAATCCCTGAGCACAGAGGAGCCTGAGGTAGACCCTGAGTCACCAGGTGTGGTCCAAAAACAATTTTAAAAATTATAAAGGATGTCAAAAAGCTTTGACTTTGTTTATGTATTTGTTTTTTTGCTTTAAGGGGAGCATACCTGGTAATATTCAGGGTTTACTCTGACTCTGTGCTCAGGGGGTCACATCTGGAGGTGCTCCGGAAACCATAGAAGTAGTAATGGGGATTCAAACTGGGTTGGCCACTTGCCACTAGTGTTTTAACCACAGTATTATTTCTCTGGCCATATCTACATAGGTATTATATACTAATATATCATATTAGACAATAAAACTGTAAAAATTTAACTTGTTTTTAAATAATTAAAAAAGACCATTATATTCTAATATAAATTGCATTTTAATGAAAAAAAGTATAGTTTCCTACATAAGTAGACATAAGAAGAGTTAACTTTTTTTTAATATTTCAGAGGAGCTTTTAATGTCTGGTTTAAGAGAAAGAAGTAGATGCTCAGATCTAGTTCTTCATTCAATCTGTTGTGATACTTAAAAATAAAAAGAGAAACACAAAAGTTTAGAAACGTGGAGAACTAGAAAAAGAAACCATATTCCAATAGTCTTTTAAAATAACTAAATATTGATATTTGAAATGATACCAAATTCTACAAGCAGTATTGATTACAATGTGAAACCTCAAATTTGTTTACCTTATATTTTGAGTGAATTTTCATTCTTTTGTAATTTTGCTAAATCACACATTTGTCTTGTGGAAAATAATGGTTCAATGAGCTATACTTTATGTGTACTTCCCATTTTATCATTCAGAATACTGATTAACAAATACTGATTATGAATAAACCATGCTCTGAAGCATTCAGATTTAATAAAGTTTTCTACTGATTCATCAAGAACATTAAGTGATGCTAGCTTATCTTTAAAAAAAAAAGAGTGTAATAAGGAATATAATTACATGTACACTTTGGTTGTAATTGCCTTTATTTGTACTAAGGAACCAGCAATTTTACTCATTACTTTTGTATCATTAGTGCAAGTGTCAACAGAGTGAAAAGGGGCAAATAACTTCATAGTATTATTATGAAAATAGGTTTGACCTTGAAGACCCTCTGCAAGGATCTCAGAGACTCCTGACTCCTGAGGTTCACAGACCACACTTTGGAAACCATTGCAATATGCCATTAGCTAATATAAGCCCAGAGTTTATAAAGTCAATCAGTACTGGTCATATGCTGTGGACAATCTAGGAAGAAAAAGATCCATAACTTACAATGATTTGTAAATTCTACTGACTCATGAATCTGAATGCAAATGTTCTACATTGTTCCTGTGTGGAAGCTGGTAAGCTGGTATTGGGATTTATTGTATGGTTTTATCATAAAACAAAGAAAAATAGCAAAATTAAAATCTGAACCAGTTTTTTGGTTCCTGACATCCCATCTAAAAATATACATAGACATAGCACTAAATTAATTTTACTTTTAAAAATGTTGATAGAAGAATTTAATTGCACATACAGTCTATCTTTAAAAAGTCAACTTTAAGTTCTGTCATATTTATATCTATGCTGTCTAACCTGAAACAATATTGTTTTTAATCACTGCTGAGATAATTACTAAAAGAAATTACCAGTAGTGATTCAAAGATAAAATAAATCTCTTTTGGGAGTTCAATGTAAATATTAGATGTCAATCCTCTCAGACCCACTATATAGATGTTTTTACATCACATGGTCAATTGATCGAATGATTGGAGCAGGGGGTGGGCCGCAACAGGAGGTTTTCAGGGGTCACGCCTGATGGTGCTGGGCCATTGAACCAGGGCTGGTTACATGTAAGGCAAGTGCCTTAACCCTGAATTATCTCTCTGGCCCCAAATATATGGCCAACTGAAATGAAAATATAAAACAGGAATTCATTCTTTCATCATGCTCATTCAGTTTACCATGTGCTCAGACAAATCAGCATCACGTATACAAAGAAATACTAGACCAGTAGAATAAAAATGACAAAAGGCTATAACTGCATAGCTTTAAGGTCTTTTGCTTACCAAGAGTCATTAAAGAAACAATGTAATTAAAATTTGCTTCAGTACAGGGATCTTTATTCATAACTGATGAACGGCCAACTACATCATGAGAGATTCAAATATAGACATATTCTCATCTGATTTATAAAATACTAGTCATGTTTTAAATAAAATTTGCTAGGTAAAGGAGAATATACTATAGTTCTATATTTCTACTTGTTTTTCTGGAAATACAAAGAAATCACATCATCTTGATTTTTAATGATGTAAAAGCTGAATTTTCCAATCAAGTGCTCTGTCATCATAGCTGCTGATCTTCAGAAGTCCTTCACTTATAATTGTGGACATCAGCATTCTTATTTTAAATTTCATTAGATTTACTCATTTTTGTAATGTGACAATGCTTTTTTAAAAAATGATTTCAAGTTGTCTAAAATAAACAACTCAACCATACTGTAAGATAAAGGGAACAGGTACTTTTTTTTTAATGAGATATTTTTTGTCTAATATTTGGAGCCAGATCTTTTGAAGAGTAAATTAAAGACTTTGATAAAGTCCAACTATACTTGTAACAGACTAGCAAAAACAATGTTAACTTTCATATATACAACAGAATTGTCTATAATTTTGCTGGTGATTCTTGGCAGCAGATGCCAATACAAATATTCATATAACAATTCTGTAGTAGACCTGTGTACCTACCAACAGGTGGGTCAGAGCTATTAAGTCAAAATCAGCTCTAACCTGCATAACGTTAAAGACTAATAACCTAAGTTAAAGCAACAAATTCAGGCTGCTGTCACATCATTTTATATCTTAAACTTCAAATTTCACTTTAACATAAAAAAGGAAATCTCAACACACACACAAACACAACTCTCCTCTAGTGAATGCAGGAGACTTGTTTACATTTTGTTTTTGACGGTAAGTAATTTCTTTAAAAATATTCCAATGATAAGAAAGAGGAAAATGAAATAATACCAAAATTTACTATTAAAATCATATTCAGAGTTTATTAAATTAAGACCAGTGATTGTTACGCTACTTAGCTTTGGTTCATCTGGGATGCATATTTTTACTTCCGCCTTTGGCAAAAATTAAGGCAGGTTTCATAAATATTTTGGAGCTCTTGGTCACAACTTGTACCTAGTCATATACATTTTTTAAAAAATAAACTCTTAACATTTTAGTTTTTGAGTTCTAAAAATTATGTAGACAAAAAATTTTATTCATCTTAGTTAATTGTGGGGCAGTTTAGAGAAATGGGAGCTCAACTTTTAAGCTCTTCAAATAAAAAGTATTTTATTTTCTTAAATATAATTTATTTGTAAAATTTAAAGCTATTCAATATAGCTTATGTGCAACTATAATAGGTGTGTTATTAAGTAACTAAGTTCTGGGGAGCAATTTTTAAAAATTTACAAATACAGATAAATCTTTGTTTTATGAACAAAAGAAAAGGCAGGACTAGAACAAAGGAAGAAAATTAGAAAAATTAAATTAAAAAAGAACACTAATGTAAGCTAAAACTGCTTACATATGAAGACTAAGATGCCAAGGGACCCAACACAATCCTCAGTCTAACATTTTCAATGGCACAGACTAGTGATCACACGATACTGGTGATACTCTCTAGTTACCCCTGGCAACCTTTCTCAACTGTAACGATGCTACCCTACAATAGCTTTCACTGGGCAGCTTTCTCTTCACTTAGCTGAATGCTCTGGGACCATCTGCGTCGGCAAGCATAAAAGGCCAGCCTGCCTGTGGGCCCGTCACTCTGAACACCACCTCTCTGACCCTGATTAAATACAACTTTCAATCCTTTTTGTCCTCCCTGTTGACTTCTCCTATTAAGGGAGCCCTTTGACAAAGAAAGCGGAAGAGTGGACTAACTGCCCCCAAGAAAGGTGATGTCTGATACTGCTCAACACAAGGATTAGCAAGCCAATACATAACAAAAGCAAGTTTGGGGGGAGGGGGAGAGGTAAAGGGGAAAAAAATGGTTTTAGCTAGAGCTTTGACTAATTCAGTAGGTACACAATTCAACAAATAGCTATACAAGAGGCCTTCTTTGAAAGAAATAACTATAGCAGAACAATAATTTGGAGAGATACCTTTCAACAGCTTGACATAAGGCTATGACATTGACAAAAACACCAGAGATTTGTTTTCTATTTGATTTCATTTAATTAAAAAAAAAAAGCAGTTGAAGACAGCAAAGAGAGAAAAAATGAAAATAAAAAAATTATGGTAATTAACTGCCTCATTAAGAACCAAGGTAGTTTTAAACATATTAAATTGACAATGAAATTCTTAATCACATCTTTTTCTTTAAATAAAGATGGGAAATATTGCAACAGTCTACAATTATTTTTGTAACAACATATCTAGAATGAAAGGATTTCAATTTAAAAAGGTAAAAACTAGACTTCAGAAGGTGATTATGGTGCAGTGTAAACAGATATCAAATTATAATGCTTCAGACTTACATAATGTTATAAACCAATGTAACCTCAATATAAATTTATTTTTTAAAAAAGGAAAAGGGGCTAGAGCGATAGTACAGCAGAGAGGGCATTTGCCTTGCACGCAGCCAACCCAAGTTCACTCCCTGGTATACCCAGATGGATCCCTGAGCAACACCAGGAGTAATTTCTGAGTGCAGAGCCAGGAGTAACCCTTGAGCATATCTGGGTGTGACCCCAAAAAAGCCAAGTAAATAAAAAAGAAAGAAGAACTGGGGGCCCAAGTGAGAGCAGGTAGGGCTTTTGCCTTGCACCTGCCAACCTGGGTGCAATCCTTGGTATCCTATAAGGTCCCCAGAGCACCATGAAGAGTGATTCCTGAGTGCAGAGCCAAGAGTAACCCCTAGGCATTGTAGGATGTGGCCCCAAAACAAAATACAAAAACAAGATAGAAAAACAGTTGAAATGTGCTTTAGGGCATAGAAAAGCTTGTGATTATATCCTATGGTTCTTTAAAATAGTCACAAACCCTTATTAGGACAAGTAGATCAAAATCACCATTTTCAATATTACCACCTCTATATTTATAAAGCAACTGATTAATGCGGCCTTTGTAACATACCATGAAACACATATTTAGGTATAAACAAGTTAAGAAATTTTACTCAGGTCTACTTAAATGTCTAACCTATGAATGAAAACTTCACAATACATATTCAAAGACTGTTCAAATGGCCTAGAAAGGTGAAATAATAGAAAGCGGGGTGAGGCAGAGAGGAGATGAGACAAGAGGAAGAGAGAGAGGAAAAGATGGGGGCAAGGAAGGAGACAGTTTAAGAACACGCTGGAATTTCAATGCTAAAACTGGGAAGTCCTGGATAAAGCAGGATAACTTCATTACCCTAGGGTACTAAGTCACATATACTAAGAAAATATTATGTACCAAGTAAGCACTGTCATGGAACTTAACGCATTTCATCTTCACAACAACCCTAGATGGAAATAATTTTTTAAAGTAAGTTCAGCCAATTATAAGGATGAATAATCTCATGTCAAGCAATCCATACTAGGAAGCAAACAAAATAGCAACCTGCTTGTCCCAAAGCTCCTCGGTCTTCCCTAACATCGCTCCACCTCTCCAGGAGCAGAGTGTAGGGGAGTGGAATCATCACTGTTGCTCATAAGGCTGGGGGGGGGGGGGGGTTATGAAATCCAGTGAGTTCAAATTCTACTCATCTCTTACAACACTGTAGTTCAAATTCTACACTATCTCTGACACCATTTCTTACAATACTGCAGCCTAAGTAAACTACAGAAAAACAAAACAATGTTTGATTAATCATATGAAAGAATGGGGGTAAGACATTTGAGCTGATATTGGTCATTTTAGAAAAATCTATGGACAAAAATCTCTTTACCTTGTTGGGAATAACTCTATATGGCCAGACCTACTGGTACTGGCCTACTGGTTCTGGGAAATGGTTCCTACGGTGAATGAGGTAAATTTTATATTTGATACAGAAAGAAGCTGGGATTTGAGGCACAGAATAAGAAATACGATTCGAATATAATGCAGGAAGGAGGGCACCATTTTCCCTTTCTAAGGTACTTTGGTATTTCCAATAGCTCCCACTACTACAACACTATAATCAATGAGATCTTAGTACCAACTCAGCTGAAAGGTCTAGGAGTGGCTTTCCTTTCTAAGTGGTATCCTATTAGCCATTAGTCCTATTAGTGGTATCCTATTAGCCATTAGGGTAGTTCTGTTTATGAGTAGAAGTCACCCAAAAATTCATCAGATCATCTAGTATCTGGATCAAAAGTATCTGATCAAAAGTAGGTAGGCAAAAGATTAAGTCCACAATCCTTCTTCTCCCCATTACTGCTACTGCCTCTCAGGGAATACATTCATTCTATGTGACATGCGAGGAATAAAATATGATCTTTCTGAAAAAAAAATCAGATATAAAAACAAAAAGTATATCCTATAAACAAAGATACATGAGTTGATTGAACTGAAAAATCAAGCATGGGAGGCTGTTTAGTTCAGGTCTTAGGCCCAGGGTTGAATCCCTACACTATTCTGTTCTCGCCCCACTCTCTATCAGAACCAGTAAGCTCACGTACCACACTATGACCCCACTCGGAGTGGCCCCAGCATTCCTCATCACTGCCCCTATTTAAATAAATAAAGATGTGGGATTTTCATGATAGGAACTGCAAGAAAGAGACAGAGGGGTAACAGAGTGGTTAGCTACTTGCCTTGCATGTGGCTAACCTGATTAAACTCCTGGCACTGAGCACCTCCAGGAGTGACTTTGTACACAGAATTAGAAATAATACCTTCAACTTTTTGGGTGTGCCCCAATCCCCACCTCCCCCCCAAAAATGTAAAGGATAAATCCTTTTTTTGGGGGGGGCACAACTGGAAATGCTCACGGGTTATTCCTGATTTGTACTCAGGAAACACGTCTGGAGGTGCTCAGGTAACTATACGGAATGCCAGAGATCAAACCCAGGTTGGCCATTTGCAAGGCAAGCACTCTACCTACTGTACCATCTCTCCAGTCCCAAGAAGGATAAATCTTAACCTCAGAAGTAATGGGAAGAAAAGTCTAGATTGGTGAAAAGCAAATTAGTAAGTAATCCAATTACAGTATAAGGAAGTACTGAGAATCAGAACTAAATTTATTTTTTAAGCAATCAATGAGTCATGGAAGGATTTTAGAGAAATATATATTTAGGCAATATTTTAAAAGAGGAGCAAGGTTATGATAAATGTAGAAATAGAATGGGAGTAGAGACAACCAACTATCTTTCAGAATCTCTGTATTCTATTATAAACATTCAGATTTACTCTTCCAGGTAAACACTGAAGGTTTTTTTTTTTAAGTTTTGTTTACCAGTTATATGATCAAAAGCTTAGAAAAAAAGCTATCAAACCCTAGTGGTGATAGCCCTACCATAATCCCATTGAAGCCCCCGACTAAAATAAAAAAAATCCATGTCTTGAAAAGTTCATTTTTTTTTAATTGTTTGAAGGGGGTACACCCAGCTGTGTTCAGGTCTTACTCTGGTTCTGTGTTTAGGGATCATTCCTGGTGGGCTTGAGAGACCGTATGTGTGTCAGGGATTGAACCGGGTTGGCTGCATGCATGGTGGGTACCCTACAAGCTGTACTATCTCTCCAGACCCAAGAGTCACATTAAAATTTTAATATTTTAATTGAGATTCTATTGTTTATAATACTATTAATGATATTAGTTTCTCATAAACATAATTCCAATAAGAGTCACACCTTTAAAAAGCTCAATATCAGAAACAGTCATCTTATAGATGTAACAGTATATATATCTTATAGATGTAACAGCTCATGTCTCTCCCTGCCTTGCCTTCTATCCACCAAAAGAGCAAATGGGACACTGGGATTAGAGATTTAAGGGAATGAAACAAAAGACCAAGAGACCTAAGGGAAAACAGATATTCAAGGTTAGGGGCAAACTATGTTCTATAAGAACCAAAGGAGGTAAGATACACACCAAATAACTGAAGTAATAAGTAAAGTAATAAGTAATGAAATAATAAGTAACAAGTGACATTTGCCTCAAAATACTATAAATTGCTAAAAAATTTTACATCATTTGTAGTTGGAGTAGAAGAAAAATTTACAAAACAAAGTATCGGTTGAGCTGGTTTTGAAGGCTCTTTGAAATGAATTCTGGCAGACTGAAGTGAGACAAAACATTCCAAGTGATAAATAGGAAAAGTAACCAATGTAATAAAATTGGAAAAGTATTTAGTATACAGCTGCAATATAACATTCATAATAGCAAGTTTCTACTTGAATTTTGATATGTTTGTTAATTAGAGTGACAATTAAGTATAGTGGTTATTTTCTCCCTTTCACAGAATTTTCTCTGCAAGATAAAGATTCTTACCAACCAGAATTTCCTATAGTGGGCAGGAATTATGGATTCATTATAATTGCAGATACTAAAAGAGCTTAAAAGAAGGCTGAAGAGGGGCTGGAGAGATAGCACAGCAGGTAGGGCGTTTGCCTTGCATGCAGCCGACCCGAGTTCAATTCCCAGCATCCCATATGGTCCCCTGAGCACTGCCAGGCGTAATTCCTGAGTGCAGAGCCAGGAGTAACCCCTGTGCATCGCTGGCGTGACCCCCCCCCAAAAAAAAGAAGGCTGAAAAGATAGTATAGGGGGTTGGGGTACTTGCCTTGAATGCTTGAATGTGGTCGGCCCTGGATCAATCCTTGGAACCACATATGGTACCTTGAGTACAGCTAGGGGTCACCAATGAGCTCCAGTCCCTGAGCACCTACCCAACTCCCATCAAAATAAACAAACAATAGAAAGCCTGTAAGAATGTTTAGTTTAACTCCCAAAACAATATGGGCATCTCTACTGACACACTACAGGTAAGAAAATAGAAAGCTATAGCACCACTTTACCACATATTAATTTTCCATTTAAAAAATATTTAACTTTGTAAATAAACTGCACATCTAGAAGTTAAATGTGCTTTTTTCTAGGAAAAGAACTAGACCTAGAACTTCACCTTTCTTAACCTATTTCCTCATAGATGGAATTGGGCTAATGCATGTTCTGACTGCCTTCTATGAGAGATGAGAACTAAGTAAGAAAATATGTATGAGAAAAAAAACTTAGTAAACTCTCAGACAAGGACTTAATGTCCCCATGGTGAGATGCAATCATTTTCATAATTTTATTCTACTGAAAATTTTTTTGATCTTCCACTAGCCATTTAGTGGTAACAGGCAATGTAAAATAATTGTCAGTCTGCTATGTGGGCAGGGTTGAGTGGTGGTTGGTTAAATGGAGACAATGGTGGAGGGAAGATGACAGTGGTGGTGGGATTTATGTTGGAATATTGAATGCGTGTAACAAATCACCATGAACAACTCTGTAAAGCACGGTGCTTAAATAAAGTCGGAACGGGGGAAGAAAATATGTATGAGTACGTAAATCTTAATGTACTGCATAAACATATTCTACTATCATTTATGTTGGCTTATGTACCACTAAAAACTAGTATTTAGCAGACTCACACCTTGAAAAAAAAAGAGTTGAGAAACAATACAAGTTCTTCCTTTTGGCGGGAAGGTTCCAAGTAGCCTGAGCTCAGAAGAGAAGGAGGTCAAGTCCTGGTGAAACTTGGTTTGACTGTGTGGGATGGACAATGCAGGGCTTGGGACCACCAGAGTCATCTGGCAGAGCACAAATGCCACTGGAGTCACTCACACGCAGCAGATTTGGAGAGCATACAGCACTGGGGTTGAACCTGAGGCCTCTACATGCAAAGCTTGTGTTCTCCAGACTTTTGTGTCCTTTTCCTGTGCCCCATTAGGTGTTTGGCTTGGTTTTGGGGTCACAATCAGCAGTTCTCAGGGGCTACTCCCATCTTGGTCCCTGGCATTGCTTCTGGTGGTGCTTGGGGATCCTGCAGTGCCAGGGATTGAAGTAGGGCTCCTGCATGCAAAGCCTGTGCTCCACTCCTTTGAACCACCCCCACAACCTGATTTTAACTTCCCAGTGGTTTGGTTTTCAAACAAAACTGCAGTATTACTCTAGTTTATGAATTATGAGGGATATAAAATTATTGGGGCAGGAAAATTATTGGTTACAGTGAGCCTGTAACCAATAATGTAATGATGCTTTTTAATAATGAAATTTGATCTAATTTCTTCATTAATGATTTAAACAAATGAAGGAAACAAAATATCTTGTTTCAAACCTTTTTTTTTTAAATTGGGTATTGGCGTCAACGAGTTATAGACCTTAATTGCCACCTTGGAAATCATTTTCAGAAATAACAACATAACGCCCCCAAAACTACTATAGTCACGCATAAAAAGGGCATTCAGATTACAATAATGTGAGTGAATATATAAAGTTATAAATAACTAGTTTTAACTCCAATTCAGTAAACTTAAACACAGAAATGCTACCTGTTCTTCACTACAATGTTTTCTTGCTCACTTTTTTCTCTGCCCTATTTCTCTTCCAAAGCCTTAATTTGACAGTAGTGAGCAATAAGACTTTGGGAAAGTTATTTGACAGTGCTAGACTTAATTGGAAAAACAGCAACAGTAATACCTATCCAACTATATATGTTGTGAAGTGAAGTGTGAAAGTGTAAGGGATTAAGTGAACTAAAGAACATATCACAGAGTACCTATAAAATACAGAAAAATATGCAAAATATAGTGCCTAACACAGAATAGATTGGTTTCTTATTCTTAAATCACTAACAAAGAAATTAGATCAAATTTCATTATTAAAAAGCATCATTACAGCAGAAGGCTCACTGTAAGGCTCACAATAATTTTCCTGCCCCAAGTGATGGTTTACATGTGTTCACTGTTTACTAAACCAGTATTTTTATAATATAATAAGTAAAACATACTATTACATAAAATACATTTAATTAGTATTATACAGTAAGTATTTCCTAATATATCCAGAGCTATCCTCTACATGGCTACAGAAACACAAAGAATTGGGGAACTAAGTAAATCCTATGCTGATGCCAAGGATGAAAGAACTGTGGGTTGAAAGAGTAAATGATTTTTCTAAAGCTATCATTCGGCTCACCAACAGCAGAGCCAAAGTAACGTTTTTACATGCCCTGATTCTATATGAAACACAATTTCTCCTGCTGCACTTTTATTCTTTCCTTACTCAAACTCGATCCTCCCTTAGTGTTCATTATCTAGAAGAATGATATCATTATCTCTCATCTATTCTCAAAAGCAACTTTCTTTAACTCTGATCTTACACTCACCTGCCTAACCCCCTACTATTTTCCACTCTTCTGCCCAACTGACTTTCCTAAATTGAAAATCTGAATTAGCTTACCTATCTCACTAAAACTCTCTTCTAGAAATCCTTGAATTTTCTGGCCCCAGTTATGACATTCTTCACAACCTGATCCTAATTTGCCACTCCAAACTAATCTCAATTTCCCATCACCTTCAGAAACTACACTTTAGTCACACCTAATTATACATAAGTCTTTGAATAAGCCTGTAAGAGCTGAGTTACATACATGCTATCTCCTGAGCCTGCTACACTCTTTCCTCCCTTGAGCCCTCCTCTCATTTTCTTTAACTTAGATTTTATCCTTAGGTCCTACTTCAGATTTCCATCAGGAAGTCTTATTTCATCTCCTCAAAATGAATTAGTAGTTCTTCCTATACACCTCCATGACGTCCTATATGTACTTCTATAAACGCACTTACCGTTTTGTACCATGAACACCCACTTATATATCTAAGTGTTTCCCAGTGCTGAAAGCTAGATATGTGAAGGCAACAACATAGATTAACAGTAACCCCACACTCGTCACTGCAGAACATTTTTCCATTGAATTTGACTTAAGATTATGTCTCCCAATAAGTTATCTTATCATTTTGTAACTTAACTGTCGTATTTTTGAAAGGATTCAACTCTTTACCTGTCTGATCTTCTGTTTATTTCAATTTGATTTCTAAAAGCTGCTATGTCTTCAAGACATCGAAGGGCAGAACATTAAACATTAAACAAGAGCTATTCTACTGGAGCAATTTAAGGAGAGGGCAAGAATCTGAAAATCACTAACTCTATATATAAAGCTGTATTTAGTTTCTACACCAATGTAAATTTGTTTATTTTGCATTCACAATCTGCCTTACCAATTGTTTTAAGTGGTTCTTTCCTATGAAAAAAACCTATCTTACATTAGATATCCTCTTAAATGTCAATCCAATTTCTAGATTGATGTACCTCCCATTTCGTACTGCAGAAAGATTGAGAAAACAGGTTTTGACATATAAAGCTTTGGTATACCCATTTGATATAGTTAACAGAGTTAGAGTCACCTTATAGACAAACTTTTATTCTAAGTGAGATATATCTATCATGTTTTGGTGAGCTTCTTACAGGGAAATTAGCTATTACAAGTTATTCAATGGAACAAATGCGCAACAACTCCCACCCCCTTCCTTGCTACTTCCTTTAAAAGAAAGAAAATTCAGCATTGGACTTACACAGTGAAAATATATGAAAAACCATAATGCCCCTCCACTGATCAATAATGGCTGGATTTTCCTGGTACTACCAAAGTTAATAAGCACAAAAGAACACCCACCACTATTTTGTTGCTTTTTGTTTTCTTAAGAAAAAAAAAACTGGAAATGACAAGATTGGTTTTTAGAGAAGAAAACAATTTTAGCAAAAATCATTCGCTTGCAAATGATTAAAACTGACCTTTTAAAGAACTCCTGAGGGCGAGCTATTTAAAAGACAATCTTTTGCAAATAAACTAGTAAGTTTTAGAATAAACCATTATATTTTTTAAAATTCTGTCTAATAATAAACTGTACTTTTATTATACTGTGATTTATTTCTACAGAAAGTTTGTTCTAAACAAGAACAGTTTCTATAGGAAATATGCTGGGTAACATATTTTCTAAAAAAGACTCTTCATTTCCAGTACAATGGAAGTCTGATTCCTTATAGTTCTGTCCATAGGTACTTGACCTGTACCACAACCTAGCTCCCACTATATTTGCAAAATGACTAGTATAAGAAGCAAAAGGACTAAGAGTAGCAAACATATGGCAAAACATCACTGGGAAACAATAGGCATACCTAAAAATGCTTACTGTAAGATAAATTCTTATTGATCAACAGACTGTAAAATATACACAGTGAGAGTCAAGATATGCAGATACAAAGTTTGAAGAGCTAAATCAGGTGGATTCTGTGGCCATAGCCTCATAACACAAAATTTTACCATAAATTGCTAAAACCATCACATGAAAACCCAGTCTATTGTACCATCACATGAAAACCCAGTTTATTGTAGAATTTTGTTTGTGATTTAACTAGAAGACACTGGGAACACTAGACACATTTCTAGTTAGACTAGAAATATTAACTATTTAGTAGCACTCTGAAGTCTAGTCAATAGCTAGCTGATACAGTTGTACAGTAAGAAAAGCATTTCTAGTAGCTAGTCTACATAATTTTTTTGTTGCTATTTTCAAGTCAACCTTATCTGCAAAGAAAGCAAGCTAATTCCTATAGCACAATGCACAGTGCAGTTGAATAGTTGTTCCACAACTTTATAAGAATATAGTATGTGTCTATATAAATTCAGTTTTATCCCTGAAAAGCATTAGTCTTGAACATTGCAGTGCTTGCTACAGTACTTAAAATTTACTAATAAATTGCAAAATGATACAGTTTAAAACTGAGCAAGGTAAAAAAAAAATGTTCACACACACAACCACTAAAAATTTTTTTTAACAGTAACATCTTACAAAGAAAGAGAGAGAGAAAGAAAGAAAGAAAGAAAGAAAGAAAGAAAGAAAGAAAGAAAGATCCAAACAAAACCTAAATAGCTGGATTAATGACTTCCCAAAGCATTTCATTTGTAGGCTGGAGAGAGAGAGAGAGAGAGAGAGAGAGAGAGAGAGAGGAGAGAGAGAGAGAGGAGAGAGAGAGAGAGAGAGTGTATATATAAAATGCATACTGAAATTATTTTACAGGGTTAGGCTGCCAATTTTACACAAAAATTCAGAGTTTCCCAAATGTCTTACTAACATCTTGAAATCTGATTTTTAGTAAGATTTTAAATTTAAAAGAACTATAACATCAAGATAAAAACAAACATTTCAAATGGAATATTCCAACAGTTTATTTAAAAACTGTATTATTTATATGTAATTGTATTCACTCAGAAATAATTCTAATTCCTCCCCATAATTTTTTGCCATATTTTTTGAGTAAAAAGCTTAAATGTTGATCCTAGTAACTTGACCTTAGTACTCCAAAATAAATGAAAAATGTTTTCTAAAAATACACGTCTGAAACCCATGATTGTGATTCCTTGAAGGTATTTCTAAGCGTGAGGGTCAAATTTGTCACTGAATCTGGTTTTCCCTATCAGCACACATTTAGTGTGCTGATACAACTGGGTTTCTGAAGTTCAAATCTAATTTCATGCTTTTGTTTAAGCATATGTAAATCTTTTAATTTGAAAGCAATTCTTAATAGATAAAATTAATATGTAAATGTAAACTGTAAATATAAAGTGCACAATTTGAAATAACTCGAGGCAGCAAGCTCTAGATTTCCATTAATATCTCTCCAACGATTAGAACATGTTTTTAATAAGGGCTTCGCCATGTCATCCTGTCAGCCTGTCTATATTGCATTAATACGCGAAAATGTGCTACCAGAAGAAGTGTGAAAGCACTATCTACATAGAACACAAAATTTTATGTAAGTACTTAGGATCACACAAAATGAACAGTCCAAATAGCAAGAGAAATATATGCTGTGGCCAGGGCTATACAGGCGCACACTTGCTTCTTTGAGAGCACTGTCAAGTACCGTGGGAAGCAAGGAAGTGCGCCTATACATACAGCACAGAAATTATATACCTGAGACACAATGGATCCATTTACGACTCTCTAATCAAAGCAAAACACCATATATTTACATTTACATTTACCACAGATGTCAAAGAAAAACTCAGTTTGCTTTTACCATCATTTGGCAAAAATCCAACCAAGAAAGAATTTGACTTTTATTGGACATTTTAATTTTTGTATGTAGATTATACATAGAACATTTTTAACATTTATTATTTTGCTTGTTTTGAAATACTAATTTAAGTAAGTGTTCATGCTTTCCTTATTTTGGCAGTCACATATCTGGAATGCATTTGGATACCCTGTATGCTTTATATCTTTTAAACAAAAGCAAATTTGTTATTATTTATTCACATTTTAAGCACATCTAATCCATGGGAGAAAAAAGCAAATCTGGACAAACCTAAAAAAATATCAGAATTAGTAAGATCGGCCAAAACCTGCTTGAACAGAAAAAAAAAGAAAAAAAAACAGATGGAATAACTGAAATTATATATTTTGAAAAATCCTAAACTGACGAGCTGCTGGCTTAGGGGGAAGCTCTATTGATATTAACTACCTTCATTAGGTAGTCAGCATCTTATTCATCTAAAGTTAGAATTAAACATTTATTGCAGTTGTCAATTTGGAAGGTATAAAATTCTTCTGTTGGGGTTTGTTATTTGGAGTGGGTGGTTGTGAGTACAGATGCAGCTAAGAAAATCAGTGAAATCTCCAGAATGAACAGCCTGGCACTTCAGTATCTCACTGAGCACCCAGGAAAGCAATACTATAGAAAGTAGGTAACCGTTTTTGATAGTTGTATTTTCTGTGTTATCTAGAGAAAAACAGATTCATCCATGCAAAATGAACTGTTGTAGAAGATACTGCTGCTAAAATGAAAGACTTTTCAAAAGGAAAAAGTGATTATTCCAGATGAAATGAGAAGCTCCAATGTCAACCTTACTTCCTGAATCAGCAAAAATCAAAGCTTTACTCAGAATAGAAAATTGGAGATTTTCTTTTAATTTACATATCTTTTTTTGCTGAGTATGTTTTAGCTGAAATATGAGAGAAGTTCTAAGAGACAGCACTTCTCATTTCCAACCACGCTTTTGCTATAGCATTATAAAACACCACTACTTGGAACTAAGAATGCTTCAATTTTACTAGCACTAATGTAGATGAATCAAGAGTTAAAGTCAGACACAGCTTTTATAGAATTTTTTACACAACTCATTAGTCAGACCAAATCTGTACCCAATAACCAGTTATCAAGTAAAATTTTTAGCTATCACTAGGAGATATTTAAAAAGCCAAAGGCATATTTATAGTAAAATTTCAAAGTCATCTTACTTGAATTAATTTAATAATATGTCTATCCTAACATCTTCCGTTCCTACTCCAACAGTTTCCCGTCCTTTAAAGATTGTAAACTATAGAATAGGTTTTCTCTTTTCCTTTGTAGAAACTTTTAAATAAATGTATTTGGTGATCATAAAAATATTCTTTGCCTTATTTTTCTTAAGTGACATAAGAGTAATTTTAAAAATTTCCTACTTACAGCCTTTTAAAAATCAGTATTTACTTTGCTTGGCATTTACACTGCATTTAAGTAAACTTTTCCCTTTAACCATTATTAACAGGCATAAATAAAATGTTATTAGTCTGCCTTTTAATACAACTAAGTATATCAGGTTAACATAGTCAAATTTAGGTAATTGGGTTAACTTGTATAAAAATAAAAATTTAAATATTTAAATTGCACATAAATCTTTAAAATATCAATTTAATATTCTTGGAAAACACTAAATATGTAACAATGTCAAGTAAAAGACACTAAATTTACTGTTGGAAAACAAATAGAACTTGAACTAGTTTTCAAAACACAAGTTCGTATAGAAAAAAATAATAGAATTGTTGAAGATTATGCCACAGTAGTTCTCTTCACAAGAGTCTCTTACACACAGGTACTTTTTGATGCAAATGTATACGACAAGACATATTAATGATCTTTAGGCCCCCAAACTTCACCAACAACTCTATCTTCAAATGATATAGAAATTATAACCCACTTACACTGATCATTATTCAAAAAAACTAGCTTTTAATATATTATTTTGCTAGTCATCTGGACAGTTTATATTTTAAGCAATTATTTAAATCAGTTCTGCGATCTTAAACCAGAACTGAAAACTTACCACTATGCATTGTGTTAAACACAATGTTGTTAATATATGCCTAACTCTACTAATACCCAAAGAAATTGCCATTAAATTGTCTTTAATGTCTACTGACCATATCTTTAATGGTTTCCATAGTAGTTTCCTTCTAATATTGATATTAAAAGGGGGAAATAAAAGTTTTTTTTAAAAAAACAACCTTACTTTTGAGGATTTATAAATAAATTGTGAATTGCATGTACTTTTAAAGCACAACACAATTATTAAGCAGGCTCTTTCCACTGTAGCTATATGATACAGAAAACCACTTTAAAGGGCTGCTACAAACTAATCGTTAAGTCTGCCTAGGACAAAATATAACTTTTTCAACACTCCAGAGTGGAGGATAACCATAATAACAAAGACAGTGCAGTGGTCTAGCCTTACAGCATCTATTTTTCATAGGCCTAGCTGAAATATATTTGCTGTATTCCAATGCAGAATACCATGTATTTAAAAACCCTCCCTTCTTGCCTTTGTTCAGCTATTTTGCTAGCAACCAAGGGCTTTCTTTAGGATCGGCCTAGTAAAAAGTCAAAGGACTAGAATATGAGGGTCATCAGGTCTACAAGGTAGATGAACAAACCACCAAAGCAACATCACACGGCAAAGAGGAAAGGCATTATAATAAGATCTAATTACAACAATAACAACAAAGTCTATGTAAAATAAGTCATAATTATGAAAAATAGTAAACATGGAGGACTGTCAAGAGTCACTAATTTCCCTTATAGGCATGGACGGTGTTCTCTGTAGTAAGAAATGAAACTCAGGACATTATATAATTATTTTCAAATTAGAATGATATAGGCCAGCAGCACAAAACAATCTATTAACTAAGAAATATGCCTAAAACTAAAGTGAGGATGTACTTTAGCTCTTTGGCTTTTCTAATATAATTTAATTTCTTCGAGCTCTCTGGAACACTGAATTCTCTGAATTGTACCATTTCTAGAGTTTAAAAGCAAAATTAACGACAAATATAAAGAATCTGACGTCTAAGAAGAAACAACCAGCATAAAAAAAAGAGCCAAACAATTCACTTACTATTCAATCTTATGAGAAAATAAAAATAATTTAAGAATATTTCTAAAAGGCAACTTTTTCCTTGCTTTTGTTTTCCCACTTATCACTTATTGTAATGGATTAAACTGCAGGCAGAAAGATGCTAGATATAGTGAAGAAGCTATTTCTTTTTTAAGTCTTCATTGCATTCATAATATTAATTGGCGCTTTCATATTCATTCTTATGCCAACATTGTAGTGGGGCAAATGGGATTTTGATGATTTGAAGCATATAGTGAAATGGCTGGAATGATCGATCAGGTGAAACACAGGCATCTGAATAATAGTAAAAAGGGAAGGGAAAATAGAGATTTGATTTTGGCAAAATAAAACCCAAAATCTTCCTTTAATAAGACCATTTTAAAAACAGGAGGATATCATGTAAATGGGAAATTTTTTTATTAAGCAGACAGTGCAAAGAGAAAATTATTACTAAGGTTTCTTCTTCCACTTTCCCTTCACAATTAAACACATGTGCAGAGAAAAAACAAATCACATAGTTAAAGTATACTTCTATAAAGGAAAGGAACATTATTTAGCAAGATACAACACAATCTAAAGGTTATATCCCAACAGGCATTATATATACAGAAACATTTCAGAGAAACAGAAGAACAGATAGGAAATAAAAAGTAGAATTCAAGAATATTTCAAATTAAAGAGCAAAACACTGACCTTTTATTTGGGAAGGAAGGGAGGACAACAAAAATAATTTTGCATTAGTATTAAAAGTTAGTGACATGGTAAGTCTGGTAAAGCAGAATAGGATCAATACTGACTTTTCAGAAAAGATGCTAAAAACAAGTTATTGCTCTTTCTTCAAGTTATTGCTCTTCCTTCTAATCTTAATCACAAAAGACCATGGTAAGAGTTTGATGCTGCTGCTTTATAATGATTGAGGCCATCAAAAAACAAAATAAACCCTGAAAACTAAATAGGTAAGGCTGTTTACATGTCAGTAATATAATCTCTAGACTCATAAGTATATTTGAGGAGCATAAAGGAGAAATGAAAGTTTATGTGCTATGCCAAAAATCAAAAATGGTGTAGGTGGGGCTGGAGAGATAGCACAGTGGGTAGGGCGTTTGCCTTGCACGAGGCCGACCCAGGTTCGATTCCCAGCATCCCATATGGTCCCCTGAGCACCACCAAGAGTAACTCCTGAGTGCAGAGCCAGGAGTAACCCCTGTGCATCATCAGGTGTGACCCAAAAAGCAAAATAAATAAATAAATAAATAAATAAAACCTTTGCTACTATTACTCTGACTTCTTAAAATCCATTTCTATAATCTGCAGCCACATTTCCTTTAAAAAAAATGGTGTAGGTGAGGGGTCATGAATACAGCCATTTCCTTCTAAGTGGGCCTTCTATGAGCCTGGGACACAGTATTAGGGTCAGGGGGACATGCTATGCACACAGAACCCCTGTTCTACTGTGGGTATCATCAGGTGTAATCCTGGAGAGCCCAGGACCCAAACAGCATTACATCCCAGGATCAAATCATCAAGTACCACTAGGAATGAGCACTGGTTGGGATGCCCATAAACAAGTAATTTATCTTTTCTATTATGTTGCAAATTACAACAGAATTTAAATATCCCATGATCCAGAGAGATAGTATAGGGGTTAAGGCACTTGCCTTGCATCCTGCTGATCCCAGCTATTACAGCTATAGTCCCTCAAGAACCAACAGAGGTCACTTCAGAGCACAAGAAAAGTCACAGAGCATGGTTGGATGTGGCCAAGAAACCAAAAATCAATTTTTAAGTAAACAAAATAATAATCAGATACTGAAAATATAGCAGGGTAAGGCATCTGTCTTGCATAGAGCCAATCCCATTTCAATTTGTGGCTCTGCATTTAGTTCTCCGAGCACTATCAAGAGTGGCTCTTGGGCACTCCCAACTCTTGAGTGACAGAGCCAGCAACCCAAGCACCACCTGGTGTGGTGTCAAAACCTCAAACATAAAGTATGCTATCGCAAATGCAAATCTTTCATGAAACCTGCCTTGATTTCCTGAGAAAATAATTGCGTACTTTATAAGGATCCTTTATCTTTTCTATAAGGTCAAAAGTTTTTTGAAGGCAGGAATTGTCTTAACTAATCTTTGTATCTACAATGATACCAAGATAGTAAAACTTTTTGCATTTTTTCAATGCATATAAAATTCCTGTACAATATTAACTTGGCCTTTGTATAAAGATACAAAATAGTGTGTAGCGCTTCTGCTCAGATATTCACACATTTTGGTTAAAGTGTAATACTGGAGTGATAGCACAGCGGTAGGGCATTTGCCTTGAGCGCAGCCAGCCCGGCCGAGCCAGGTTCTATTCCTCCGCCCCTCTCGGACAGCCTGGCAAGCTACCGAGAGTATTCAATATGCCAAACACAGTAACAAGAAGTCTCATAATGAAGACGTTACTGGGCCTGCTCGAGCAAATCGATGAACAACGGGAGGACATAAGTATGAAACAATACAACAACTTCAAAAAACAGCCTTTTCTGGTTGTTTTTCTTTGATTTGGGGGCCACTCCCCGCATGCTCGGGGCTCACTCCTAGCACTGTGCTCAAGGATCACTCCTGACAGTATGGGGAGGATAGACGGTGGTTATGGGGATCTAAGAGGCTTGGCTACATGCAAGTACCCCTGTACTATCTCTCCTGTCCCAAAACAGCTTTTAAAATGAATATAGTGGAAGGAAGTTAGGGTAAAAGAAGTAGAATATAGTGGAAAAACTAAACCTAGAACTCATGGACAAGATCTACCTATTCATGAAAAGTTAAGTCCTGCTAGAAAAACAGCGTGGAGTAATTCCCATTGGGACTTGTGAATGGAAAATAATACAGGTAAATGAAACATTTCTCACAGAAGTATTACCATGTGAAGTCAGAAGTATAATCTCATTCCAATGAGATAATTCAGTCAAAGCATGAAAACTCGGATGAAGAACATTCTGAAGAGCAAAAGCAAACCTGGAGCCTTTCTAAATGGATCTGTTGTTGTGTCTTCTTATTTAGAAACTACAGATTGGGTGACCAAAAAAAAAAAAAAAACCCAAAAACTGTTTTTAAGTTTTTTGGCCAGAAAAAAGACTGCTGTATGGCTTGACTAGTACTGGTTTTCTATTAGAAGGGCCTTTTGTGAGAGAATGTTCTTCAAGAAGGTAGGTGGAAGGAGCTGAAATAACAGCTGTAAAACAGTCCCTCAAGGCAACTTCTGGGAGATAGGCACCTCTCTTGAAGAAGTTCAAACTGAAGGCGGTTCACTGAAAGCATGTCTATGAAACAACCTCTAAGGAAAGAGATTATGAGACTCAGGAGATGAAGGGTATTTCTGAAGCAAAAATGTAACAACTGAAGTGGAACTGATAAATGATTTTTCAACTTAGCCTTGCATCCTTCCAAGGCAGATAAATTGAGTAGCCTGCACCATACCCACGCATGGGTCTTCCAGTATGAAGCTTACTGTATGCTTTGTGTAGGCATTAAAAATCCCACAGCTCTTAGATAAAAGGTAACGAGATAGTCTGTGAGCCTTGGTTAAAATGTTTTAAGATATAACCTGGTGTTCCTTGAATTGCATAAGCTCTGTGACTTGATTAGTTAACATGCTGAGAAAAATTGTCAAAAGATCACTTTAAAACTGCTTTGAAACCTAGTGTTCTATGTAAAAATTACTTTTAAAATTACAATTAACCTATGATAAGGTTAAATGATATGGCAGGTTAAATAGTATAGTAGACATTTCAATAAATGATAGCTAAAAGAACTGAAGTATTTCCATCCAGTAACCCTGACAGAGTTAAGTGTCAAATGTAAGGGTGGGAAAGAATCAAGTTTGTTTAAAAAAAGGACTATCTTACTAAAAAAAATATTGAATATATGATGTATGTACGACACTGCATCAGATGCTAGTTATATTAGGTTAAGGCCTCTTTAAAGTAACTAATTTATCTCAGTAATATCCATTCCTTTCTTTTGGTAATAAACGGTGTTTCAAACTGGACAGTAGTAAGTGACGATCCCTCCTCTCTACTACACATTTCCCTTCCGAGCCACATTAGAGGAGTGCATAATTCAAAACAACCTAGGTACTAGACCAGGGAAAATCCAAACTAAGTTGATGAAAGAAATTCAGAGAGATCATACCAGAAGTATCAGAAGAGGTACTGCCCAGACTGGTGAGTAAAGCTCGGTTGTAGAGCACTTGCTTGGCAGCATGAGATCCTGGGTTCAAACTCCAGCATTGTTTTTTGTTTTTTGTTTTGTTTTTGTGACAAAGCCACGTGGGTTCCGGGGCCGAGATCTCCAAGCCTACTCGGATTGGAGTCGAGCATCCTCCACCCAGATCCTCCAAATTCCAGTAGGTGGGGGTCACACCCACCAACTGGCCCCCTGGCGCCGTGTAATCCCATCAGTGGCCAAGACTCAGAGACTATAAAAACCAGCTCCCGGAACCCACGGACATCTTATTATGACATCTCATTCCTACTTTGACAAACTGGCAGGCTACCGAATGTAGCCTGCCCACACGGCAGAGTCTGGCAAACTCCCCGTGGCGCACCCAATATGCCAAATACCAGTAACAATGATAGGTCTCATTCTCCTAAAGAGCCTTGAATATAATCTCAGGGCTAGGATGAAGGAGACGTTACTGGGGCCTGCTCGAGGCAATCGACGAGTAACAGGATGATTTGTGATTTGTGATTGTTTTGTTTTTAAAGAAGAGGAGGGAGGGGCTGGAGCAAGAGCACAGTGGGTAGGGCGTTTGCCTTGCACGCAGCCAACCCGGGTTTGAATTCCCAGCATCCCATATGGTCCCCTGAGCACTGCCAGGGGTGATTCCTGAGTGCAGAGCCAGGAGTAGCCTCTGTGCATCGCTGGGTGTGACCCAAAAAGCAAAATTAATTAATTAATTAATTAAATAAAATAAAGAAGAGGAGGGAAGAAAAGTGACAAAGAAACATGTAGTTTAAAAAGACTGAAGGCCCTTGCCTTGCACACTGCCAACAGCTGTTCAATCCTCAGCAAAATATCTGGGCCTCCAGGTCCCACTAGAATGACCCTTGAGTGCAGAGTCAGGAATAAGCTCTGAACACCAACAGCTATGACTCAAAAACCAATACAATACAATACAATACAATACAATATAATAAATAGAAGTAAAACTACTGAAGGCCGCTTTTCTCCAGCTATAGCCAGACAATGAAACCAACACAGAGGAAAGGATAACTGAAAAGTGGTACAGGTAGTGCTAATGCTTCAGGTTCTAAAATTGGTTGTAGCTACATTTAATGTTTAGATTAATACTTATTATCCTAATACAACCAGGCAAATAAATCTCCTTTCCTCTCGTCTCCATCCTTCCCTTCCTTAACTGATTCGAGCAAGACTATTTAACCAATGAGTTAAAATTTCCTCATTGGTTAAAATAGGAAAATAAAACATTTACACATTTGAAATATCTGCCCACAAAATGCTTTCAAGAAAACAATGTACCTTTATTGTGATAAAATTATCTTAGCCAAATCATCCAAGCTTATACCAGGAAAAGGACAAACTGAAAGGTGAACCTCCTGATAAACATAGTATTATATAGTATTCCTGGTTGAAAAAAAAATACAACCCGACTACTCTTGACAAGCCCAAATTCAAGAACCGTGTACAAAGCAACACTTCTTAAGTACTATGTGAATGCTACTTCCAAATGTCAAAACAGGAAAACCAAAGAAAAACAAACTGTTCAGGTTAAAGGAGATTCAAGAGACAACTAAATAGAATGAATTATGATTTGAGGGAAGACAGATTTGGAAATCATGATTTGGAAATAGATTGTTAGAGAAGATATGACTGAGACAGTCTGTAAAATTTCAACTTGAATTCTATATAAGGTACTGGAATTTTATCAATGTTAAATATCTTCAAAATGATAACTAAATTGTGGCTATATAAGCCACTTGTGAAGTATAGTGTAAGAAAGATATTTTGAGGTTAAAGGGCACAAAGCCTACAAATTATTCTCAACTTTGCTCAGCATATTTAATAATTTTTGTGTAAGTTCCTTATTTTCTAAGTCAATTTTCATGTCAGTTCCCATTAAAAACAATTTTTTATCTTTCCAATATGTATGTGTCTTCCTTCAGTTCACTTTTCTGCTTTTCTAGAACAACTTCTAGATGAACAGAACTGTTAAAAGACAGTCTTGTCTTGTTCCCCAACTGTAGAGTGAAACCACTTACCCTTTAGTTATTACATTCTTAAAGAGGCCCCGGAGGCTGACAGAGCACCCTTGATATTCCTAGTTGCCCAACTGGTTTTTAATTTTGTTTTGTGGCCACACCCCATTGAGCTCAGGGAGGGCTCTTAGCTGTGCCCAGGGGACAGGACTCAAACCCAGAGCCTTATATGCTCTACCACTTAACCACATCTCTGGCCCCAAGTTGTTTTTGTTGTTTTAGTCTTACATGTTTGAATATTGCATAGCAAACAAAAAAAATGCCTGCTGCTTACTAAGATGAACATCTGGTTATACTCTGAGCATTCAAGTTTTATTTCTGAATATTTTGCCAAAGATTTTGTATCAGTTAGCAAAGGCTATCACATTTTCCAGCTGTGTGATGTGGTAACACAAGCTTTATGAATTGGAAAACAATAATTCTTCTATATTCCATAACTTTGTACGAATATTATTTATTCTTTAAGGTTTGACAATCTCATCAAAAGGTGTTTTATAAAACTGAGGTCTGAGGGGTATGGTGCGGCCAGCAGGTCAATCTGTACCTGTGAGGCGAGTGCATCAGCAGCCTGATGGCGCCTTCAGACTTCCAGATACCCCAAAATTGCTGCTGTGCCTTTGGTCAGACCCCAAAAACTTGGGGCAAAGTTTACCAAGAAAGTAAACAGCCAAAAGGTAGGTATGTGGGAAACACACCCACAAACCACCTCCGGCTCAGCTATATAATTGGAGGCACGGCCTCTCTGGTTCCTGATTGAACTGCTTAATGGCCATGATCCCAGAGACTCAGAAACAAATCTCGAAACCCAGCGGCTTTTGGCAGAAATGCGTCTGGTCCCTGCAGTAGGTTACCAGTGCTGGGCAAACCCAGGTGGGAATCGTGCCTTGGCCTGTTCCCCCGGTGGCCCAGTAGCCGCCATCCTTCAGAGGCCACTGGACAGTCAGGTTTGGGCCCCCAGTGACGAGACACGCAGGGGATGGGGTGGAGCCAGTCCTGTCCTCCCCACCCCAATGAGATCCCAAGTCATCGCCCACAAATGGCCTCTCTGGCTCCTGATCAAGCTGCTTAACAGTCATGATCCCAGAGACTCAGAAACAAATCTCGAAACCCAGCGGCTTTTAACAGAAATACGTCTGGACCATGCAGTAGGTTACTGTCGCCAGGCCACCCCAGGGGGAAAAGGGTGGTGTCCCTCTGCCTGCTTGCCCCTGGCGGCTCGGTGGCCATCATCCTCCAGAGGCCATTGGACAGTCAGGTTTGGGCCCACAGTGATGAGACATGCAGGGCCTCACAGGGATGGGGGGTGGAACCGGTCCTGTCCTCCCCACCCCAACGAGACCCCAAGTCATCACCCACGAACGACCTTTCTGGCTCCTGATCAAGCTGCTTAACGACCATGATCCCAGAGACTGAGGAGCAAATCTCAGAACCCAGCAGGTTTTGGCAGAAATCCCTCCAGATTTAAGTGTTAAAATTTCGGAATTTCAAAATCGCGCAGCCACTACTGCAGCCACGTGACATCATATATTATTCGTAACCAGCAATAGAAAACAAACTGTCTACTGTTGCCTTTTCAGCAGATCTGAGTGTGGGGGTAAAATCTCAAATAATAATGGTGGGTTTGGTGTCAAAATATTGAATGTGATCAAAGTAGAGAGAGAGTAATGTGGAAATCATGTGCTCCACAGGTGGGGGAGGGTGTGGAATGGGGGTATACTGAGGTTGTTGGGGGTGGAGAATGGGCACTGGTGAAGGTATGGGTGTTTCATTGTATGACTGAGACTTAGACCCGAAAGCTTTGTAACTGCTCTCACAGTGATTCAATAAATAAAATTATAAAAAATGAAAAAAAAAGTAAGGTGGAGTTCATGCACAATTCAATCAGCTAATCAGTGGCTGAATAAATAGCAGTACTCCTACATTAAAAAAAAATTAAAAAAAAAAACTGAGATCTGTTCGTGGGAAGGTTTCAGCTTGCTAATTCAAAAATTTCAACTCTGAAAGAGTTAATTGTGTTATTTATTTGGTAAGAAGCAGATCTCCTTACCAGTGACTGGGGGTCACGTGGGCTACCTCCTTGGTCCTAAACAGTCTATTTCTTAGACAGGCTTCCCTGTTTTACAAGAAATGTGTCGTTTTTGTTCTTGTGTTACTAAATTCATTGACTTAAGTTTGTAATATCCCCGTAGCATTTTAATATCTGTAGGATCTATGTGAACTTTTTTTTAGTTTCAATAAGTGCACTTTTTCTTTTGGACCACACCCAAAATTTCTGGCAAAATGTTTTTCAATTTTACTACTTTTTTAACCTCACTAATTGCCTTTATGGCTTTTCTTGTTTGTTGACTTTGCTTTCTTAATTCAAGTCGTTGACTATAGGTTAAGCTTTTTTTTCTTTTCCTTTGTTTTTGGGTCACACCTGGTAGAGGTAGGGCTTACTCCTACCTCTGTGCTCAGAGATCACTCCTGGCAGTGCTCAGCGGACCATATATGATACTTGGGACTGAACCCTATCAGTCAAGTGCAAGGCATGGGCCCACCTTCTCTTCTTCTTCCAATTTTTCTTTTTCACCTATTTTTTCTTTTGGAGCACACCCAGAGGTGCTTAAGGGTTACTCTGGGATCTGTTCTCAGGAAAAAACTCCAGGTGGGCTTGGGGGACCATATGGGATCAAACCTGGGTTGTTCATGTGCAAAGCAAGCACCTTACCTGCTATACTATCTCTCTAGAGCCTTTTTCTGAATAGAAAGTTTTTGTTTTGTTTCAGGGGCCATGTCCAGCAATGCTCAGGTGTTACTTCTGGCTCTAAGCTCGAGTTATTCCTAGTGGTATATGGGATGCCAGGAGTTGAACCCAGGTCAGCCACATGCAAGGCAAACTCCCTATCCATTGTACTATCTCTCTAGCCCCTTCTTCTGAATTCCTAATATGGAAATTAGGTAACTGATTTGTAATCTTTCTGTAATATATAAGCTATAGATGTTCATCCTAAGATTATGAGTGATGTCAACAAATAATGGAATAGGAAGTTCCAAGAGTTCATCCCTCCATAAAAGCAGCCAAAAGCTGACAGAAATGCCATAGCCAACTTTTTCAAAACTCTTGAATAAATCCCACTTTTGCAACCAGCAAGGGAATATTTATTGAAGAAAGGAAAAAAAGCTAAATTTTAGTAAAAGCACTGTACTATTCTGACTTACTAAGATGCCATTCCCAGTTCTCAGTTCAGTGACAGGCTTGTGAAACAACAGCCCACATTCTTGATACGGGTTACAAGTACCAGAGGGAGTAATATGAACCTTTCCTCAAAGAACTACATTTTTTTACTCTGACCTCTCTGGTGGTTTGACTTGACTTCACCTAACTCAACTTTCCCAGTTCTGAAATGAAGGAATGGCAAGTGGGAAAGGGCAGGGGGACAAACAGAGAGGCAGGAAGTTGGCAGAAAAATACTAAAACAGCAAATGTATTTTTAGCAACTGCCAGTGGACAAAAAATATTGTTTGCTAGTGGATCAAACAATACACAACCCAGGGCTGGTGGATATCACCAGCATTAGAGTATGTAACTCTGGGTTTAATTTCCAATGGGGGGGGGTGCTTGGGGGGGCTAGGGGGAAGGAAACAAAGAAGAGATATAAATTACCTGGCTGAATGTCAAAAATATGCCCACCAGACATAGAGTCCATCTAAAAAGACTACAAAAAGATATGTTTTTGGTAGTGGTGACAGAGGAGATTTCCAAGAATTTAAGGATATGTCAAATTACTGGCTGAAAATGAAGTTACCAGAATAGTAACAACTAACTTACACATAACAAAGAATATAGAAAATTGGTTCAGAAAAGTTACTACCAAGCAGTTAAGTACAATAAATACAAACAACAAACCCTGGCAAGAAGGTAAAGTCAAATTTTCTGAGTTGCCACACTAATATTTTAGATTGTCCCATTTCCAACAAAAACTTAAGGCATGCAGAGAAATAAGAAGGTATGAATTTGCAGAAAAAAAGAAATCTGAAAAGTCAGATCACTCAACACTTCAATACTGCACTATCTATAATGAGCAAAATAGCTATACTGAAGAAAATTACTCAGTGCCTCTTGGATATCTACCTCCTATAGAAGAACAAACAGAAAGTAATCCCTGTTTGTTCCTAAGGTTACTACCCAGCCACGACATTGTTCAGTACCACCACCTGCTCTGGAAATCAGTATTCTATTTTTTCATCAATTTGTTGACATGGATTGAACCCAATCTGAGGTACTATAAATAATATTATGAATGTCAATGTACAAATGTATTATTAAAGGTATTTAGTCCCTGTTGCCCTATTGCCTTTTGTCATGGAAAAAAAAAGGAGGGGAGAGAGAGAACAGCAGGTAAGTCATTTGTCTTGCATCTTGGATGCAGCTAACCCAGGCTCAATCCCTGGTATCTCATATGATCCTCTGAGCCCTACCAGGAGTGATCACTGAGTAGAAGATCAGGAGTAAGCCCTGAGTACCGCATAGTATGGTCTAAAACAAACAACAAAAAGTATCACTAAATATCACATATAAATACATGTGCCTATTTTATCACAATTTACCAATTTAACAAATTAAAATATTACTTCAATTTTTAATAATAAATGTTTTTTCATGCTTCTCGTTTGAGAATCACTAGTTTATATGTTTGGCTTCTTTTCAACTAGTGTTCCCATTCCTTATTGTTCCTAATGACTATTTTAAATACAAGAAATGTGTTTTTTTTTCTTTCTTTTTTTTTTTTTTAAGTTTTTGATCCATACCTGGCGAAGCACAGGGATTACTCCTGGCTCTGCATTCAGGAATTTCTCTTGGCAGTGCTCCATATGGGATACCGGGATCAAATCCCAGTCAGGCTCATACAAGACAACTGCCATACCATACTGTACTACCTCTCCAGTCCAAAAACAGTCCTTCCTGGAATTAAATTTTTCCCCCTTTTTATTTGAAAATTTGCTCTCAACTTTGTGTGTGATATTTAGTCATATACAAAAGTTTTTCATGTTTATGTAAATCCTAGAAGTTTCCTGAACAATCCAGTCATGTTGGTAACTGTGTTCCTAATGTGTATAGCTTATTTATAAACTTCCCTAAATAAACTTGTAAGATTATCACTATCGCTGTCACTGTCCTCTCGCTGTTCATCGATTTACTCGAGCGGGCCCAGTAACAATGTGAGACTTGTTACTGTGTTTGGCATATCAAATATGTCACGGGTATCTTGCCAGGCTGTCGGTGAGATATTCTCGGTAGCTTGCCGGGCTATCTGAGGGGGAGGGGAGGAATCAAACTCGGGTCGGCCATGTTGGCTGCGTGCAAGGCAAATGCCCTACCCACTGTGCTATCACTTCAGCCCAAGATTATTTATACAATCTGCAATATAAGATTATTTATATTTTAAGCACTTTGTAATAATTTTACTTATTATTAATAATCCAGTTAAGCTGTCTATAGTTTACTGTAGGATAAAACTGGTTTGTCCTTTCTCCTCCACCCTTACTCCTTTGCCGAAAGGAGCTCAGGTTTACCGAGTTACACTCATCACAGTGCTCCTGAGGCACTCCCATTCCTCTGTGTTTATCTTTAACTTCTCCTCTGTGCTCTGCTTCCCCTGTCTGTTAATCACCTATATCCCCAAATCAGACCCTGTGATTTGTAAGGTAAGATCCTTCTAAGGACTCCGGATTTTGTATCTATAAGTGAACTATTGCTTTTCTCCCTTATGTTCTTTGTACAGTTTACTTTAGAGCAATGTCCTTTTTGTATAAACACAGGAAGACAGTTAATGGTATGCTTTTGTAACCTGGGAGTTAATAGAATCCAAATAATATTTACTCCTGGGCATCCGTCATATTTCCTCGACCTAAGCCTTGGTTGCCCTTAGTTTTTACACACCTCAAGGAGTGTCAAGTCAACTGCCATAAAACTTATAATAAGAGCACAGTCATGAACAAATTCTCTCACAACCCAAATAGAAGTGACTGGACAAGGATGCTGATGGAGTCAGAAAGGACTAATCTGGCTTGAGGACTGCAGCCTGGGACATATAGTGAGATGTCCCCCAGAAGAGCCACACTTTAAGCTTAATATATCTCTTATTGTGTCCATACAAAATGACTAGAAAGATTATTAAGAAGTAAATTTAAGATGACCATTTAGATGTATGTAGACTAAGGACAGGAGAAAATACTCCCTTAGATTAAATTTCACCCTTGAGTGGATCTCCTAGCCCAATGAGATCTTTGTCTTTGAAGCTTCCCTGGAAGGAAGAAGGAGCTTTACATATGTTGATTGTGCGGGTACTTGCTACCCAGAACTCCTGCTGGGAATTGGGTCAATGACTAGGGCTGGAAGACCAGTGCAGGGAGAATAGCATGAGGAACATGAATGAAGGGCAGGGGGAAACTGTAATGGGGCGCTCAGTGAGACTGGAATAGGAGCATGAGGAGAATGGAATAAACGGCCAAAACGGGACTGGAATAAATGACAACTGATCACGAACCAGCCTGTCCCCCCTCTTCCCCCTTCTTTCGTCCAGCACCATTGGCCACCTGGGGCAGGAGAACCAGCTCCTGACCACCAAACGCATAGAGCACCCACATATTTACTGAACACAGTTTATTATCTTGTAGTGCATGTCACTACTTTTTAAATTTTTATTTTATTTTATTTATTTGCTTTTTGGGTCACACCAGTGATGCACAGGGTATTATTACTCCTGGCTTTGCACACAGGAATTAATCCTGGCAGAGCTCAGGAGACCATGTGGAATACTGAGATCGAACCCAGATCGGCCTCATGCAAGGCAAACACCCTACCTGATGTACTATTGCTCCAGCCCCTACTGTTTTTATTTTTAACTTCTTTACAGCGATCTCCACTTATTTTTCAAAAAAAAAAATTAAAATCATTGCATCATTATTTAATCAAGTCTTTAAAACTCATCCAAAGCTATTATAATTAACAGAGGATCTTAGGAGAGTTAGAATCCTGTTTTTAATTTTGTTCTGAGGGCATACCTGTGGTTTTTATGGGACTATGTGGTGCCAGGATGAGCCTGGGGTTCCTATGTGCAAAGCACTCACATTATTTCTCTAGTCTGAGAGATGAATCTTCATGCTAGAAGATCCTTCTTATCTACAATCAAGTATCCTTCTCCATTCGTCCAACTCTTCATTAACATCTCAGTCCCTTTTATAATATTCTTTACAGACTGTATACATTTCCTTAAGTTTTTTCTAGGGTTTTATTTACTTGCTTAGGTGTTGAAGATGATACATATTTGAAGAAATAAACTCACATCTGATTATTCTTTGATCAGTTATAAAACTGAATACATTGCCTACAAAGAACAAACTCAACATAATCATTAATCAGTAAATGAATGGCAAGCTATTGGCTTCATATTGATATGCCATACTCGCTTCCAAACCTTAAGATTATAATAAACCAAACTTTTTAAAAACCACTAACGTCATTTTAGGAGTCATGCTTCACTCTCTCTTCCATTCATTTCCTGTACTCAATGAATCAACAAATCCCATCTTTTTTTCTAGAGGTAATTCTGTTTTTCTCTCACCTCAATATAGCTGCTTATTATCATGCTCTCTAGTCACAGAAGCTATATTTTCAGGAACTGCACATTTACCAAATTGGCATACAATCTTTTTGTAAAGTTTCACATAATGGTTGGACTCCACTTCTATGGAAAAAGAGGCATAAAATGTACAATGATAATGCAATAAAATACAGTAGTTTAGAAATTGTTTTAAATCCTTGCTTTCTCTTTTTTTTCCTGGGGATTGGGGTTAAGTACATCAATCAAACCTTAACCAGAGCCCCAATCTAAAAAAACAAATGACAAGTATAACCATTCTCCCTTCTCCTGTACAATATAAATTTACTGTGGCTAGACTTACTTATGCAGGTAAGAAAAGAGACACCACAGCCAGGGAGACAGTACAGGATGGAAAGCACATACTTTTCATGTGCCTGACTAATTCCTGGCATCACCTGATCTCTCTGAGCATCCTGGGGTGGTCCTGAAGGCCTCTCCTTCCAGTAAAGCCAGGTATAGTCCACCATAATCCATGGCACAGCCTACATAGCACTTACATACCCTAAGAGCCTAGCATTGAACTGTCCAGCTCCTTTAGACAAAGACCATTAGGAATGACCCCAGGCCTCATTAAGCATACTTGGGAGGCCACCCTGGTAAAAAAAAAAAAATGAAGAAAGATAAGAGGCTGGAGAGATAGCACAGAACATAGAATACTTGCCTTGCACATGGCTGACCTGAGTTGGATCCCCTACCACATATGGTTCTCTAAGAACCACCAGGAGCGATCAATGAATGCAGAGCTAGGAGTAAGCCCTGAGTAAGCCCAGGTACAGCCCCCTATTATTTTTTTTTAAAGATGAGACATAGGGAAGTGGGGCTTATGCATAACGACATAAAAACTAGAGTCAGTATCACATTAAAATCTAGACTTCAATTCATGACTACATGTCACAACTACTAACCGAGGGTGTTGATATAGAATAAAGTAGGAAACTGAAGCCCTTTATTATTGATTATGACACCTGATAGGGCCATATTACAACTGTGATGGATTTGAGAGTTTAAGTCCACAGCAGTGGCCTTTTTTTTTTTTGCCTTCTCAAAAATATTTATACTTAGATCTTTTTGTTTTTGGACCACACCTACCGGTGCTCAGGGTTTACTCCTGGTACTGTGCTCAAGATCACTCCTGGTGGACTGTGGGGGACCATATCAAGTGTTGGGGATCAAACCTGGGTCAGCTGCCACTGTATTATTCATCTGGCCCCCTATACTTAGATCTTTACTCATCACCAATAGAAACATAACTCCAGAATAATTAATCCTCACAGTATTTTGTGATGATACTATAAAACCAAGATTAACAAGTCAATGGCCCTAAATATTTTCCTTCTCCATGTGACTTTTTACAGGTCATTAATAAACTATAGTAGCATAATCAATTAGAAAAAACTTATCCACAGTAGAATTACCTGAATCTAAAATATGACCCAGACAATATTCTACATTTTCTTTACTTAACTTGCATGCAAAAGTGTTTAAAATTGACCTGGAGCCAGAAACAATACAGTTGGTAGGGTGCTTATTCTGCACATGGCCAACCCAAGTTCAATCCCTGGGATCACATATAGTCACCAAAGCAATGCCAGGAATGATCTCTATGCAGAGAGCTAGGGGTACAATGTGAGCACAGCCAAGTAAGGCTCAAAAAATAGCCCTCAAGATAAAAATAGAATGTATTCACATATACAGAAGGCTAAGTAGCAGAGAGTACTGGAAACATTTAAAAATATCAATAATTGTGGCTAGAGCAATAGTATAGCAGGTAAGGCACTTGACTTGCAAATGGCTATGTTCAATCCCCTTGTGGTCTCCCAAGCCCTGTTAGGAGTGATACCAGAGCACAGAGACAAGAGTAAGTTCTGACCACCACAAGGTAAGGTCCCCAAACACACACACACACACACACACACACACACACACACACACACCAGCAATTGAGAACAATAACAAAGGATCATGAACCAAAAATTATTAATACTCCAGACTATTTTCAATGTGCTTTATTTTAATAATAATTACAAGATCATTTTATGAGCTTAAGGATAAGAACCACAGAGAACTTGCATTACATATGTTGCAAGAAATACCCATTTTAATTAAATGGGGGAGAGGGGAATTTCACAAGGCACCAAGATACTATAGTTCCTAACATAAAGTTATATAGTTAATGAATTATTGCTTGAGCTCCAAAAATACTGGGGAGATAAAGAACATGCCATAAAAACTCCTTTGTGAAATAACATACAGATTTCTAGTATTCTAGCTCACAACATATAGAAATGGTTTTAGAGAATACAGATCATGAAATAAAAGAAATTTCTCTAATATGCATAAAATATTTCTTTTCATAGATACTGTTTAAAAATCAGAAATCAGGGCGCCCCAGAAATAGTCCAGGAGGTAGGACACTTTCTTTGCAATCAGATTCGATCAACCCAGATTTGATCTTCTGCATCCCAGATGATCCCCCAAGCACTGCCAGAGTGATCTCCGAGCACAGGGCCAGGCATAAGTCCTGAGCACAGTCAGATATGGCCCCAAAACAAAACCAAATAGTAATTTAATGAAATAAAAATTAAAAGATCAACATTAAGAAAAACAGCTCTTACTCTAGGGCTTTAGCTAAATAAGACTTTCGTAGTTTTTATCATTTTATTTCCCTAATATAACTATAAGGTGGGTAATTATAGTAAGTAAAGAAACCCTGAAAAAGTAAATAATAATTATTAACATTAAGAATTTCAAAAGAATTCCACACAATATGCATTTTTAATACTTGCATCAATTTTTAGTCAGTATGACTATTTGATTTTCAAGCACAAAGGGCCCGCCAACAAAAAAAAATTTAAAGGATTTTTTAAAAATCACCATTCATAAGATAACACAAAAAATTAAATCTACGCCACAATTATAAGTAAAAAAGAATTTTATTAGCTACTGTAAGATATGCCTTAACAGAAAATTTCAAATCAAAATGATTCAGTGGATAATCATTGTAGTCACTAAGAAACAAAATGTGTTTTCTTCTTCTTCTTTTTTTAAATTGAGTCACCTTGAAATACACAGTTACAAAGGTATTCAAGATCTGGTTTCAGTCATATAATATTCCAACACCATCCCTCTACCACTATACAAAATGTGTCTTCTTCTAAGTAGCACTGTAGCACTGTCCTCCCATTGATCATCAATTTGCTCGAGGGGGCACCAGTAATGTCTCCATTGTAAGACTTGTTGTTACTGTTTTTGGCATATCAAATAGACACGGGGAGTTTGCCAGGCTCTGCCATGCAGGCAGGATACTCTCGGTAGCTTGCTGGGCTCTCCGGAGAGGAGGAGTAGGGCGGAGGAATCAAACCTGGGTTGGCCACGTGTAAGGTACCCTACCCACTGTGCTAGAGCAAATAAAAATATATGGTAAGCATAGAGATAGGTCTGAGCTTTAAAGTATATGTCTTGCACACAACTGACTCCAGTACCATATGGTTCCCTAAGCATCCAAAGACTTCTAGTTGGATCCCTAAGAGGCTCCCAAACTGGAGGACCCAGATAATCCCAAGTACCACAGATCCCGAGCAGCACCACATACTCAGGCCCTTGCACTGAACCACTGCCAGGCTGGCTGAGAATCACTAGAAGGGATGCTCAGGGTCTCCTGAGCATCACTTGGAAAAATCCTATCCCCACCAAACAAAAAAAAAAAAAAAAAAAAAAAAAAACTGACATTTCTCTCAAGTATAAGAAAAACTGTTTTTCTTTTCTGGACACATTTTTTCTGTGGCTGAGATACATGATCAATAACAGGCATACCATGTATATTATCTATGAGACAAGAACGACAATTGCAGAAATTGCTGTATGGTATTGCTAGTAAAGAAATAATAGTTATATTTCTAGAGCAAAAGACAGTTTAGGATGTCAGGAATAGTTTAAAGCCTCTATGATCAAGTAATATTGTCTGAGTCACTACTTTGTTACTTGTGTGGGAGTGTAGCAAAAGGATTATTGCTAATCCTTTAACTGTGAATAACGATTTATTGAACAATTCCAACATAAATTCCAGCTGTGACCACAAAATCACTCTCACAGGCCAAGATATTTCTTCTAAGATAATAAAATTTAAATAGTTTAAAAGGTAGGCATATGTGTATATTACACACACATGCAATTAAATAACAAATATTTATATATATATGCATATATATATTGTAAGGGCTTTGAGCATATGCAACTTTCATTTTTATTTTAATCTTAAACAAGTATGTACCTTCCACTTAGGTAACAAGAGCAGTAATCAATTTCAAAATACTTTTTTCAAATAGTTGGGCTTCATTCAGTGAAAGAAAAAAGCAAGATGTTAGAACGGGGTTAAGTGCATCTTTTGTCAGTAACGTATGTTGCTCCCTCTGGCCTCATAAACAAGCTGCTCCTTTTTGAATACAGCAGACCTTCAATTTAAATTTATGGAAAGACTAAAGCAGGAGAGCCTGCACTCAAACAATTTTAATAACCTATTAAGTTGCGACTTCAGATTCATTTTATAACCATGTTCCTCAGGGAGCTATGCTATCTGGATAAAGATAAAATTTTTTTCCTTTAAAGATAAATAGCATCATTAATCTGCAACATTTCTTTTCTATTATCTTTCGAAATGAGGAGTTATTTTGTTCTGATCTTGAGGTAATTAGCCTTCATTCACTAGCCTGAAAATGTCTGTGTTCTGAAAATTAAAAATGTGTCATTAAGTAGAATTTACCATAATGTCATTTATCTTTATATAGTTCATCAGTGACAGCAATGGGCCTGGGAATCCATCAGCTTTTACCAAGGAAGCATTAAAACAAATTGAAAAACAGAATAATCCCAGGCACTCTTTAACACAGTCAAAGCCATTTGGGTAATTAAATAGTGGTATTTAAAGTTTTAATTTAGATTTTCCCCTCTGTTCATCAGTAGTCAAATGAGATGTTCATATTCATAACTGTTTGTAATAAAAGGTTTCATAAAGCAAGCAGAATATCAATGTTATTAAAATTTAATATAACACAGGGAGTGCTTTAATCTACAAAATAATGTTTTTTATATTTTTGTGCCCTAATTTCTGAGATTACATCAGAAATAAACTCTTCAACTGTTTGGGTTGTGATATTAACGTCACAAAGACTGACTATTCAAATTCCCCCTTAACTAGAGTCTGTGAATTCAAATTCATTGTTGCTAATGTTTGTGAAGAGTATCTTAAATTTGTTTCACTAGCCTATCCCTCCAGAATTACTGTGCAGAATTATCAGGCATAATTACGAAAATGAATGTTGGTTTGATATGGTAAGCTAAATCCAAGGTTAAAGTAAGAATCCTGGAGGCAGGAGGGTACAAAGATATCCTGTTCCAGATAACTATTTCCATTCAAAAACTGATTTCAGCAATAGCACGTGAATTAGAAATATAATCCAGAAACTGCACCCTTAGTTAAGACATTAAAGTTACTTTGCATAGACTTATAAAAAACTCACAAATCGTGAAGTATCAAAATGAGTTTCATTCATCAAAAAAAAGTTCACTATTTTCCTTTCTTTATATCCAGAAACAACATAATCTTTGGAAATGTATTTCTAACATAACATCTGACAATATAAAGATTAACTTATGCAGTCCTGCTCTCTACTTGATAATTCAGATGCAAAAGTGAGCATACTCAGATGTGTTGAGTGTTTCAATAAGATTGCATGTTAAACCAATGGATAAACTACTGAATAAATTGTCATTTTGATATGCAAATGAAAGTTTCAAATACCTTTTGGGGAGAATAATGATTTTGGGGGGTAAAATTTCGATATGATTTTCTTGGTTGATAAATTCTAACAAATTCTAAAACACACACATCCCTGAAGAAATCTCATACTAAATATTGGTTAAGGACCTAAAACCCTTAAAAATATTTTATCATCTCCAGTTTCCATTTCACTTTCCATTGATTTTGACTGACTTAGACATGAATCAGGGAAGAAGTCTGAAGACAGAATGTTATTAAATAAATGTATGGTTACATCATACATTTCCTTAAAGAGAAATGCAAGATAATAAAATGGAATTGAAAATAACAAACTTTCCAATAGGGAAAGGGAGATCCCAGGTTAAAACCTGGCCTATTTGTATAAATGGTTGATAATACAACTAACTTATTCTTATACCATTTTATCCTGCAGATAGCTCAATGATATAAAGCACTTACTCAGTTTATAGAAATGTTTTAGGAAAATTTTCAGTGATGAAAAACACACTGTAGGGCTAGATTACTCTAAAGGCTGAGCACAAGCTTTGCATAGGGAGACCCAGGTTCAATTCCTGCCACAATACAGTCTCCTGAGCATCAGTGGAAGCAATTCCCAAGCACTGAACCTGGTGGAACTCCCAAGCACTGCTGGGTGTGCTCCCCTCCCTGCCCCATTTCTTTCTTTCTCTCTCTGTCTCTCTCTGTCCCCCCCTCCCACACACACACCCCATAGTGAATTTGAGAGCAGATAGTTTTCAGTATTTTCTCTTGTATTCTCTCAACCAGGCTGCCGTTTTAACTAAGGGATCCTTACCTTCTTTAAACAAGGTCAGGATTTATAAATAGTAATAAAATTTATCTTTAAAAGGGAGTGAAGGCAGTGTGCTTTGTGGTTTGATTAAAATCGCTATACAGTTTGAAACTAGGTCTTGGTCAAATAAAAATTTTAAAAAAGTTCAAAGTCAAAGAACAATTTATGTATACTCTATTCTTTTCAGCATGAAACTATCTATTTTTTTTTAAAAAAAGCACTAAAATATATACTTGGACTTAGTGTTTAAGGTAGTAAACTTAGTGTTAAAGGTAGTAAAGCTGAAAACTGAATGTATAAGAGAACAGTTTGATAAGTTCTGAAATATCCTCTCAATGTATTCTACAGAATATCATACAGCTATTAAAAATAAAAGTGAAGATTTTTGTCAAAGAATATTATATAGTAAAAGAGGAAAAAATATATCTTCACAGAAGAATACAAACTTAGTGGCATAAACTGCATGTATGTGCATGTGCACCTATGTATTTAAATATTCTTTATGTGGGCATGGACAAAAAGCTTACAGAGAATACAAAAAGTATTAATAACACTATCACAATGTTAGTGTAAAGGCACATAAACTATGAACACTGAGGATTTGAAGAGAAGGTGGTAAGAAGGTGAAATTGTTAGTATTTACCTTATTAATTTTTAGAGGATAGGGCCAGATAAGCTATCTTTCACTTGCCTGCATGCTGCCCACCTGGGTTTAATCCCCAGCTCTTCCAGGAGTGATCCCTGAGCACTGATTGGTGTGGCCCAACACCCCACACCCACCCTCCAAAACAAACAAAAATGAAGGAGAGGAAAGACTAGCATTACAAAGAAACCATTTGCTCAAACAATAACAAAATACAGAAACAAACCAACGGAGCAGAGAATGAGTAAAAACCAGAAAATTTCCAAGAACACAACGGAATCTCTCTTGGCATCATCAGAGTATGCATTATTGAAACAACACAACAAAAATAAAACCTACAGGTTAAACAATCAGTATGCTAAATCATACTTTCTTACTGAACTTTATCAATACTCTATAAACATACACTCAATGAAAAAAATTGCCTAATTCAAAACTTCTAATGTTAAGGAGTATCTTTGTCTTTATACATCATGCATAAAGAAACAAGTTAATGAAGCATGTATTAATATGTAAGAATTTGATCATATAATTTCTAGTTCACTAGAATTTCTTTAGAACTACAATGTTTGAAACTATCTTCCTGTTCATGTTGCCAGCAAAATTCAACAGGACATCTAGACAGAGTGGAAAAAAGGTAACTTGCAAGAAAATAAGAATACAAGGCTCTTAAGGGAATGTGTTGTGTGAGAGGGACAGAGACACACAGACTAATCACAGGATCAGACAAATGGAATAACTTTCAAGCAATCTTTCAGTCACAGAATCCTAATTTAATGAAACTCAAGAGATAAAAACCAGAAGGATCTGGTCAAAGAAGGGAGAGAAACAGAACCCTGTCAGCTTGGCTCCCTTTCTCTAAGGGAATCCATGAGAGGCTGTGAAGACTAGAACTATAAAAGAAGTGTACTATGAATTGCTTTAAATTCTGGCTAGTGCTTCCTATAGTCACAAATGTTTTCATTAAATGAAGCATATACATAAAAGACAAATCTGTGAATATATACATACAAATTTGTGGATATTTAATGACATAAATACTAAACATTTTATTTAATAATGTATAGTTTCTTACATTGAGTTTCTTGAAGGCTCACGGCTGCAAATACAGACTTTTAGGTGTCGGTCTCCATGTCAAGTGGCGACCAGTAGTCACCCCATCTGTCAGTTTGACAAGTATTCTCTCAGCATTCAGGGATAAAGTGCATATATACAACGCCCTCCCTGACAAAAGAGAAGCCAGGGAGATGAGGGCCAGCCACTAGGGGGAAGACAATCAAGCTGGCAGGAAAGGACTGAAAATTAGCCATAAGAAACCAGAGAGCCAACAGTGTAAAAGAAAGCCTTCCTTCTCATGCTGTAAGGCAAAAAAAAAAAAAAAAGCATCATACAGCATGTGGGGTCAAACAGGCACATAAATCCTTCTGACTTCTTGTATTAACGTCTGTCCAAATAATCAACCAACCAAACAATCCTCAGCACTAAAATGTCCATTCCAACATCTCTCCTGAGGGTGGATGTTCCTACCTAACCTCTTTCACAGTTGCAGAGTTCTAACTACTGTTACATGCCACAGAGGTTTCCCTTAAAAACTCAAGTGCTTCCAATCCTTCCCCATCTGCTTTATTCATCTGCATTCAAGAAAATATGTGTTCAGCATCTAGCCAGGTACAGTTCCAGGGCCTTGGGAAACAGCAACAAGGCAAAAAAAGTTCCTGCTTTAGCAGGCAGAATAAAAGCATTGAATAAACGAATACATACGTATATAAACATATTCATACTACTTAAACATACAAAATATAAGGTGGCAATACGTTCTGTCAGAAGAAACAGGGAAAAATACAGAATGAGAATGATGGGGTAGTAAAATATACAACTTTATATAGAACAATATGAAAAACTCTCTTTTTGACAATCAGAGATAGGAAAGGAGTGAGGGAGAGTCAAGCAAATACAAAGAAAAGGCTTTACCAGGAGAAAGTGCAGTTGATGTAAAAGTCCCTTTAAGGCAGCTTTGTACTTGGCTTTTTAAGAAACTACTTAGGGAATGGAGAAATAGTACAGCAGGTAGGACACTTGCTTTAATTGCAGCCCTGATCAATCCCTGATGCCACATACTATCTGTCCCCTAAGAACTACGAGGAGTGATAAGTACAAAGCCCTGAGCACCTCCACATGTGGTCAAAATAAATCCACAGGGCTGGAGCAATAGCACAATGGGTAGGGCATTTGTTTTGCATGCTGCCGACCCGGGTTCGATTCCCAGCAACCCATATGGTCCCCTGAGCACCGCCAGGGGTAATTCCTGAGCGCAGAGCTAGGAGTAACCCCAGTGCACCGCTGAGTGTGACCCAAAAACCAAACAAAAAAATCCACAAAATATAAACAAAAAAAAAGGATCACATTGTCGAGTAGAGACAAGCATTATAGGAGGAAGAGTACTTAAGAAAATTGCTGCAAAAGCTTAATAGCTTTTGATGGTTTCAAAGGTGGTTTAGACCAACATGACAATTTAATAGATGAATAAGAAGTTACCAGACTCTGGCTGAGAGATAATACAAAGGTTAAAGGTTCTTGCCTAGCATGAGGCTGTCACCACAACCCTGTTTGAATCCTACACCTCATATGGTAACCACAGGTGTGGCCCCCGAGCACAAAAGCAGGTGTAGCCCCTGAGCACCATCAGGTGTGGACAAAAACTTAAAAACAGGTTTATCAACTTCTGACTGTATGTATACTTAAAGTTGAAGCTAACAGAATCTCCTACTATTGTGATGTGTGAGATGTAAGCATCAGAGAGTAGCTCAGGATGAGAGTACTTACACCCCTTACTCATCAATCAATACAACCTGTTTCACACACACCTACTCCCGCCTCCCGCCCCCGTTTCCTCCTGTTTTCATGCCACACTGCCTATTTCTACTCTTGCTCTTAATCTATTTTTTTCCTCAAGTAGCAACCGTGCCTGTAAGCTGGAAGTGAGAAAGGGCTAAGAGACTTGACTTAAGAAGGTAATAAAGTACACTGAATAAACTAGAAGCACTATCTTTATTTTTTTTTTTTGAAGGCTGTAAACAAACACTGACACTAAAAGATAGGTCTAGATCATCACCACTCAAGAGTTTACTTAATCAAAAGTTCAAAGTATTCACAAAATACTGCCTGGAGTACTATCACTCCAGTCCCCAAAAGATGGTGTTTTTTTTTTTTCTCATCCCCATTCACTGCTGGTGGGAATAATGGCTGATCCAGCCATTTTGGAAAACAGTCTGGACATTTCTCAAAAAACTAAGGACTGAGCTTCCATATGACCCATCAATTCTACTCCTAGAAATATACCCTAAGGAACCAAAAACAGTGCAGAAAAGACATCTTCATTCCCATGTTCACTGCAACACTATTCATAATAGACCCAATCTGGAAAACTACACAAGGGCCCAAGAGTAGATGACTGGATAAAGAAGCCATGGTACATATACACAATGGAATACGATGCAAATGTTAGAAAGAAAGAAGTTATGAATTTGCTGGTAAGTGGATGAACATGGAGAATATATATGTGTGTGTGTATATATTATATATGAGATGAGACAGAGGAAGAGGAACACACAGAGAATGACCTCACTCTTTTGCAGGATATAAAGAAACATAGTAGGCGAATGACTAATGTCCAGAGATTAAAAGGAGCAATAGCACAGCGGTAGGGCATTTGCCTTGCATGCAGCCAACATGACCGACACGAGTTCGATTCCTCCGCCCCTCTCGGAGAGCCCGGCAAGCTACCGAGAGGATCTCGCTCGCACGGCAGAGCCTGGCAAGCTCCCCCGTGACGTATTCGATATGCCAAACACAGTAACAACAATGTCCAGAGATTAAATAGAAATAAAGATAAGAGAACTAGTACTTAGCAGGAAGCTTGCCACAATGGTGGGAAGGAGAATAGGACAGGGAAGGAACCACTAGGACAATGATAGAGGGAAATGGTCACTGTGGATGAGAACTGGGTGCTGAAAGGAGGTAAAGTGACATGCATACATGATACCCTCTCAGTAACATTATTGCAAACCACAGAGGGAGAGAGGGAGGAAGAACGGGAGAGAGGGAGGGAGAGAGAGAAGGAAGGAGGGAGGAAGGGGGGACGGGATGGAGGGAGAGGGGAGAGAAGGAAGGATGGAAGGCAGGAAGAAAAGAAAAAGGTGACTGCCATAGAGGCAGGCTAAGAGCAGGAGGGAATCTGGGGACATTGATGGAAGGAAGTGAATACTAGCAAAGGGACTGCACACCTGAAATTCAATCATGAATAACTTTGTAATTCATCGTGATTCAATAAATATTTCTTTTAAGCTTTTTTTTCTCCTGTTGGCATAATCTACTTCCATCATCTGCTTCAGGATGGGGAAAAATACAATACAGTTCCAGTAAACTAGTATTCATTAAAATAAGAATTCTGGTTTCTAAACTTACCTAAAGTACAAAAGTAAGGCTGGAGTGATATTTCAGGAATTAACACATTTGCCTTGTATATGCTTCTGCATATTTCCAACCCCAGCACCCCATATAGGCCCCCCAAACTCTGCCAGGAGTTATCCCTGAGCACAGGAGTAGCCCTAAGCACTGTTGAGTGTGGCCCAAACTCTGTTCCCCCCCCAAAAAAAAACAAACAAGAAAAGCAAATACCAATGCTCACAGGGCTACGTATTTGTAAGTTAAGAATTTAGCTCAACAAAATTAGCTGAGTTCTCTGTAGACAACAGGTTAAAAGCTCTAGAGAGGAAAAGAAGAATATACTAACAGCTTTTTAGAAACATTTATCATAGTAAACAAAAACTTTAAACATATGCAAATTCAAAAATCAAGACACACTTCATAAAGAAACCAAGAACACAACATATTTCATTGGTTTGAAAGGTACCAACAAATCAAATAACTGAGTGCTTACTCTTATTGATGATGCTTAGTTATCAATAACAATTATAATTATGTTCAGCATAGTCAATTTTCGGTGGCAGAATATTTTTTTATTAAATACCACTTTTACTAAATACAGAATTATTAATTTTATGTTACATAGAATTGTCAATTCTATGTTTTACATATCAGTTCACTGTGCCATACTAATACTAGCACCTTTTTTGTCTGTAAAACCCTCTCAACTTGCATATATGAGCCAGGGTGACAGTACAGCAGGCTGGGCATTTGCCTTACACATGCAGCTGATCTGGATCCTACCCCTGGTATCGCATATGATCCCCTGAGTCTACCAGGAGCAAGTCCTGAACATCACTGGGTGTGGCCTCCCCAAAACAAGTCAAAACAAAATTACTCAACAATCATTTTATTATCTCCTTTGGCAGGGGTGGGACTGATAGTGAGTATATGCGTGTGGGAACACACGTGGCAGTGTTCAGAGAGCCACAGGCAGTGCCTCGGATGCAACTGAGGGTCAGCGGGATGCAAAGCAAGCACTTTAACCCCTGTTACTATCTGTCCAGCCCTCTTGTTACCTCCATTTTAAATACCTAGAAACTGAAAATGAAAGACACTGTCTTCTTTTGAAATATTTGCAGAACAGCTTATAATTAACAATGTGTAAAACGAAAGAAGAGACTTAAGTTTTGCTCCTGATAACACAACTGCTCTTATTAGACCAATTATCTTCTAGAAAACAAGTATAAACTATACAAAGTATATGAAACATAAATACACTTGGGTCGTTATCACACAAACACTAACTCAATGAAGATGGATCCACTGCTCTCCTAGGGTATCCGAACACAGACTATACACATATTATCACCTTATACCTGCAAAAACAACTCCTCTTGGTAAATTCTGTTTTCTTTGACAGAAGGTAAAACAGGATTCAGATACCCTTTTAACAGGAGTCAAAATCGGGATTCAAAATCTGTCCAACTGGTCCCCAAGCTGGAGCGGCCCTGCCCTCACATATCCATTCTCCCATCCCCACTGTCTGGAAGCCCAGACAAGGAGGCTGACTTGCCCGCTGGACCTCGTGTATCAGACTCATTTTCTTGAGCTCTGCGTACTGCCAAAAATACACTGAGTATTGATTTGAGGGTTACAAACAAAACATAGTGAGTAAATGAAAACCCCAGGACAGAATCACGAAGAAGCAGTAACTGCACGTGAGAGTACTAGAGAGCACCCTAAAAGCAGACACAGGGCAGCAGACACAGGGCAGCAGACACAGGGCAGCAATAGGGTCTATGCAGACACCATGAAGGAAGAGCCCTGGGAGATATGAGGAAAGCTAATATTTACAAAGGGAAACAGAGCTCTGGGTTTCTTCCCAATGTTTGAGAGTTCGTCACTTGAAGCAATCCTCAACCAGTAGTGCTGGTATTGTAGGTGGAAGGAGCGAGAATCGACAGTTTTGTTTTTGTTTGGGGGCCACAGCTGGCAGTGCTAGGGGCTTACTCCTGGCTCTGTAGCCAGAGATTACTCCTTGTTGGGGCTTGGAGGACCATATGTGGTGCCAGAGATGGAGCTAGGGTAAGCTGCACTCAAGATAAGTGCCTTCACCACTCTGATTCTCTCTAGTTATTCTACCTAGTTATTCTACCTAGTTATTCTAGTTATTCACGATCACGATCATCCTGTTGTTCGTCGATTGCCTCGAGCAGGCCCCAGTAACGTCTCCTTCGTCCCAGCCCTGAGATTTTAAAAAGTGCCATATTCAAGGCTCTTTCAGGGTTAGGAGAATGAGACCCATCATTGTTACTGGTGTTTGGCATATTGGGTGCACCACGGGGAGTTTGCCAGACGCTGCCATGTGTGCAGGTTACATTTGGTAGCCTGCCAGGTTGTCCAAACTAAGAATGAGATACCTTGCATGCGGCCAACCTGGGTTGGATTCTCAACATCTCATTTGGTCCACCAAGCACTGCCATGAGTAATTCCTGAGTATGAAGCTAGGAATAAACCCTGAGCAACACCAGATGTTACAAGCTCACTTCACACCACTATGAATGACCTATACCAAACTGAGTAGACATGCCCAGTGCTGGTGGAATATAGCAAATAAGGAACCCTCATTCATGGTTGGTGGCATTGTAAATTGGCTCAGATTCTGTGAAAACACTATGGAGACTTATCAAAAAAATTAAAAATATTGCTATAGTCAGAGCCAGTTATCCTACTCTTTGGCATCTATCCCAAGCACCCAATAACAAGAATTCAAAAATATTTGTGCCAACAACAAATGAGTGAAGACATTGTACATATGTACAATGGAATACTACTCAGCTCTAAGAAAAGATGAAATCTTGCATTTTTTCACTGCAACATGGATAGAACTAGAGTGTGTCATGTTAGGCAAAGTAAGTTAGAGGGAGAAAGACAAATACCAGGTTTCTCATTCATAAGTGAAATATAAAGAAACAAAGCAGTAGAAGAGATAATGGTCAGTGAAATCAAACCCTTCAGACTGAGGAAAGAACCAAGTTTAATCAGCAAGCATAAGGGGAGGATGGGGAGAGAAGAAGTGATGGGCAGCTAGGGACAGAGGCAAAGTGACATTGGCACTGTGGGGTGGGTAGGCTACAGGAGGACTGTATGCCAGAACAAATACTAACATAACTTTAAAATGAACAAAAGGCACTTTATATCAGCTGATAAAAAGATGGCAATTAAGCATATAAAAGACAATGAAGGTTAAGATACCACTACACAACTGTTTGAATAGATAAAATGTGGAACAATGGCAACACCAATGCTGGTAAGGATGTGGAGCAACAGGGATCCTCATTTATTGCTGGTGGAAATGTAAATGGTAAAGTCCCTTTGGACGATTTTTAGGAGAGTGCTATTATCCTGTATACTTCAATAGTAGACATGTATTATACCTTTATACACAGATAGAATACCAAGAATGAACCCTAATTTAAACAATGTCTCTTGGGATATAAACGTGTAATAAGGTTCTTTGATGGTAACAAATATACCACAGATGTTCACTAGAAGGGGAAGTTGTATGTATTTAGAGAAAGAGTCATGGGAATTCTCTGTTCTCTGCTCAATTTCATTGTGAACCAAAAACTGTTTTCGAAAATAAAACTTATTTTAAAAATTCTTGAAATAATTAAACAGATAAGAAATTACAGCAGAGAAACAGAACCATAAAGAAGAAATGGAAATTTTGTAATTGAAAGATACAGTATCTGCATTTTTAAAACTTTTAATCACTAAAAGGGCTAATGAGCAGTTTGGAGATGATCGGAAAGTCAGTGGGCATGAAGACAGATCAATAGAAATCAGAAAAATAAAAGAAGAAAAGATTTTTAAGATAGAGCAACACAGAGGCAAGAAATGTAGTTAAGTATTAGAATGTGTGCTTGTATGAAGCCCCGTGTTCGATCCCCAGCATCAAGGACTTCCCCGCCCAATAAATCAAGAAATAGAGTACTATAACCTATGGAACATCAAGTAGTCTCCCATGTTACTGCAATCTCAGAATCAGTGGGAGGGAACAAAACAATGAAGCAGTAAAACATTCCCATATTTATGGGGGCCAGAGCAATAGTAAAGCAGGTAGGGTGCTTACCTTGCCTGCAGGTGACCTGTGCTTGGTTCCTGAGCACAGAGCAAGGAATAACCCCTATGTATGCCCAGGCATGACCCCAAAAATTAAATAAATAAAAATAAAACCTTCTAATAAAGTTCAGTGATCTCCATCCAGGATAAATATAAAAAAACACAACTAGGCAGAACATAGTCAAACTACCAAGAAGTACAAGGAAATCAAAATACTTGAAAGAAGCTACAGAAAAATGACATAACATACAAAGACAATGAAGATCACTGATTTATTAAAATGACAATACAGTAGAGACATGGCAAACACTGAAAGTAATAAACTATCCTGTGAGAATAGCAAAGTATTATCAGTTATGATGAAATATTGCCATTCCATCCAGAGACAAAGCTCTATATAATGAAACAAGGTCTCATTTACATAAAACTTTCTCTAGGTGCTGCTGACCTTTACCCCTTTTTGGGGGTGGGGCAGGGAACCGAGGGGTGGTAGTGGTTTGAGTACCCACCTATTGCTGGGGGCTTACTGATGGCTCTGGGCTCGGGGATCCTCCTGGCAGGGTTTGGGGGACCATATGCAGTGCTGTGGATGAAACCTGAGTGGACTGTGTGCTAGGGAAGCACCACACCCACTGTACTCTCTCTCTCCGGTCCCTCCTCTTCCTCTTTTTTGAACTTCCACTGGGTAGTCTCTCATTTGCTGAAATTCTATAGCCTATCTCTTCAGCTGAGTGGGAATGATAGGCTCAGCTAAGCAGCTCTCCTCCACTCTGGCCTTCCAGTTCTCAATAGGCTGATATTGGGCTACTTTAAGATCTGTCTTGTCTGTTTTACTTTATAGGATCACTGTTCTGCTGACCTGTTAATTCTATGACCAAAAGTGTGTTTTACATTTTGTGTATTGCTTACTGTTTCTGGCTAAGTATTATTAATCTGCTTGTGTGTGGGAAAACTATCCAATTCCATGAAAAGAACCAAACTATCTGCTATCTACAAGAAAATTAACTTAAAAACAAGTTTTTATAAGTTAAAAGCATTTAACTTAGAAACGATGGCATATAAGTGTGAATCAAATGAAAGCTGGAGTGGCCACATATATTGATATGAGAAAAAATAGATCGTAGTTAGTGACACAGCTTGTACAAGGTCACAGAGTCCAAAGCTATAGATCTGAGATGGGGCTAAACTTAGTTCCATGTGAATCTGACGCTGATGCCCAAGACGATACCACTCTACATTTCCCAATTCTCTGTGTGTGTGTGTGTGTGTGTGTGTGTGTGTGTGTGTGAGAGAGAGAGAGAGAGAGAGAGAGAGAGAGAGAGAGAGAGAGAGAGAAATTGGGGAAGGAGTTCGTCTTTATATATATAATTTTTGTTAAAACAGTATTTAATTTATATTACTCAGTGTTTAATTAGTCTTCAAACAATAAGCTTTTTTTTTGTTATACCTTAAATTAGATAACCACTAAGTTACTTTCTTCAGAAGTAATCATTTTCAATCTCATTCATTCATATTAGGTGCTGTCATGGATAGAAACAGGGATTCATATAGACCCTGTATAAAGGAGTTTATAGATAAAATACAACATGTACACAAACGACTATGAAATAAAGTAAAAGGTAATGTGCTTCTCTTTAAATTGAAAAAACAATTCATTATACTTCCCTTTGCCTAAGCTGTCAAGACTGAAGGCTGAGTTTAGTATTTGGGTACAGTGATAATTTCACCTCAAGTTCCTAAAAAAAGAGAATGTTCTTTTATTCTATAACCATATATTTAAGGATCCTATTAAGTGTATATACTATTTCAAATTCTTTTGTGGAAGCAGGCCAAATATTTATAACATAAATAAACAAGTACACACAGTCTGAATTATTAATATCAACTGAATTCGATGAATGCAAGCCATTCTTTATCTTTACGCAGTACACCAGAAACATTCTGGGTTGGCTAGAGGATAAAATGAGGCAGCATGATAAAACTACTCTGAAAAGTGGAATTCTAGAAACACTTGTGAATGGAAGTTCTATTTCTACTCTCTTATTTTCCACAGACAATACGTGAGCCCTTAAAATGGATACTCAATATATATTTAGAATGCCTAAGTTGGAAAATGACTAACGAAAATGGGGTATAGCTGGGTAAATGGTGTGTTGTCAAGGGCCAGTGCAATGCAAATAAAGTGAGTTTTGTATAGCTTCTTTGTTTCTATAGCTTTGGGGGGAGGTGGTGAAGAGCACTAGACTAACAAAAGTAGTGGCTTAGAAGCACTACCATTACTCTGCCCTTTTCACATCCTGTGCATGGTAATTTGCTAGTGCCTCTGCAATGATATCTGCCAAATCTTTAAGTGCCCTACGATGCATGTCACTGCTGATTTAAACACATTCAGCTTTTCAAGTAATGCTGGCCCACTTGATTCTCCAGCCCATTCTGGCTTCCCTCCCACTCATTCAGATTTTCTGGAAAAAATGTTATATTGTTACCTCAAAATCTGTGTTTTGAGGAGCATAAATAAAACAGCATAGAAAGACCTTTAAATATATCTATTATTAGCTGTTAAGCCTAATATTTTTAGTGTTTCTCCTTCTTTGAGCAATACAACAAACCCTCAGTGGGATGTGTTCTCCAATTATAGAATATTATACTATGCTAATAATAAAGGGATAAAGGAGGGAGGATGTGGAAGGGCATATACATAGTACCTTTTGTCCCTTTTTCTCTTTGATCCTGTTCCTCCCACTTCAAGTAAAGGAATGGCTAGGAAGTCATTACTTTAGTACAAAAAGTAGTGTAATTCAATAAAGAAAACAATGGATAGAATTCTCTTTTTTCCAAAACGAATAAGCTAGAATACCTAAACAAGTCAACCTCTATGAACTACTTTTCTTCACCTACAGAGAAATAGAGATAGATCATATCTCCTTCAGTTAAACAATACAATGAACTAAAATCCAAACTTAAAAAAGATGGAATAATACTCTTGTCTCCCAAAGTCCCTTCTAAAACCCATTAGACCTTGCTGCATTTCCAATGGCCTTCCCTCACACCCAAATAAAATTAAAATTCCTATTCATAACCTGATTATGTACAATAGGTTAATGTGAGATTTAATATCACAGGACATTTGCATTTTTAAAAAGGTCCATTATGCCCAGCATTTCTAACGAACAGAATTGGTGGAAAGTACAGTCAGAGGGGAAGAAAAGAAAATGTGTGTATGTTTGAGCAAAGAACCTCTCAAGAGTCCACCTTTGATCAACTTCTACCTTCCTGTCTTTAATTTACACTTTCAAATCCATTTCCATATAGCATATATTATATAAACAGCTACAAACACCCTCCAGTTTCTTGCTTTACTCTCTAATCTCTCCTTTGGTGTGACTCCTGTTTCTATGCTCAATAGTAAGGCTTCCAAGATATAAAATATCCAGTATTGCAGGACTCAGCATTACAACTGCACATTAGTCAATATGTTCCTCATCTTAAGGGCCTTACACACACACACACACACACACACACACACACACACACACACACTAATGCAAAGAGGGAGTACATAGGTGGGGAACTAAAATGATAATGAAAAAATAAAATCTTGTCTGCTTTTCAAGACTAAAGAGAAAAAAATGGGAATAAGAATGAAAATTAAAAAGTAACGAAAGGGAAAGCATGGTGACAACTCTAATTAAAGCAACAGAGAATATGAAAATGAAGTATAAAATAAGGCCTGGATACAAGTAGGGAGTTAAATTCTTTGATTTCTGGGACTAGAGAGATAGTACAGTGGGTAAGATACTGTGGGTTGATCCCCAGCACCCCAGATGGTTCTCCGAGGCTTGCCAGGACTGATCTCTGGGCACAGAACCAGGAGTAGCACCCTGAACACCATTGGGTGCGGCCCCAAGACTAAGATAATGATAATTATATAAATAGATCTGGGCTTGCTCTTCAAGGCCAGGTTTTCCCTTGAGCACATATCTCACTTGCTTGCCTCTGTTTCTCTGATGTCCGTGTTGTTTCTTGGATACAATTCCCTTCTTTCTCTCTTCTCACATCTTTCTCTTTCGCTTCCCTCACATTGCTCTAAATAAATTTCCATTAAAAACTATCTCACTTCACCCCAAAAATGTGTTGATATCTAAAATTTAAAAAAAAAATTCTACAATGAGGAATGGAAAAAGAAGCACACAAGATAAAGGCAGAAGTAGAAATGGAGGCGAAAAGTCAGAGGGAAATTATGAACAGAGAGAGAAATAGAAAATCTTAGGACAGTGATAAGAGAACTAAAAATGGAAAGCAAAAATTAGAGTCTACAATACAGTCAGAGAGAAGAAAGAACTTTATGGTGGTGGCATATAATAAACAAGCAAGCAGAACTGTAGAAAGGTAAAGTAAGAAAAAGAAACAGCAGAAACCAAGAATGAGACAGAACAACAAAGACAATAAGAGAAATCAGAGCCAGCTGGTTACAAACCAGCCAGCATGTGTCTTTTTGTTTTGCTTTTTGTTTGCTCTTTTAAATAGGAACCAAAGTGGTGAGAGATCATGATAAAGAACAGCACCATCTGGGGCATGTTTTCATTGGCCTTTTAATGTACTGCAGAAAACAGAACCCCAAAAAGGGAATGCAAGTGGGGAGGGCAGTGAGGTAAATGCCAAAAAAAAAAAAGAGGAAGCAACAGAAAATGAGCTCAGGGTGGAGAGTTCAAGGATACAGGTAGCAAGCAGAAATCTGCAACTATTCTAGAACAGAGTAGGCAAAAGAATTTCATAAAGGAAGGAACACATGAACAACACTCTGAGTGAGGATCAATTCATTCCAGGGTTTTGAAAATTCCAAACTTCACTGAACACAGGTGCTTGCTGCCTCTTCCTTCTCCCTATCATCTATCCAATTTAATAACCAAATAACCACGGCGAGTTTTTGCTAAATTCTCATAAGCCTTTCAAATTCACTTTCTCTGTCCCTCTTCCCTGAAACACCATGCTAAGAGAGTGTAGAGGATGCAAAGTTTGAATGAAGTGGCACCAACACCTGGAGCTCCCAACTGAACAGGAAAACCAGGACATAAATTCCTTAGAAAAATGGTTCTCCCCCCTACCCCGCCCCCCCTCGTTAGATCCCAACTGCAGCCCATCTCTCCCTACAGCTGAATGCCTTCTCTCTTAGGTAGGACAAATGAGGTCTTACCTTTTATTATATTCATCTCTTCTAAATGATATACTCTTCAAAGGATCAGGAGGTTTTGTTTCTGAACTTGCCAGAATCTAAGACAATATCACATATAATATGTACTAAGAACTTTGTAGGAGAACAAAGCATTGTTCCATGTGCTATGATTTCTAACTTGGAATGTGAGGACCTCATGGCAAAGTCACCATTTGGAAGGATTTTTGACAAGTAAGAAAGACTAAAGCAGACAAACATGAGGTCACTCTGCTGCAAAGGAGAATAAGAATAACATAAACCAGCAAGTCATTCTCCAACAGAGCAATGACACGAAGAGATGAGATTAGTGAGGACAGGGCCCAAAAGAAGACACGAAAAGCAATTGCAATTAAAATTTTTGAGACAATCATAATTATATTCTAGGAAGCTTATTACTCTTGCTGTGACAAAATAGGAGTAAAGAAAGAACATGAAATGGTACAATCTGCAAAGATTCACTGAACAAATGATATTTGAGTTGGATTGGATAGGATGACCAAAAGCTGCTTTCACAAAAGACTTCAGGAACATAAAATAAACAATTGTCTAAAAACATAAAAAGCCACAAGAGATTCTGAGAGAAGAGGTCCAGAGGGTTCAGTTGTTCACCTTGCACATGATCAATGCAGGTTTGATCCCCAGCATACCATATGGTCCCCTGCGCCACGCAAGGAGTGATCTCTAAGCGTAGAGCCCGGAATAAGGTGTAAACATCACCAGGTGTGGCCCCAAAAAATGAAACAAAAAGAAGTGGTCCAGAGATGTCAAAGCTAAGGCTACATTTTTAAAAGTTACAGTTTCTCAACTGATTATAAATTTTATTTTCGGGGATGGGGGCATCTCACCCATACTGCCTACACAGGGTCCTTTGATATTTGAGTTGGATTGGATAGGGTGACCAAAAGCACTGAAATGATGGCATTCCTGGCAACAATGTCAGGAGTTCTGCTCACACATTCAATATGTCTCTACAACTCCACTTCAGAACATTGGCTGCTATGCTGACAAGAATCATTTCTAGTTCTTACTGACCTCTATTTCACAAATTAGATTCCTGGAATTTTGCTTTTCTGGTGCCAGCAATTGAATCCAGGGACTCATACATGCTGTACAGCAGATTCCAAGCAACTTTTTGAAAACAGTAAACCCAAAGTAATTATTCTCACTTTTCAAAACCTAAGAATTATCAGGTGGCTCTTTAAAAAAAAAAAGTCAGAGCATTCATTTACAGGACAAATTTTTTTACAATGTTAAGATAGAGCAAATTATGTTAAGTGAATTCTTAGGGTATTACACCCTTAACAAAAACTCTCTACCTCCAAATTCATGGGACCAGTAGTACTACTTTTGTTTTATAAAAATGTTCATCTTCCCTCCCAAACACCATCACTCATCACAGGTTAGCATCAAGTACTTTAAATAACACTTTCGATAATGTGAACTCTGTTCTTATTATACTTTACTATAACTTCCTGTGTCTCTGACATATTCAAGAAGTGAAACTCATGCATAGCATGTTTATATTATTTCCTCCTTAGTGAAAGCTCACAGACAATGTCAGGTCTGGAGAGATAAGAGCTGCTTCCAGGACATGAATTCTCATGAGGATTAGGCAACCACCATCTGGGGCTCTAGAGTTTATCTGTAGCAGCTGCCTTCAAAGTATCACACTCGAAAGGGGAAAAAAAGCCTAATTCTAAAGTGTTTAACAACTTGCTTTAACTTGGCTTTGATTATTGTTTTTGAATTGCTTTTTTTCCCTCCTTTTTAACAAAAAGGAGAAAACACACTAGTGACCTCTCTTTAATATGACACAAGTTTAAATCAGTAACATTATGCTCTCAAATTAGAATATATAAAAGTAAGAAATTTATCATTATTTAAAAAACTACGCAACAATTATCTGATATCATTTGCAAAAGTTGAATCCTTAAAAACAAAAAAACTGGATATAGGGCTGGAGGGATCGTACAACAGGATGCTTGTCTTCATTGGCCAACCCAGGCTCAATCTCCAGTAACTCATATGGTCTCCTAAGCACCTACCAGGCATGCATAATCCCTGAACAAAGCCAGGAGTAACCCCTGAGCATGGCCTGGTGTAGCCCCCAAGCAAAAGTGTACACTACAAGTTTTTTGAACTTAACAAGTCTCACAATGGAGACGTTACTGGTGCCCACTCGAGCAAATCGAAGAACAACGGGAGGACAGTGCTACATTGCTACTTAGATGAAAATGTTACAGATTTTGTTGTAATTTTCTAATATCCCAGATTTTGGGGGAAGATTTTTCAGTGTTTGCACATGACATTATAGTTTATGTCAGTGGTAGAGAACATGGTGTTAAAATGTGAGGATCTATGATCAATCCCTGGCACCAAATATAACTAACCTAACTAATTCATCATTTACAAATAATGTTAAACAAACAAATATTGATATTGTTTATATGTAAAATATTTATGCAAAACAATAGGGAATTCAAAAGTGAACACACTAGAGGAAAAAAATCTATTTTAAACACAGTTTTAAACAGTAACCTGTATGTTTTTTCAGGCCACACCTGGTGATGCATGGAGGACCATGTGGAGTCAAGAACAGAACCCAGTACTCCGACATGCAAACATATAATGTCATTCCTTCTTTTGAGCCATCTCCTTTGCCCAACTTTTATATTGTCAAAATTGGCCATAATAAAACAAAGAGCCAGACATTAAGAAACTAACATAACAGAAAAACACCACAAAGTTGTTTCTATAAAACATGAGTTTGGGGCCAAAGAGGGGAGGCACTTGCCTTGCATGTGGCAGCTTTAACTGTGGCAATCCCTGAGCACTACCTACAATCCCCTGAGCTCAGCCAGGAATGATCCCTGAGCACTATGGGGTGTGACCCATAAACAAAATAAAACATGAGTTTTACTTTTAAGTCTTAGAATCACTATATTACTAAATATACCTATTTCTTAAGGCTGGAATCTTTTCAGCAAAATATCCTATTATTGCTACAGAGCCATAAACCACAACTGTTCATTTGAACACCCCCTACCCTGGGACTTACTAAAATGAAGTCAACAACTAAGGAAAGAGCCCAAAGGGCTAGAGTGTGTGTTTTGCATAGAGAAGGCCTGGATTCTGGCACTACACGGTTCTCTGGGAATCGCCAGGAGTGGCGCCCCAAGATCACATCAGGAATAGCCCCAAACAACAAAAATTAAGAATAAATTAGATTAAAAGACTGCTGTTGAATGAATCTTTTCAACAAAATCATTTAGGTGTGAGATGCAGTACACTTTCAAAAGCCTATACCTTTTCTAATGGGAGTTAGTCCCTGTGATGCTGGAGGCAGAAAGTCGATCCAGTATCTGCTCTACCACATGAACTACCTCCTATCACTTGAACTATCTCCTGAGGTCCCTAAAGAGTTTTGCCTTTATAAAGCTTTTGTTCTTCAATATGTACATGATAATAGGCAGTGACAATGATCTAACAACAAAGATTTCCTTGCATATGAGTCTTATTATATGACCACTTGGAAGGTTAGGTATTCTTTTATAAATGAAATTTTTTTCAAATTTCTAGTAATGATTAAAATAATTAAAAATATAGTAAGATGAAGATGCAGATTTATATTATGTAATTAATCATGTAACATAATAGTAAAATGATTGAAGCAGTAAAATTTAATACAAAAATAATTATTTGATGGATAGAATTATAAGTTACGTGATCAAAAATAAGATAAATTTGGCCCATACCTGGAGAGATAATAAATATCCATTTCTTAGGCTGACATCTGAGGAACAGTCAGAAAAGCAAGTCGGTTCTAGTTTGAAAAGGTCAGTGAAATTAGAAAGGAGGAAACACAGAATAAGGTAAGAGTAAAGAATTCATCCTAAAGGATTAGAACCATAGTACAGAAGGTAGGGTGTTTGCCTTGCATGCAACCAACCCCGTTCGATCCCTGGCACCCTGTATGGTCCCATAAGCCCCACGAGGAGTGATCCTAGGGCACAGAGCCAAGAGTAAGCCCTGAACACCACCAGGTATGGCTCTAAAATAAACACGATAATCAGTAAAACCAGAAATTCCATTCCAGGTCTATATACAAGAGAATTTATAAATGTGTCCATGAAAAGCATGCACATAATGTTCATAGTTGCATTATTCCTAGAGTCAAAAATAATAACCAAAATGCGATTAACTGATGAAAAGATAATGTGGTATTACCATACAGTAGAACATTATATACAGTCATAAAATGCCTAAATGCCACAAAAGTTATTTGTGCTATGAATAAACCTTGAAAAGCATTACAATAAACGAAAGAAGTCAGTGATAAAAACACACATATTGTACAATTTCATTTATAGATTTGTCTACTCCGCTTATTGCATATAATGAAGGTAAAAGTGGTTTCCTGGGCTACAAATTGGTAAGTGATACCAATGAGCATAGATTCTTCTTTTGAAGTAATGAATAGAGCCCTCACCTCAACCCCCTTTTCTGGGTATTCAGGGCTTACTCCTGACTCTGCTCAGGGATTCCTCAGGAGATGCCCAGGAGCAAACCTGGATTGGCCCTGTGTAAGGCAAGCGGGCCCTCTGGCCCGTCGTTTTTTGGAGAGAGGATACGGGCCGGTGGCATGGGCATAGGGGTTTTAGATCACACCCAGCGATGCTCCGATTACTCCTGGCAGTTCTCAGGGGACCATATGGGAGGCCAGGGATTGAACCTACGTCGGCTGTGTGCAAGGCAAACACCCTACCCACTGTACTATCACTCTGGCCCCTCTGGGCAGACTTAATATGATGGTTAGCAAAAGGATTAAAACTCACTGCTCACTTACACAGAGCTATCTCTTCAGAAAAGCTTTTTTTTTTTTTTTTTTTTTTTTGCTTTTTTGGGTCACACCCAGCAATGCTCAGTGGTTACTCCTGGCTCAGCACTCCTTTCTCCTGGCAGTGCTTGGGGATGCTGGGGATCAAACCCGGGTCGGCCGCGTACACGCCTACCCACTGTACTATCACTCCAGTCACAAAAGTTTATAAGCTTTAGAGGTAAATTAAACAGTCATAACTTCCTACACTGAAAGTTTCGGTTGAAATTTTTTCTAGTTCTTTCTATATATCCATCCATCTCAGCACAGTTCAAACTTGATAAGGGACATAGTAAATGACAGGAAGGGTTCCTCAAACACTACTGGGAGTAACCGCCGCCCCCACCCCAACCTACCAGCAGAACCAGGAGTATGCCTCCTGACCACCATCCTGTGTGGCCCCAAAAAACAAACAATAACAACAGTTTCTGAACCCAAACTGCAGGTCATAAGAGACTACAGTCTATACAATAGGCAGCTTTTATTATTAGGGAAATTCCATTTTACCCAATCATTTAACAATTTTTGGAAATGCTGATGGAATAATTATTTTTCTGAGTTGCAAATAAGATTTTCTAAACACATCCTTTTAAAAAGAAAAACCTGGTATTTGTCAAAATGTAAATTTTTCTATTTTAAGAGAATAATTACAGGTGATTCAATTACAATGTCTGATTAACAGTACAAAAGTACTGCATCAGGCACATCTGCAATTACAAGTCCTTATAGCAAACCTACTCATTATTACTACTTAAAACCACTCTCTAGATGATAATGTTTTTCAGACTTAAAGGTCCTGATCTCTCTGTTTTCTCATTTTATCAATACAAAGATGTAGATTTTAATTCCTAGTTAAACATATTCTTATTTGACCTGTGAATTGAAAAACAATTTCACTTTCATTGAAATGAATTCAATGGCTCATTATTCAAAAGCATATGTTTATCAATACAAATAAACTTTCATTTCTAAAAGTTTCTATTTAAGGCTAAAATCCTAAAATAGGTCCTAAGTTGCACCACAATTCAGCTGCTAAGGAAAAGCTAAGTAATGCTTCCCATGACTAAATGGATTAATTCTTTAGCCCAAACACAATTACTGTTCTCCACACTGTTCCATTGAACATCTAAATAAGCATCCCAAAGCTTATTTCGCTCAAAGAAAAGATCCAGACCAAAGAATAATGCCAATGTATGAAGTTTACATTTTGTGTAAAGTTTTTTAAAAAGGGAAAAAATCTATAAGTGGTAATCAGAAGAAGAAATAAGTCATTTTAGGCAGGTGTAGGGGAGGACATCTATTGACTAGCAGATATCTTTGTTGAAGGAGTGCTGTTCAGATTCCAGTAGATGTCTTTTTTCAAACCAACTAATTTTTCTTATGTAGTTCTTAAATCTACATTCTCCTATAGCTGACATTAGCACTGAAAATAACTATTATTTGAGAAGTTGCCCACTACATGGAAACTGACAGACATTTCATCTGCTTGTTCCCTTACTTGCTTGAAAAATTTTCAACTTTTACCATGAACAAAGAGTGCTCTCACAGTTGTGCTTACAAAACATTTTATTCTCCAATGTATTTCTAAATTTTAAAATACTGTAGCACTGTCCTCCCGTTGTTCATCGATTTGCTCAAGCGGGTCCATTAACGTCTCCATCATGAGACTTCTTGTTATGTGTTTGGCATATCGAATACGTCATGGGGAGCTTGCCAAGCTTTGATTTTAAAATCACGCGACTATATATTTTACCGTTATGATTCAAGGGTAAAACAAAACAAAATAATTTCAGGTCGTGATTCTGTGATAGTGATTATGTGATAAGCTGTCTTTTTAATATTTGCTGTTATATTTACACTAAGATGAGGTGATGACATCTACTATGTTGGAGAAAGCTTTTACATGAGGACTTCTGATTCACATACTTAGAGGTTTTCTTCGTGTGTGTGTGTGTGTGTGTGTGTGTGTGTGTGTGTGTGTGTGTGCGCACGCGCAGGGTTTCTTCTGACTCTGTTCTGTTCCCAATTCTTTTTTTTAGATCTGAAGTTGTGAAATTACAGCTGTTTTTCCATCTATGTCTCTTGGGAGACTTCTACTGTCAAATTACTCTTGTAACTTAAGTGTCAAGAAAGAGAATTTTTAGCTCTTTATAACTTTTGCATTTAACCAAAGGATTATTTACTGTTAGATCTTTTTCTAAGGTTCAGTCCCAATAGGCTTTCACAGACAATGCAAATGTATTTTTGCAGGATCAAGCTAGTTAGCTTTGTTCTCCTAATGAAGACTGAATTAATGGCAGAGCTTCCTAGAATGGCTGGCAATGACTCTGAGAAAGCCAGTGCAGTGTTCAGCATAACCTTTAGGTTGAAGAGTTTTAAGGTATCCTTTCTTAGGGCAGAAATGAAAATGCAACATTGAATTCATACTGTTTTGATTAGAGTTTGAATGTGCCAAAGGGGTTAAACAGCCTGAACCTCACCTTTAGCAAATGGCAGGTATAATCCGATTAATTTAAATGGTTATTAATGCCCTTTGGAATTCTAATTAACCAAAGGGACAGCTGATGAAGACAGCATGGGGGAACTGGGGGAAGGATTATTCTCCCAATCAGAGGTTAAACTCTTAGAATAGCACCCTTATATAATTCATATCCACCACTTAGCAATGCAAGAAATATTTTAAAAAAAGGTAAGAATGAAAAAAATTTAAAAAGAGAAAAGAGAAAACATGAAAATAAAAAATTCAGTATACATTTTTTAAATGTACTAATTTTTTAAAAGAAGGAAATTTAATATATTTCTAACAAATACAGCCAACAATTATTTTAAAAACTAGTTGTTACATATCTGGTTGGAATCTTTATAATTATAAATTATGAAGAGAAAAAATAATTTTTTTTGCAAATGAAAAGATGTATCCTGTTTATCTGAAAAAGAAAAAATTACAATGCCTTTGAGTACCCAAAATGTTTTTCTACATTTGTGTTTTCAATGTATCCATCAATAGGCTAGTTTCCTTGCACTAACACTTGTGTTCTTAAACAGCAGGAAGCATGAAAGAAAGTGAGGGGAAATCAATATTCTAGAGTTCCCACTTTTTCACTCGGAAACTTTCTGGGGATTTGAGGATTGTATTGGGACTTCGAATCCCAAGTAAGAATAAGCTCACCCTGACTCCTTTCACTGTAATACCTGGGGTGGGAGGTAGCGGATGTTGAAATTAGGTAGCACAGAGGAAGGATGCTTGTCCTGCCACCCCATTGGGTCCCCTGAGCCCAACCAGGAGTGATCCCTGATTGCAGAGCCAGGATAAAATCCTGATTACCACCAGGTTTCGCTGAAAAACAAGCTAAACAAAGAATACACTTGTGGGTAGAGTATATTAAATTTTATGAACTCTGAAGAGTAAACATAAAATGGATTGGAGAAAATCAGATTCAAATTATCACCAAACTAGTGGTGAATTACTATTTCCACCCCCGCCCCCCTTGGAAGTCTCTGACCTAGATCAAATAAAACGGAAATCTGCAATATAGGCAGCCAGAGATTCCTGCTTAAGATCTAGAGTTGCAGCTTGACAAATAGGAAAATCTCCTAACATTCAAGAGTGGAATCTCCAGATCTGCTTTCCCACCTTTCTGAAGCAGTGTGGTATTGAGCAGGGCAGTAACAGAAACAGCAAGGAGGCCTGAAATGTAAACTGAGAGAGGAGGTCCTCTTCAAGAGGTCGCTATGAACTGCTGTTTACTTTGTTCTCGCTCTCTCTGCTATGTGGCAACGGAGGTGAGAAATTTTCAACAGAAAGCAGTACTGAAATTCCTCACTGAGTGACTGGAAGGACCATAAGTGGAAGGTTTGGCTCACAAAAATCTACTGAGAAACTGCGTGAGGAGAGGTTCTAGAAGGCAAAGCTGTTCATTAACTTCTAGACTCACCCCTCAGCTGTGCATGAATAAACTGACACTAAAATAGGACAAGTTTCCAACTTCGACTGTTCAGTTACACACATGAGACAGATTCAAATAGCACTGCAAAGGTTTTATAAAAGAAAGTGACACTAGAGCCACAACCCCCAGGAAGCTGGTTGGAGCTGGATGCCTAAATCCAATCAAAATGCCAATAGGACAAAAAAATCATCATTCACATGGATTATAATAGTTGTCATATACTTAAAATTTTCAGGATGCAGTACAAAATAATTTGATACATGAAAACCCAGGAATACCTCAACTCAAAAGAAAGGTAATGAAATAGAGCAGATGATGGATGATGAATTTATCTGACAAAGATTTTAAAGTAGCTACTAAGAAAATATCTCAACAAGTTATACTAAAGACTGCTTGGATGGATGAAATATCACTCAGAGATAGAAGCTACAAAAGGGAAAATTAAGAAATGATAACACATAATAAACAAAATTAGAATCTTATTAAGTATATTTACTAGCCAAATGCTATAAAAGAGAAAAGAATCAATGACCTTGGAGATACTCTAGGGTGGTTTTTTGGGGAGGGGGCTTGGATGTTTTTGGTTTTGGGGCCACAGCTGGAGATGTTCAGGGCTTATCTCTGCTGGTGCTTGGGAATCATATGCAGTGCCAGGAATCAAACTGGGGTTGGCAGTATGCAAGGCAGTGTGGCTTAACCCCTGTAGTCTCTCCTAGCCTGGAGAACAGAATTTCGAAGATATCTAATCTAAACAGAAAGTAATGATAGAAAACCAAAGACTTACGGAAATTAAGAGACCTAATAATCATTTCACTGGAGTTCAATGAAAGAATATGATATACAAAAAATATATATAAAGACACAAAACTCAAATTTTCCTATTTACTTTCACAGCCATAGGAGAACAACATTGGAGTGATTAAAAATTTTACATCAGAGGGGCCAGAGTTATAGCACAGCTGGTAGGGCGCTTGCCTTGCACATGGCCAACCTAGGTTTGATCCTCAATACCCCATATGATCCCCCAAGCCCACAAGGAGTGAACCCTAAAACCAGAGCCAGGAGTAAGTCCTGAGTACCACCAGGTGTGACCCCAAAACAGTGAACAAATTTTTTTTTCTCATCAGAAGCCAAAAGGTCAGAAGGAAATGGAATAAACATTTTTCTAAGAGGGTAAATCTTTGTTGGGGGTGGGGAATGTTGGGCCACACCAGGCTGTGTTCAGTGCTTACTTCTGGTTCTGCATTTAGGGGTCACTCCTGGTGGTGCTCAGGGAACCATATGGAATGCAAGGGATCACATGCAAAGCAAGTGCCTGATCCACTGCACTATGTGGCTCCAGAATAAACATTTTAAATGTTCTCTAAAAAACTTTAAATCCAGAATTCCATATACAGGAAAAGCATCTTATAGGAATGAAGTGTGAAAAAAGGACTTCTCAAAGAAATATGAAAAGAAAGATCTAGGAGCTGGAGCAATAGCACAGCGGGTAGGACGTTTGCCTTCCACACAGCCAACCCGGGTTCAATTCCCAGGATCCCATATGGTCCCCCAAGCACCGCCAGGAGTAATTCTTGAGTGCAGAGCCAGGAATAACCCTTGAGCATCACTGGGTGTGGCCCAGCGATGAAAAAAAAAAAAAAAAGAAAGATCTGCTATAAAGGAACAGCTAGAAGTTCTTCAAAGAGAAGAAATACGATATCAGAATGACAGAATAAAACATCAAAAATGAGTGATAAGCCATGGCTTGGAGGCCAGCCACACATGCTAGGGGAAAGGGGAGCTCAGATAGAGAAGAGAGCACCAAATAAAGGGTGTTGGGAGGATCCTCCCAGGATGGGAAAAGCATGCTGAAAGTAGACTATAGACCAAACATGATTGCCACTCAATGCCTCTCTTGCAGACCACAACACCCAAAAGCCAAACACAGTAACAACAAAGTCTCCAATGGAGATGTTACTGGGCCCGCTCGAGCAAATCAATGAACAACAGGACAGTGACAACAGTGACAGTGACAACACCCAAAAAGGAAAGGGGGGTTGGAGGGATGGGAAGAATACTGGGACCCCTGGTGGTGGCGGATGGGCACTGGTGGAGGGATGGGTACTTGATCATTGTATAACTGAAACCCAAGCACAAAAAGTTGTAAGTCTACAACTGTACCTCATGGTGTTTCACTAATAAAAATTAAAAAAAAAAAAGAGAGAGAGATAAGTAACCAAAATGTCTCATAAAAAATTGGGGGAGGGGAGAACAGTGTTTAGGGTTTATTCCTGGATTCTGTGCTTAGGGTACCACAAGTGTTGCCAGAGATTGAATCGGGATTGGTCATGTTCAAGGCAAGCAACCTAACCCATGTACCATTTCTCCAAATCTCAAACCCTGTGTTTGAAAACAGAAACCAAATGTGAGGTACCTGATGAGGTTTGCAATAGAGGCATAAAACAAAAAACTATATATGAAATAACTCCCAACTCAAAGTTGAACAAAGACTGTAAAACAATGTATGCAGTCAGATGTTGCTGCTTCTGTTATTGCCCACCTCAATACCACAAAACCCGAATGCTGAGCTCATTTTCTTTATTTCTCTCCATTTATTCTCTTTTTTCCCAAAGCAAAAACAATGACATCAAATATCTTGTGGCAATAACATGCATCAACACTAGTGCATGTTACTGGCAAGACCTGAAGAGTCTTTGCCCTTTTAGGAAGCTATGAGCTATTAAAATCCAAATTAAAAATCATAAATAGTATAACAAAACATAAGAACAGAGTGATTTAAAGACAAATAAAACATACATGTTATGCCAGTAAATTACTAATTAAAAAAAGTAGTTAAAGGTTCATTGGGCCATTGTTTTTGTGTCTTAGAACAGCAAGCTTATCCTTGACAGAAAAATACACTTAAAATTGTATAAATCTAAGCTCTTATGAGGGCCAAATTACAGAGAAGATATTGCTCCATTTTATAAACACATTGGTTACCGAGGAGGTACAAATTCAGACAGGAGCAAAGACTCTGAAGAAATGCCAAAATCATCCTACCACATATACTCATTGAAGTCTATCATTAGAAATAAATCATTTCATTTTTATCTTATTCCTTAAATTTTTATTCTTAGTGTATAGGGGAAAAAAAGTCTTTGGATCTGTAAATATTCTGAAGAGTATAAATTTTGTTTACTTTCAGGTAAAATTCATGATATTCAATTCACATTCTTAAAATGCAGGCAAACTTCAGTTACTGCCAACTGTCCTTGATGTGTTTGTAACACCCTAAAGATTAAACAGTATGTCATAAATCCTATTACAGTATATAATCTCTAAATTACATTCTTGTGGATAAAAATATACAACATATTAATGAATTTTACATTTTCATAACATTATGCTGAATACGAGAATCTAGTTACTCTGGATGAAAGTTTATGAAAATCCATCTCTCATAGCTATTAAATAAATATATTCTGCTCATCCTTGGAATCAGTTACTTTGAAAATGTTGTCAGCATTAGAAGTAGATTAACCTTCCCCACTTCTTCTGCCCAAAATTTGTTTGCATGCTAACCATAAAAGGTAAAATATTAAGAGAAAATAAAAGAATAAAACTCTAAACATAAGTGGAAAATAAATCCAACAGACATACCCCAAGATACATTTCAGTTTTTAAAGCACTAAAAACTAAAGGACAGAATACTACAAAAACTTCAAAGCAGAAATATACTACATGTAAGAAGGCTGCCCACTAATTGTCTAGACAGTTCCACAGAAACTAAACAAGACAGGAGAGATACTCAAAGTTTTGAAGGTAAAACATTTTCATCAGAGACTATCCTGCCAAATTATCATTTCTAGCAGAGGAATTAAAACATTTTAAAGGAAAATAATTATGGTGATTCATGATCTCCAAATACCACCCTTGTAAGAAATGTTAAAGAATCTCTTATATAATGAAATTGTTTTTCATTTCAACAATTTCACCTATAACGAGTTTGAAACAAAATTATTTGAAGAGGGTTGAAGAGGGAATATAACAGGCAAGGTACTTGCTTTGCAAGCAGGCAACCTGGGTTCATTCCCCAGCACTTGTGAACACAATCTGCAGTGGTCCTCCAAATATTGCTGGGTACTGCTCCCAAACAAAATTAACAATATACATATGTGTATATACGTGTATGTATCATACCATAGAATTAGTATATATTTTAAATGCCCTGACGAGATAATGTCAAGTGGATTTCACAAACAAAAAAATTCCACTATTACAAAAGGGTCAGAGATCATTTTAATGAATAATAAGGAGTAAAGTAATACAATTTCCAAAATACTATTATATATAATATAGCTGTTATACAGTACTTATGTAATTAGAAAATGCTAGTATAAAATTTGGCAGGGATCCAACACCTGTCAGTACTTTTGGCTCTGTGATTCAAGGATCACTCTTGGCAAGGGGACAATATGAACGCTGGGTGCAAAACCGGGGCTGGCTGTGTACAAGGCAAGTACCCTACCCACTGTACTCTTGCTCCTAAAATGTTATTGTGTATTACATAGATAGTGGGCTGGAGCGATAGCACAGCGGGTAGAGCATTTGCCTTGCATGCAGCCAACATGACCGACCTGAGTTCGATTCCTCCACCCCTCTCGGAGAGCCCAGCAAGATACCGAGAGTATATCGCCCGCAGGGCAAAGCCTGGCAAGTACCCGTGACGTATTCGATATGCCAAACACAGTAACAACAAAGTCTCACAATGGAGAGGTTACTAGCCCCGCTCGAGCAAACAGATGAACAACGGGAGGACAGTGACAGTGATCCTAAGTGAGCAGAGGGCAAGGAGAGACAAGAGAGGCTCCCGTAAGCCTCTAAGCAACCACCTCTGACATCTTCATTTCAGGTCTCAACTCTACAATTGTCAGACAGTATGTTCTCTAGATATACTTATTCATAATTAGCTCATTTCTTTTTCTTTTTTGTTATTGTGCCATACTCAGTTGTACTCAGGGTTTACTCCTGGCTCAGGGATCATCCTGGCAGGCTTGGGAGACCATTTGTGGTACAAGGGATTGAACCCAGGTCAGCCAGGTGCAAGGTAAGCATCTTACCTGCTGTACTATGGCTCCAGACCACATTTCTCTATTTTTCAAGTAAAAGTTTGGCACACTTAATAGAAACATATAATGGCAATCATAAACTAATAAAATCATTTAATATAATACATATAAGATGCACAAGATGGCTTCTTCTTTGAACTCTGAAATGGAAAGAATATGAAAAATTCCTCCTTCCCACATACAAACCTATTATACTTCTTAAAGGATCTCCAATATTAAATTGCTGATAATCTAACACTAGCTTTATATGCTAACAAGTTATTACAATAGCAATTTGATAAAGTACAATTTCCTAATTCAATATTGCTCAACATGGTCTAATCTTTTCCATATTTCCACAGGGCAATTCGAAGGCACACCCAGCTGTGCTCAGGGCTTACTCCTGGCTCTGTGCTCAGGGGACCATATGCAGTGCTAGGGATGAAACCCAGGTCAGCTGCGTTCAAGGCAAGCACCTTACCTGCTATAATATCTTTCTGACACCCCCTTTCCATATTTTGAAACAAATCCTTCAGCTTCAGTTTATTTCCCTAAGTCAGAACTATGAAGCGTGGGCTCAAGAGATCTACATTCTAAAATATTCTCAGTATAAGAAATCCCACAAAATAATCTAGTTATTTATCAGTATAGAATCTGTTGCTTGCAAATATAAATTGCTACTTTAGCACAGTAGATTCATACACCACTACACTGAATTGATAAATCTAAAAATCAGCTTAGTCTGTGTCATCTAATGATTGAGAGAGTTTTTGGATCACTGATAAAGTAAGTTGTTTCCTGTATTATGCAGTCCTCAGTGACAGTTTTTCAGATTTCCATTAACAGGGCCCATCAAGTGAACAAATATTTTAAAAAAGAAAAAAAAAGTCACAGTTGGAAACAAGAAGTGCTCTGAGTCTTACTGGTTGGACTTAACAGGGTCCTCTTTCTGCCCTCCTTTTGTTCTGCAATTCTTCTTAGTCTCCGGAATTGATGGAAAAACAGTATCAAAATACTAAAGAAGATAACTTGATGTATCTTTTTACTTAAATCACCCTGGTTTAAAATGGTACAGATTTGGGAAAGCCACGCTAATGTTTTACACTCAAATTTCTGTTCTTTTCCCTGAATCACAAAATGAATGTTCTCAATTTCAAAATGTATGTATTACATACATGGCATGCTTTTTTTTTTTCTTTTCAGTTTTGGGCCACACCTGGTATTGCTCAGGCGTTACTCCTGCTCTACACTTAAGAATTACTCTTGGAGGTGCACCAAGGGCCATATGGGATGCCAGGAATTGAAGTTGGGTCAGTCACGTGAAATACAAGCTCTCTCTCTATCCACTGTAATATCTCTTCAGCTCCACATGGGATGTTATTTATTAAATGTTTTAAATGTCTTATTTTTACTACATGGACATTTTTAAAAGTTTATGCTACTATGTAAGATTTTATTGTGAGAAATGTTTTCAAACAGTATAAGGATGCTTTTATCTTTCATAAATATCTGTATTTTAATGCAAAATCATTCATCTTTCCTAAATATTTACAGCAGCTTAGGCTTCTACAACTTAAAATAATGTGTATTACTAAAGTAACAAAATAGGAGACTAACACTCAAGAATGGCCGAGATTAGTACCAGGAATTTTGCTCCACAGCTTGAAGGCCAACCACACGTGCTATGGAAAAAGGCAGCTCAGATAGAGAAGGGAGCACCAAATAAAGGGTGTTGGGAGGATCCTCCCAGGATAGGAGAAGCATGCTAAATGTAGACAATAGACCAAACATGATTGCCACTCAATGCCTCTTTTGCAAACCACAACACCCAAAAGGAGAGAGAACAGAGGCAAATGCCCTGCCACAGAGGCAGGGTGGGATTGGGGGGGATGGGGTATGGGAGGGATACTGGGATTCGTGGTGATGGGAAATGGGCACTGGTGGAGGGATGGGTATTTGATCATTGTGTAATTGAAACCCAAGCACAAAATTTGTAAGTCTACAACTGTACCTCATGGTGTCTCACTAGTAAAATTTTTTTTAAAAAGTCATAAAAAATGTGTATTACATTATTAAATGCTGTATTAAAGGCTGCCAGCCTCAAATTCTCCAGGCTTGCACGAAGTCAAGTGACATCCCCCCATTTCTCTGTGCTTCCAGTAGCCTGACAGTCATGCCCTCGAACTCCCTCTGATGCCATATAAGCTCATTAACAGCCATGATCCAGAGATTCACAAATAAATCTCTCAGAGGAGAGCAACACAAGAGCAACGTGCTGCAGAGATGCCTCCAGACCCCAAAGTCAACATCCAGTTGAAAAAAAATAACAATATCTCATACTATACACCACTGATGTACCAAGAGTAGCCCACCACATTTGATGGGATGTAAAGTTGAAGACAACCAATCATCTCGGGGGTGGGGCGTGGGGATATGTGTGTGTGTGTATATGTATATATACATATATAAGTATCATAGAGACGTTACTGGGCCCGCTCGAGCAAAATATATATAAAATATATATAAGCTACCGAGAGTATTCGATATGCCAGACACAGTAACAACAAAGTCTCCAATGGAGACGTTACTGGGCCCGCTCGAGCAAATCGACGATCAACGGGAGGGCCTTTACCTTTACCTTTATAATAAAATATATATAATATATATATATAAATATATATATATATATATATAAGCACACAAGGCTCAACCTGTAACAACATCTTAGTAATCTCTTATACAAGGGTTTAATGGCTCCAGGGTGAAATATAACAATCATCACACAATATGCTCCAAGGAAACTGGAAACTTTTTTGAATCATTTTTTATAGCAGGTTACTCATAACAAGCAATACAAAACAAATTATTTAGCTCCTGCTTTGGGGGAAGGGTTTAGAGGGCATGGTGGAAATATTCAAAATACAGTGGTGGGAAGGCGCAATGGTGGTGGGACTGGTGTTGGAATATAAAATGTAGGAAATTTATTGTGAACAGCTTTATAAAAATAAAATATTTTTTAAAAAAAGGTTGCCAGTCTCTTAAACTGAATCAAGTAAATTGAAACCTCAGAAAGAAACCAGGGAGACTGCTCCAAGGGATAAAGTTGAAATGGGTTCAATCCCCTGAACCAAAGTCCCATCAGAAGAAACCACTGAGCACCAAAGCTGAGAGTAATCCCTGAGTATCTGGGTGTGTCCTCCCTACATTCCTCCTCCCAAAACAACCTAAAAGAAAGTAATAGCACAATTTCAAGATAGCCTGATTATCCATGCAGCTACCTTCATCTTTTCATTTTTAGCAACTATAAATCCTGAAATGACATGTAAAAACATGTAAGTAAAAATAACACTGCTAAAAGTAACCAGAGAAATAGTGCAGGGATTAGGCACTTGCCTTGCACACAGCTGACCCCCAGGTCCATCCCCAGCATTGTATGTGGTACCTGAGCACCACCAGGAATGATTCCTGAGCAGAGAGCTAGGAGCAAGTCCTGAAAACTGCAGTGTGTAGTTCAAAACTAGTTATAGTGATAGTACAAAGAAAAGGTATATAGATAAAATATACCTCTGTGGTTAAGAAAAATTAAAATGCTGTTTTTAGGTTTTATGAAAGCTATTAAAAATGTATTACAAGGCCAGCCTTAAGGCTCTGATCCTGTCAAGTTTCAGTTCTCTTCGTTTACAAACCGAAGAATGATGATCAATGATAAATTCTTCCTGCAGTCTCACATAACATGGAAAAAAAACACCCATTTAAAGTATACAATTTGGGGACAAGAGAATAATACAGGGTTAAGGCACTTGCCTTGCATTCCTCTTATTTTGATAACTGACTTATTTTGATAAAAATATCAAACATTTGGTTAAAAATAAAAGCTACAGTGTTGACTTAAATGTATACAATGCAGCCATATGCACCCAAATGCTGTAACTAAAACAAGAATTAAATACATTAATAACTTTTATGCCAGTAGTATTATTTTTTCATTACAAGACAATAGAAATGCTAGTCAAATAATAAAAAGTTAATTTCTACAATGAATGATATGTTGACAAAACTCTGTATCAAAATAATTACAGCATTTTAAGAGTATTTTTTGAGATCATGTAATTATACTCAAAACTGTCACAAGTACTAACTTACTATTATACTAAAATACTGAATACTAAAATACTAAAATACTAAAGCACTGAATTATACTTTTGTTTTACTAGCATTCACGTATTCTACATTCTCTAAAAGCTCAGTGTTACTTATTCGGTTAGGAAAATTTACAATGAACAAAGCCTTCCTCTTTTAAAGAGATACTTACATTTAAAAATATAGTTCTAATATGTCCCTAAAAGGAAGTTTCATTAAAGAAATAAAGCAATATTATATAATTTTTGCTAAACTTTAGCTGAGTATTTAAAGCAATTAAATCTCTCTTATTTTATTTGTATAATATCAAATACCTTGAGCCTAATATTTATTCAAATTCAGTAAATACTTATTCAGTGTTCTACTACATGCCTACCACTATGCTAAACACCAGGATTAAAAAACAATTATTTTGGGTTTTTTCTTGGTTTGTACTCTCCTTGTCCTAATGTTCTATACATACAATTACTTGATGAGAGACGCCCATAGGAGTGCTACCTGCCCTCATTTACTACACATTTGACTTAAATTTATACTCGTGGAAACTAAACCCAGAATTCAAATAAATACTAACTCTGAGAAGGTAATTCACAAGAATCTGTTTTCTGTAGAGCACTCATCACTGAGGGATAAAATTTCTCTCATATGCATCATGAAGAAAGATCCTTTTCCACGTTGTTGGCAAAACTGTCAATCATCTTGATGAGCAGCAAATAAATGAATGCCCAATGATGGGATTCTGTATTATCCTTAAAAAAGAAATCCATCAGCTAAACATCAACAGGTAAATGTTTATACTCGACAGCCATCAATTTCAACTATCCATGCAAAGAGACAGGTGAGCTGGACTGGTAAACCTCGAAATTAGAGAAGTATTAATCGTCTGCTTCTAGCCAATATAAACAGATGTTATTTTTAAACAGGCAAAATCATCTCTTCCACTGAAATTTATTTGCAGCAGATAATGTTCTGTTACATTTTTAATCAAGCAGATGAAGTTACATTTAAATTGAAAATCTGCTTCACTCAACTAATCAGGCAAGTAAAATTCAGAGATGATTGAATGGCATCACACTGCGCACTATTACAGCAGGTAAATTGGGAAATTTACCTGTCACACCACATAGCGCATTGTTCAGTCACTGCATCTGCAACTTAGAAGCAAAGCGCTAAGACAAAAAGGGAAAGGCATGTTAAACAGACTTATAAATCCATCATATTTTATGAAAACATTATTAAGGCTGCCAGCATAAAAATAAATAAATATTTTTAAAAGAAAAAAAAACACAACACACCACCTCTGGAGAATCAGTGAAGATTTACATGGGTATGCTTAACTACTTCATGTAAATAGCATGCCTGGTTATTTTAAAGATCAAGATACATCCAAGCTAAGAAAAAGAAGCAAACACTACAATGCAGCAAAAGGTCAGGAAACAATGACCACATAATAGCAAGAATATGATGTCAAAACAAGAAAAGTAAATAATGCACACAACACTAAAATGTGTTTCATCACTGTCCTCACTAATGAACACAAATGAACACTTCAACTTATTTATAAAAAGTCAGATTTTAGTTACTTGTAGTTCCTATTGTTAACTAATTCTAATATGACTTCAAATTTTATTTTTTAAAAACCAGATATTTCAGTATTTTCTACTGAATTTCAGATTTTATCTTCATGACAGCATTTGTAAACTCAAACACTTTTCACTACAACTGCTAAATAATACCAGTGGTTATGATACTGATTATTAGTTAGTCCAATGTCCAGTACCAACATCAAATTATTTTTTACATTTGTCATTTTGTTTCACCCTCACGACCTTAAAAACATGTGTACGTGTCCTATTTTTCTTCCTACTTTCCTCTTCCATTTCTTTTCACTCTTTTAAAAAAATCCTTGTAGAGGAGATAAATGCAAACACAAAAACAATGCATAACATTGAAAAGTACTTGTTATAAAGACGAAATAATATCATTGTTCTATTCCTAACATGCTGTGAACGTATTCTGATTTTACCTTCAGTGATGAGCAATCTGAACTAAGATATATAAGCCCTGTCAGATAGAAAAGCTAACTAGAAATCACACCACCATCAACATGGTGTTTGGGGTTTGCAGGGGTTGGCCCATATCTGGCAATGCTTAGGGCTTACTCCTAGCTCTAGCTCAGGGATCATTCCTGGTGGTACTCAGGGTTCCATAAGTGGTGCCAGGATCGAACCTTTCTTGGCTGCATGCAAAGCAAGTGCCTTACCCGCTTTATTACCTCTCTGGCCCCCATCAACATGGTATCTAAACCAACAATCATTTTCAGCAAATTTCTGGCTAAGGTTAGATGATATTCAAATTTACAGATTATTGGTAGGTAATTTTCAGAATATTGGTAGGCAATTTTACAGTTTTTCTATGCTCCATACCAAATTTCCCCCATTACTAATATATTAATATGGTATATAATTAAATTAATGGGCCTATATTTATTAACTAAAACACTTATTTTATTCCCATTTCTTTACTTTTCATTTTGTTCTTTTTTGTTGTTCCAGGATCCTGTCCAGGCATGTTACACTACATGCCATGTCTCCTTGGGCTCTCCTCAGTTGTAACTGTTTCTTAGACTATTCATTTGGAGGCGATGGGGAGGTGTGGGGGTCATTACCCAGCAGTGCTCAGGGCTTATTCCTGGCTCTGTGTTCGGGGATCACTCCTGGCAATGTTCAGGGGACCACATGCAGCATTGGAGAACAAACCCAAGTTGGCTGCATGTAAGGCAAACACCTTACCCACTATACTATCTCTCCAGCCCCGACTTTACCTATTTTTGATGGCCTGTCAGCTTCGCTGAATATGAAGTAAATATTTTGTAGATTAACACACAATTGGGGCTTGTCCGATATTTTTCTCATGGTAATGCTGGGTTATATGCTTTGGAGAGAAAGACCATAGCAGCAAAGTGACATTCTTATATATTATCAACTGTAAATGACACTGATAGTCTTGTGTTTTCACTGAACCTAACCTCACAAAAACTGTACTTACATTCTTCTAAAATCCATGACACAATCATTGTTGAAGATGAATTTAATATCTGCTACAATTTAAATATCTGCTACTTTATATCTAACTCAGAAGTGGAAACAAAAAAACAATCCAGCGGAACATCTCATACTATACAAAGATACGTCTCTTATCACTACAGTGATTTTACAAATCTATATATGCTTTTATTTTCTTTGAATCACAGTGAATTACAACTCTACAAAGTTATCCATGATTTAAGGTTCAAACACATAATGTTACTTCTTGCTTTCAAAGCTGATTCAGAAGCTCTTGATGTAGACTGACAATTAGAATCATATTACACAGCTTTTAAAAATCTGTTATGCAGGCCCCAATTTAATCACAATACCTTACTATTGGCAGATTTCCTTTTTAACTCTCCAGACTGGCTCCCTGCTTACAAACACCGCATTCCAAGCATGTGCCGCTGAGTTGGATAGCCTGAGTTGGATAGCCAGGGCTGCCCACATGCACCCTGCTCCACTGCCTGGGGCCTTAGCACAGACATCTCTGGCACACTGCCAGGTGAGTGGGAGAGCCACCATATTCATCTGCAGACCATATAATTGCCTTATTTCAATCACATTAATTTTACCTGAGTCAACCTAATACTTTATTTTTAATAAAACATAAAAAGTAACTACAAAAATACTAAACAAAACTAAGAAATTATTCCTAAAGTGTATTAGCATTAAATACTGGTATCTTAGGGAACAACTGGTAAGATAATATGGTCTACAATAAAGTTAATTCTATTTACACATAAAAAAAATTGGACTAAACAGTTATGTAAGAAATGGGAACACTGCTATAAAATGCAGAAAAGAATTAGAAAAGGTGCTAGGAAGCAGCAGAAGGGATAGTTGGAAAATCATGGGAAATGAAATCTCAGGTTACTGAGAAAAATGGACAACAGCTGAGAAATACAGTTCCAAGCAAGAAGTTTGATACATATGTACATTTACATTTATACATATATACATTAAAATGTATGTTTATATGCATTTATGTTTTTAGAGAGAGAAGGTTAAGTATTGAGGGGAAAGTGGACATTAATATATTTCCTTAGTAGAATGAAAATGATAATCACTCTGGAAAAAGTCTTTACAGTTTCTTTAAAAAACAAAATAATTTAACTACCATGAAGCCCAACAACTGTAGTCCTGGACATTTATCAGAGAAAAATGAAGGTCTATATTCATGTCCATAGCAGCTTTATTCATAATAACCAAAAACTGGAAACAATCCAGCTGTCCTTCAATGGGCGAATGGATTAATAAACTGTGTGCAACCAAATTATAGGATAAAAAGGAACAAACACACATCTTGGATGACTCTCCAGAGAATGAAAAAAAATCATGAAAGGTCACATTCAATATGATTCAATTATAGAGGATTCTTGAACTTACAAAATTATTGAAATAGAGAATATATCCATAGTTTCTAGGGGTCAGGAGTGTGAAAGGAAAGAAGAACTATAAAAAGTCAAGAAGAGGGGCCAGAGTGACAGCATATATAAGATCTCTGGCATCCTATATGGTTCCCCATGCAGAGTCAGAAGTAATTCCTGACTGCAGAATCAGGAGTAAGCCCTGAACATAACTGGGTGTGGCCCTAAAACAAACAAACAGACAAAAAAAAGTTTTTAAATAAAAATCCAATTAAAAATAAATAAAACATCTGAGAGCAACTGGAGAGTCCTACCAAAAAAAAAAAAAAGTAATTCAAACTCTCCGTCCCACTCCAGAAGATAACTTCTTTCACATCCTCTGCATGAAGAAACTAGAGTACACAGAAAAAGGAAGTACCTGTTCTTTTAAGGAATTAAAATCATGCAACAGAGCAGTGGATTCAATAAATATTTTCTGAATACTAAAAATACAATATCAAAACATTAGTGTAAAACATTTTCATCAGTATGTGTTATTGCTACAATTTTCCTAAGTTGCTAGGGAAATGATGGCAGAGCTGACATATCTATTTACTTATGGTTTGGGGCCCCTCCCAGTAGTGCTCAGGGGCTATTCCTGACTCTGTGCTCAAGAGTGACCCCTGGTGGTGCTTGGAGGATCAAAGGCAGTGGTGGGAATAGAAACAGGGTTGGCTGCATGCAAGACAAATGCCTCACCTCCTGTAATACCTCTCTGACATATTTAACTATATTTACTATAGCACTGTAGCACTGTCTTCCCATTGTTCATTGATTTGCTCGAGCGGGCACCAGTAACGTCTCACAACAAATTGTGAGACTTGTTGTTACTGTGTTTGGCATATCGAATATGTCACGGGGAGCTTGCCAGGCTTTGCCGTGTGGGTGAGATACTCTCGGTAGCTTGCCAGGCTCTCTGAAGGGAGGCGGAGGAGTCAAAACTGGGTCAGCCCACATGCAAGGCAAACTCCTTACCCTCTGTGCTATCTCTCTAGCCCAAATTTACTATAAGAGCAGATAAAGAAGAAAGATCAAGACTGGAAGTTAAGTTCAGCTTGTGACAACTATAGTAAAGTAAAGTAAAGGACCTCCCGTTGATCATCGATTTGCTCGAGCGGGCCCAGTAACGTCTCCATTGGAGACTTTGTTGTTACTGTGTCTGGCATATCGAATACATCACGGGGAGCTTGCCAGGCTCTGCTGTGCCGGCGAGATACTCTCGGTAGCTTGCCGGGCTCTCTGAGAGGGGCGGAGGAATCGAACTCGGGTCGGCCACGTTGGCTGCGTGCAAGGCAAATGCCCTACCGCTGCGCTATCGCTCCAGCCCTGTGACAACTATATGATATTCAAATAGAATAACCACAAAGGAAAGATTGTAGTCATGACTGATAACGCAGATTTTGGAATATCTACTTAAAGATGATGGGAGGAGAGGGGAGGGAGTCAGAGATTTCAGGAGTTAGGGCACATGCTTTGCATGCAGCTGACCCCAGTTTGATCCTCAGCATCACATATTCCCCCAGAATATTGCCAGGTGCTGCCCTGAAGGCTTTTGGTCACCACTGGGATGGCCCAGGTAATTCCGAGCAAGATACCAAAGGACAAGCGGCACATCATCAGGTCACTGCATTTAACAAGTCAACTGCCAAGTATTGCTGGGAGGAGACCCTGGGTATTCTGAGCATTGCCTGAAAGGTCCCTCCACAGGCTCAAAATGAAAAGATGATACTAGAACAAGAGGGAGTGGAAATTAGAGCAAGAAAGACAAACTTGTGAAAACAACAAATAAAAACAATCCTTTGTTTTCTATGTATTTTTCCTAATCTTCATCAGTTCCTGAACTAAGGATTCAGATAGAGAAAGCACCTTAAGGGATTATCATTAAACAACTGGGCAGAACAAATGCTTTTTATTTGAAGAATTTTGTAACCAACCAAGTCAACATCACCAAGTCAAACAGTATAAATGACAATGGCATGATTGAAGAGATTTTTAAAAGGCATCTAAACCAAAATAATTTATTTCACCTGGGAAAAAATCCATTTCCATGAATCAAAATAAATAACACTGAAGAAAAAGGTAACCTCTGAAGCCATTATATTATAGCCTTGTGAGTAACTAGTTTGCAGTATCCAGGGTTCTCTGGTTGAAGCACTCACTGATTAGTTTCAGGGGGGGGATAGGGGGCCACCAAAGAGAGATCTCTCAAGAGGATGCCTAATTGACACTTGTATTAACATCACAATTTTGTCTATTACTCAAATTAACACCACTTAAAAGTAGTATTTACAAATATGCCACACAACTCAAGAGCAATAAAAAAGGAACAAAAATTCTACCATACAATTCTCTCCATCCCACACCTTTCCTCCATTTCTAGCAAGGACTACATATGAAATAATTTAGTATACATGGAAAATAAGGACTGAGAGCAATACTATCACAGCTACTGTATTATCATTGATCAACATTAGATAATTTCAAAGGTTTTTTTAATCCCAGAGATTATTTCATAATATAAAGATGTCTTGATAATATCCTACTCCATGATAAAGTAAGATCTGTAAGACACTGATTGATATTTATGTTTTTAAACTGTCGGAGTGTTTCTAAACCTTTCAAACATGGAGGGGGAGTTGTTTGCTCTTATTTTTTGCATGAAAAAAAAACATGGTAGTCACTTTTTTGCTCTAAATTTTTGTGAGAGGTGCTTTAATTTTTGAGAAAGGTGTAAGCAAAGCTAAGCAAAGACCTATTTAAGACAACTGGTGAGAAAGACATGCTGAATCTTTGTAAAACTTAATTGATGAAATTAAACTTTTAACTCCTGAAAAAGAGAGCCCCTAATCAAACATAACTGGCAATGCTATAATACGCTTAATGTAATTTAAATGGAACAATTTGGTTAAAATTTTTAATTCATAGCCTTTTTTATTTGTCTAATATGCACATTAAATTAATTCTTAATTTACCAATTGCTGAACATTACAAATTTACATACTAGGCTGACATAGAAACATCAAGGGAATATACAACCAATAAGCTCATTAAAGTTGGCAAGAAAGGTAAAATTAACAGGGCACCAAGATGGCAGAACAAGACAAAGTGACAGGATCAGGGGGCTACAGTGACTTCTGCTACACACTCCAATGCCTCAAAATTTTTCAAAAAAGAACACAGCAATAATTAAAATCAGTGCACACGAAATCTAGAAATTAGAAGTTTTCTGTGCAGTTTACTTTATAGCCAAAGAAATGCTATTACATTCATGCAAAACATACTTTTCAAACAATAACATATTATAGAAGTCACTCAACCATCATAAAGAAAACAATAAATTTACTTTAAAGAATTTCTGCAGACTATTAAATTACACAACCAGTAATGTTGGCGTGCCAAGGGAATTATAGTCAAGATCAAGCATCTATATTGAAATTCCCACTGGAGCTACATCTAGGTCAGAGGAATTGGCAGACATCTGGTTGGCAAAACAGGTAAGAGATTCACAAGTCTTCCAAGCATCTCTGAGGATGACAAGTCAACCATAGCAGGTAGGTTCTTTAGTAAACTACATAGTCTCGCTCATAATAGAGTGAGATTATGCCAGTCAACAAAATATTATTGAAGAAAAATTATAGAAGAAAAAATTGTATCCTGATCAATGTATTACATTTTTGAGACTATCATAGGTGGGATCCTAACTAGAAGCTATCAATTTTGTCCCCTAGACAGAGGAATTTAGAACTGTGCCTTCCCATTCATTTTACTGTTAAGGTCCAGGTTATTATGATAAAATAGGAACTAATCAGATCTTTGAACAGTTCAAGTAAATTGCATAGGACTGAGGCCAGTAGATAGCATGATGGGCAAGAGGCTTGCTTTGCACATGACTGACACAGTTTTGCCAGGAATGATCCCTGTGCACAGAAACAGGAGTTAGCCCCAAACACCAATAACTTTAGCCCCAAAACAAAACAAAAAAATTCCCATATCTTTCTATAGGGTAAACATTACTCAGATATTACACCAAACCCAGCAAAGACATCACAGAAAAATTAGAAATATTCTTCATTTAGCATTTATGCCAAAATTCTAAACATATTTGAGCAGACTGATTTCAGTCATATTAAAACAGTAATATATCATGACCAAGAACATAGGTTGCTTTAAAAAAAAGTGTTAATTTTAAAAACACAATCATCTCAATAAACCAAATAAAAAAAAGAACTAGACTTACAATCCTGATTTTAAAAAAATGCTTAGGCAAATAAACAATGAGAGGAAACTCCCTCAATACAGTAAAGGATCTCTACCCAAAAGCCTAGAGCTAATACTGCACAAAGTAATATGACTACTTTCCTTTTAAAGTCAGGAACAGAATAAAGATGTACACTTCCACATCCATCCAACACTAAATGGTAGGTTTTATTCAGGGCAACAAGGAAAAAAAAATAAGTCATTCATATTAGAAAAAATGTTAAGTCAAACTATCTTTAAGTTGCAGATGACAGGTCCAACAATATAGAAAACACAGCAGAATCAGTGCCAGTCACCTACATGACACTTCACTTGTAGAATTTTTTTCAGAGCTGGTTACTGAAGGCATTGCCACAACTTCCCAAAGCATCTGGCTATGCTTACTCACAGGATATCAATGTGAGGGCAGAGATCCACGAACACCTGCTATAGCTATAGGCTGAGAAATCTAGTCTGCCCTTCAGTGTCTTGAAAGACCAACTGATGTTACTTCCGTCCTCTATGATTTTTTCCCCCATCTATAAAAAAGACATCAATGCCATTAAAATAGCGATTTCCAAACAACTGGTAGCCAGTCTGGGGGACTTGTTAAAATACAGATGTTTAGGATTCACCCACAGAGACCTAATTCATTATGTCTGGGGTGGAGCCAGGGAGCATGCTGTGAAATACTGCCATAAAACAAGATTTGGGAACTCTGACCTACATAATCCTTTTGGTACTTTCTGTTCCAATACTAACCATTTCCAAAAGTTGTAATTAGGTCCTTCATATGGAACATCTTGAAGCCCACAGAGTCAATGTGAGATATTAATAGGAAGAAATTTAAATTTCTGAAGATTAATTTCAAGTATAATCTATGTTATAGACTATAGTCTCAATATTCTTTATCATTACCCTTTTTTCATACTTGCAAGAGATCCTAATGACTTGTTTTGCCTTGGTTACCTTTCTGCTTATTTTATTTGTTTTGGGGAAAGTTTGGCTCACACCTAGCAGGGCTCAGTGTCTACTCCCAGCTCTGTGCTTCGAAGTCACTCTTGATCATGTCTGAGGAAAGACATGGTGCTAGGAATTGAATCAGGGCAGCCACATGTAAGACAAGCACCTTAACCTCTACAGTATCTCTCTGGTACCTCTGTTTATTTTATTTTATTGTTTTTGCTAGTTTTGTTTTAGGGCTACACCTGGCAGAGATGACTTCTAGCAGTGCTTAGGGAAGGGAGGGGAGGGGACATTACGGAAGGGGAAAGGGTCTCACTGCATGCATGGCAAGCACCTTACCCACTATACTATTGCTCCAGTTCCTCTGCTTATTTTATTGTTTGGTTTTGGGGGAACACACTCAGCAGTGTTCAAGGCTTACTCCTGGCTCTGAACTCATGGATCACTCCTCCTGGGATCCAGGGGACCATATGTGGTGCCAGGGTTCAAACTTGATTTGGGCACAAGGAAGGCAAGTACCTTATCCACTATACTCTCTCCAGCTCCTCCTCTGCTTATTTTAAAACAATTCTGTCCCCCTTTCCTTAGGAGTATTTTAGAACTAGGTGGAAATCAGAGGTTCTACAAAGTTAAAGATGCTGTTCTACATTTCTGTAACTTCAAAATGGAATAATAATGGCTGCAGGAACTGAAAGGTCAATTTCTTCAAGACCGTCAAGAACTTGAAAGTGAAAAATTAAACTACTTTTCCAAAATGTCAAAAATTCAAAGATACAGTACTAAAGTCAACAAAATTAAAATTTATGCTATTAATACCACTCTGATTACAAAAGTGACAAATTTCAGGGCCAGAGTGACAGTACAGCAGGTAGGGCATTTTGCCTTGCATACAACTAGCCTGGATTTGATCCCTAGCATCCTGTATGGTCCCCCAAGCACCTCCATGAATAATTCCTGAGCAAAAACCACGAGTAATACCTCTGAGCATTGGTGTGCCCTCTCCTGCCCTCCAAAAAACAAAGCCAACAAAAGTAACAAATTTCATTTGGTACTAACATTCTATTAAAGCTACCATTCCTCTACGAAAGTGGTTTCTTAAATTAATTGATATAATAGATTAATAGAACCTACAAAATGCTTATTACAGTTATGTTAGGTAACCTCATGATTTTAACAATTGCCTAAATATTTTAAGAATAAATTACAATAATTTCAGTCAATAGTATCAAGTCATTGCAGCTGAATCCTGAATTTGGTCTTTATCCTAAAATTTTATTAAAATTCAACACCTCTGGACATAACTGCAACTGAAAACCTTTCAAAAAAGGATTACACAAATCAGACAGAAATAGAAAAATACAGCTGTTAAAGTATGAATAAATGGGAACAGCATATAAATCAGCATTATCTCTAAAACTTTATTTCTGATTGTGCCCCCAAATAGAAAACCAATGATTTAATACCTTTTGTATGTTTTATGCCACTAGGCAAAGTAACCTAATTCTCTTAATTCCTGGAATTGGCTGCTGTTCCAACAAGACTAGGAGGACTGCATTGAAAGTGGTTGTGGTATACTATAATACAATAAGCATGCTGCAGGAAGAAAAACAAGCTTAATTTTATTCAACAAGCTAATATATTTTGTTGCCATTTGCACTCCAAGTAGTAAAAAACTGTTGTATCTTATTATTTGATCTTTCACACATTCTGTGCAAGTCACTCTTCTAATGAGTCTAAGGAGAGAATTATAAAAAAAATTACCACGGTAATATTATCATTTGTGTATCTTTGTAAGATATCTACTCTATAAAAAAATCTGTGGCTGGAGAGTTGGTTCAAAGGTCTAAAATACATGTCCCCCAAAATATCTAGGGGTATTAGAATCCCAGAAAAGTTGTTTGGTTGTAGGTACAGCCTCATGTTGAGAAAGAATTTTGTAAAACACAACAATCGAGACCAGTAAAACAAATGCCATTTAAAAAAGATTCTGTGTGTGGTAAAGGAGAATGTGTTTGACATGTTTGAAAGTTTTATATGACATTTCCCCCCAAGGTCATTATCTTTACTAGGAATTTTATACTGATGAACAAAATCAAAACATATTTTTTCCCTTTATATTGCTTTTGAAGCACACCCTGAATTAATCTAATGCACTATTTCCAGCTCACACTTCAGGGCACACTCCCAGAGTTGCTTTAAGGACTCTCTGTGGTATCAGGAATTGAATCTGGGTCAGGTGCATGCAAGGCAAGTGCTTTACCTGCAATCCTATCTTTCCAGTCCCTGAAATTATGTTTAAAAGGTCTCAGCTAAAATAAGTGACCAAAAGTTGCTACCAAGTTAAGTATAGACAAGCCAAATATGTAAGACTAACATAGTGGGGGAAGTTCTCCATTCATATTTTGGAGTTTACAAAAGAAATATGACACACTTTAATTTTTTAATGAGACATTATTGAAAACATAAAGTCCCTTAGCAGCCAAGAATAAATATACCTCTCCCTACATATGTATTTTTTTTACTTAGAGAATCCAATCAATATTTATTTTAAATGTGCTATATGCAAGGTATTCTATTATATGCTTATGCTTTAGGATCAGTGAGGAGAGAGAAAATGCATGCTCTCACTCTTTCTTATAGAAACAACACATTTGTCACTAAAGATTCAAGTCAATTCTTTTTACAGCCAAAATATGCAGAACAACAATGGCCATTAAAAAATAAATAAATTTTAAAATAAGGTGGGAGCTGGAAATTAATTCCAGGGGTTAAGATACTTGCCCTACATGCTGCTGACCAGTTTGGTCCCAGCACTGCATACAACTTCCTGAGCACATAGCCAGGAGTGACCAGGAAGTACAGAACTAGAAGTAGCCCCTGACTACTACCAGGTGTGGCCCAAAAACAAAAAAAAGAAAAAAAAAAGAGGAAGGAGAAAGGAGGAAGAAAGAGGAAGAAGGGGGAGGAGGAAGAGGAGGGAGAGGCAGGTGGAGGCAGAGGAGGCAGAGGAGGAGAGGAAGAGGAAGAAGAAGAAGAAGAAATAATCTCTCAACACTGATGCATACGCTTGGAAACGTTCATGAAAATGGCTTAAATTTAAAAAATTTAATTCAAATGAATATTCAGAAAATTAGGTTTACTAAGCAAAGAAGGGAGCAAAGGGTAGAGGGAGAAGAAAGAGAAATCATAATATACAGCAAAGAAATCCATCAAGTGACCTGAAAGCAAAACCTATTGATTCCAAGATATAGTTTATGGGTTTTTTTTTTAACTTACCTTTCACCAAAGAAAACGAAAACAAACTGAAACTAACATGTCTAAACTGCCAAAAAAGAATCTAAACAGAGAGCTGAATATGGCAGTCCTGTTGATATTCTCTTTTTTCTTTTTTTTTTCCTAGATGTTTCTTTCTAATGAACTGACCGTTTCATTTCCAAAATTCTGAAATGATCAACAGACCATAGAAAGATATTTCTTTAGGCTTCTGCTTGAAACCAACAGTTTCAGCAAAGAGCTGGCCTTGATTCAGGGCCAACAGATAATATTCTTGAGAGGTCGGGTACACCTCTGCAGACATCACCAGTGCTTAACAAAGAAAGCAATCAACACAAATTTACCAACCGCTGGCACATCTATACTGCAGGACAGACAGTACCAATATGGCATATTCTCTGTACTCATGTCCTTAACCTGTGAATGAGGTATTTGGAAGAACTTAAAGGAAATAAACAAAGACAGTATAGTTCTGGAAGTTAGGTAAGATTAATAATAATAATAATAATAATAATAATAAGTCCTCCCGTTGTTCATCGATTTGCTCAAGCAGGCCCAGTAACGTCTCCATCATGAGACTTGTTGTTACTGTGTTTGGCATATCGAAATACGTCACGGGGAGCTTGCCAGGCTCTACCGTGCGGGCGAGATACTCTCGGTAGCTTGCCGGGCTCTCCGAGAGGGGCGGAGGAATCAAACTCGGGTCGGCCATGTTGGCCGCTTGTAAGGCAAACGCCCTACCGCTGTGCTTTATTGGGCTGTTCTTTGAGAATAATGACTACTAAAAATTAAAGCACTCTTCAGTATCCAATTTCTAAACCACCAAAAATGCCTGTGGATAAGAACTAAATGATGGGCTTAAGTTTATATATGTCTACAAAATTATTTTAGAATTAGAATTCACAGACATTTATTAGTATACATTCAATAGTAAAACATTACTTTTTTTTCTTTTTGGGTCACACCCAGCCAATGCTCAGGGGTTACTCCTGGCTCTGCACTCAGGAATCACTCCTGGCGGTGCTTGGGGGACTATATGGGATGCTGGAAATTGAACCCGGGTCCGCCGCGTGCAAGGCAAACACCCTACCCGCTGTGCTATTGCTCCAACCCCAAAACATTACTATTTAAACTAACTAAAGAATAAAAGCATTACTATTATATGCTTTTATGTAATCAATTTGTTTGACTTATTGTTAAGTGGATTATATAAATATCATCTTGTTATTTTTTCTATATCTTTCAGTATGGGCTGGAGCGATAGCACAGCGGTAGGGCATTCGCCTTACAAGCGGCCAACATGGCCGACCCGAGTTCGATTCCTCCGCCCCTCTCGGAGAGTCCGGCAAGCTACCGAGAGTATCTCGCCCGAATGGCAGAGCCTGGCAAGCTACCCATGATGTATTTCGATATGCCAAACACAGTAACAACAAGTCTCATGATGGAGACGTTACTGGGCCCGCTCCAGCAAATCGACGAACAACGGGAGGACCGTGCTATGATCTTTCAGTATAGTTAGAATGCCCACAAGTGTGAATTCACAAACTATAAAGTACCATCTGATAATGCTATAAGATGGAATTTCAGGGCCAGGCAAATGGCTCAAAGGGCTGAAATGCATGCATCGCTCACAGAACTGAATTCACAGGGGTAGGAATGTTTGAAAGGGAGGGGCTTTGGGGACGTTGGAGAAGGGAGATAGGCACTCTGGTAACACGTATGATGTTCGAACGATGTATCCAAGAATTACACTTATAATGTAAGCATTGTAAATCACAGTATCTCAATCAGCAGATAAGAAAAAAATTTTTAATGAATCTATAGTTGGGGCTAGAGAAATAGTACAAGGGCTAAGGTATATATCTTATATGCACTGACCCAGCTTTGATTCCCTGGTACTACATGGTCCCCAGCATCACAGGGTACAGCCCTAAAGGTCCCTAAGCAATGCCTGATGGCCTGGATAATCTCCAATTCCTCCGGGCCTGCTTGGCACTGAATCCCTGGCTCAGTTGGCCAAGATTCTTCAGAAGTACCCCTTCCCTCCACTACCAAAAACGGGATTCCTGGTTAACCATTATATACCATGTAATATAGATAATTCTCAATAACCTTATAATTATATTCTTCTACAAGACAGTGCCATTTCAAGCAATTAATCTCTCAAAGATAGGTCCATACTATTTTCTTATTATCTCATTATTACTTTGGACAACCTGGCAGGTTACCGAATGTTACCTTCCCACAAAGCAGAGTCTGGCAAACTCCCTGTGGCGTACCCAATATTCCAAATACCAGTAACAATGATGGGTCTCATTCTCCTAACCCTGAAAGAGCCTTGAATATGGTAATTCTTAAAATCTGAGGGCTAGGACGAAGGGGCCTGCTTGAGGCAATCGACGAACAACAGGATGATTGTGATCAAATATTCTAAGGAGTATGACATGGTCCACATACATTATTACATATGATATGTAATATAAAATGTGATATGAACATATATAATTTAATATAAAATGTGAAACAAGAAAATTCTCCCATATAGAATTCTAAACAATTTATGCATAGAACCTAATCTCAAGGATGTATTAACTCGTCACACTTACTCCTAAAGTGTAAACTCTGTGTGTGTGTGTGTGTGTGTGTGTCCAATTATAACTTCCTTCACAAAAGAAAAGTATATAAAGGACACAGAATGCATACAATGGAGAAATCAAATACTCTATCCTCAGTCAGGTGATCTAGACTAACAAGATCATCTAAATAGCATTTACTCTTGAAAAATGTACCCAGAGGAATAGCACTATAGCTTTGAATGCTGCCTTGCAAACATACACAAGTTCAAATTCCTGGCATCTACATACACCAATCACCTTTCTGGCAGTTCAGCGATTTGAGCCTAGAAGCTCTGCTGCCTGCAACCCCTGCACCACATGTCATTTCCACCAGTTGTGTGAAAAAAAATACAAAAAGATAGGCCTGACCCGGGCAAGCATTATGAGTAAAAATATGCACAATTAGCTGGAGCAATAGCACAGTGGTAGGGCGTTTGCCTTGCGCCCAGCCAGCCCAGCCGGGTTCGATTCCTCCGCCCCCTCTCGGAGAACCTGGCAAGCTACCAAGAGTATCTCGCCTGCATGGCAAAGCCTGGCAAGCTACCCCGTGGCATATTCAATATGCCAAACAAAGTAACAACAAGTCTCAAATGGAGACATTACTGGGCCCGCTTGAGCAAATCGATGAACAATGGGAGGACAAACATCATGGCTAGAAAGTGTAACCTCTGGTGAGCACTTCAATGAGCACCACAATAATCCTGGTGAGCACCGCCACTATAATGTTTGCATCTTCAATTAAGAAAACAGCTCCCAGTAAGCACATGTGTCAGCACTGCAACCAAAGCAGTGGACACCTTAGCGAGCACCACTGCAGAGTGTGGAAACATCACAACTTGACAAGCAATCTCCAGTGTTGACAAGCAAACTCCAGTGAGCAACGCAACAAAATGGGTGAGCACCACAGCCAGGTGTGCATACCACACCTGGTCACTGCAAGAACAGCAATCATGACAAAGGAAGAAAGGAAAAAAGAGAAAAAATAAAGTAATACAATTTTAATGGGGCTGGAGCCACAGTGCAGCGAGGAGGGCATTTGCCTTGCATGTGGTCAACCAAGGTTCAATATCCAGCATCCTATATGGTCCCCTGAGCACCGCCAGGAGTAATTCCTGAGTGCAGAGCCAGGAGTAACCCCTGAGCACTGCCAGGTATGACCCAAAAAGATAAGAAAAAATATCAATTTTAATGTGATAAAATAATTTGTCTGTAGTCTTCTCCAAGTTCTATAATCCCAACCTAACAATGAAAATGAGACAAATCACAGTTATGGGACATTCTATAAAATGTCTTACCAGTGCTTCTCAAAGCTCAATGTAAAAGAAAAAAAATTCACAAAACCATCAAAGTTAAAGGAGTTCAAGGAGACACAGTAAATGTAATCTAGATTTCTAGATGTTTCCTTAGAACAGAAAAAGAAATCAGGTAAAGATTTAAAAAATATGAATAAAAATACAAACCAGTTAATAATAAGAAATCAGTGTTGATTCATTAATTTTAAATAAGTGTATTATACCACTAAGTTTCGAACAGGGGAAACTGGTGTGAGGCAGCATAATTTTCTATATAATCTTTTCAATTTTTCTCTAAGTCCAAATTTGTTCTAAAGTAAATTGTTTAATTATTTAAGGGAAATAGGACAAAAGGAAGGGGAATTTGTTCAGGTATTATGGTATTTTAAAAGTATCCAAAGCTTTATAAGCTTTACTAAAGCTTTGCCTTTGTAATCTGGAAATCTTTCTTGAGAGTAAAAGAAATTTTAGAACACTGTCCAGTATAAATTACCATCACTGTGCTCTAATTTAAGTCTAGGGTCCCAGGGAAAAATGGGAATACTGATCAGCTCGATGATTTCGATTCCTCAATCTTTAAAAATAAAACAAAAACAGGATGGTAATAAGCATTTTTGGTTTGTGTGGGAATACACACACACACACACACACACATATTAACCCATTAACCCAAACAAAAAGCTGCTGCTACAGAGCTAAAGATACAGTCCAGTATTAAAGCATGGTCTTTGCATGTAGGAAGAGGCTCTGGGTTCAGTCTTTAATAGCTAAAGAAAGTTCCAGTATCACCCTAGAGTCAAAGGAAAAGGATTTTTTCCTGTTTGTTTTTCAGTACAGACACATATAAGGCAAGGGCTCTACAGCTGAGTTTCATCACTGACCACAGAAAGGGATTTTTTTTTTAATGAGGGTCGGCAAGACAATACAGAAAGGTACTTGCCTTGCAGTCAGCTGCAGCAGCTGTGACCCTGGTTTGAATTCCTGGTACCATGTATGGTACCAGAATATCATCAGGGGACACTTCCTCCTTAGCACAGAGCCAGGAATAATCCTCAGAATACCACTGGATATAGCCCCAAAACAAAAAGATTATATATCCTTTTATAATTTTTATAACACATAAATCAAAAAACAAAATGAACATTTCATTCTCCAAAATCAACCTTAAGGTGAAAAAAAAACCACTATGTAAACTTAAGGATAGTATGGTTTGTTTGGGTTTTTTTTTTTTTCATTTTTCTATTGAATCACTGTGAGTCAAACGCTTACAAATTATTCATGAGTAAGTTTGTCATAGTGTCCCAACATCCATCCTTCCAGCAGTGCACATTTCTCAGCACCAGTGTCCCCAAGTTCCCTCCCATCACCCCACCCACCTTCCAGTTACCTCTATGGCAGGCGCTTTTCTCCTCTCTCTCTGTTTGTCTCTCTGTCTCTGTCCCTATCAGCATGATCATTTTAGATTTAAAAAAAAAAACTCACTGAGAAACAGTTAAGATGTTAAAGTAATTCCTTTGTGATTTCAGATAAAAAAAATAAGTGAAAAAACAGGTAAATAATTGTTTCTATAAATTACAATGCTACAGTGATCCTTAGCAAAGGAAATAACCTGCAAAATATGTTAAATGTCAGATTTTTGGTGTTTGCTATTAACAATCTGAAAGGGGAAAAACCAATGTTGTACACTTAAAAAATAACACCTTTTATTACCCTATATTCCAATAAAAAAAAGATGTCTACACATATGTGCCATGCTTTCTAAACATTATTCCAACATCTTGAAATTTAAAAAAAAAGTCTTTTTTTGTTCCTGATCTGAGATATAGATGTTTCTAGCACTCATTTAATATTTGCCATATTTTGTGATATAATCTGACTGACCTCCAAAATATATGAAGGACAATCACTGTCACCACACAAAAGAAGAATAGGTTAAAACAATCTCCTTAAAGTGAAATACAATTTAAAAAGTTAGATTTAATATAGCCAAGTGATTTAAGTTAAACGTGAAAAGGAATTACTTGCTTCCAAATATAAATAGTTACAGCTAATTTTTTTTTACTGCATCAAAATTTTAAGAATCTGGCGGACCTTTCTACATTACAAATTCAACATTTAGAGAGATCTATGAGAAAGTAAAAGGCACTGGTGTACAGGTGTCCTGACGCTCTTATCTATTCCCATTCTCTTGCTTTCCGTCCCCCTTCCCCAACCTGATTAAAAACCTAAAAAGAGCCCAACCGAGAATCCCATGGCCACATACTGGGCATCATTGTAGTCCTTAGTGATCCTCCTTTCCTCAGGAGCATTCATTTCTAAAACCTTAATGACACTCTGTCACATTCTCCTGAAAAGGAGAGGAAAAACTGCCATTAAAGGCTGTGTTCATTATAATCAGTGACTTCTTAAAAATGTTTGCAGTCATGCAGTGATGTATCTTTGGTACTTCTTTTAGTGCTTGAGACTTTTTTTAGCAGATTCTTAAATGTTTCACAAAATTTCTGTGCATAGGAAAGTATGAGAAATGCTTACAATTGCTCAGGGAAAGGCAAAACAAATGAGAACATGGCACTGCTGAATTTATGTTTCCCATTTGCTATTTAAAATATCTGTCAAAGCAACTTAAATGCATTTTTTATGTAAAGGAAAACTGACACATGAAACCATTAGGAATCTCAAATGATAATAAAACATTCCCCACATTGCATATATCATATGCCAACTGCTACAGGAAAGTAAGAATTTATAGATAAACCAAAACGTGAGCAAATAATGTCACTCTAGTGTCTGATTCCTTAAAAGTATTTTGCCAGTTAAGTATAGTTGGTTCCTAATAACTGCCGATTTTCTACAGATATCTGAAAAACATAAGAAATTAAAAGCTATCATGCAATTCTTCATTTTATTTGCTGGGGTAAAGAGGCAGGAGGATTATATAGTTTTATTTTAATCCATAAAGAATCTTGAGATAAAAGGGAGAAAAACTGAAAGAAAATTATTCTTTTTTGTACTTTTCCCAAAAATTTTGCAACATCTGGGATATTTAGTAAGTATTCTTATATGCATCATGTGCAACTGACCAAATTTCATTCTAGTGAAACTGCAATTTCTTTTACAAACAACTTGAAATATATTATGTTTTCACCTAACTTAAAAAAAATCCTAAATCATGCTCTACAAAGTATTTTCGTTTTAATTAATTTGAATAAAATTAAAGTGCTAATTTATTACAAAAGTATATGCAAAAAAAGTTAAACCACACTCCCAAAAGGATTAAAACAATGACTTTGACTAGAGTAAAGAATGCTGTTCAGAACTAGAGTACAGATTAACTAAAACCATTTCAACAGGTCTAGTTTTCATTCCAACATATTTGGTAATTTTACCCTCCATTTAATATAGTTACAGTTAACTGTTGTTGAAAAAAAATCACACAATCTATAATCAATTCAACAACTTGAACACAGATTTAAACCCTAAATTGTAGTGACTTACAAAAAAAAAGTTCAAAGAATTTTGAGATTTACTGTGAATTGCCTTGCCTCCAGAAAACATGATGTTTCCAAAATGGATACCCTTGCAACACATACTTCTGGTCTACCTACTTCCTTGCCATCAATTTTAAAGTGGTTCAGAGAACACGGAGTATTAGCCTATGACACTGCTTAGCCTGAAGCCCTTCAAAGAAAAGGGGTTGTAAACATCAAATTGGTCCACAAATCCCAAAGTGAGAAACTCTAAATTCTCATCCTATAAGTCTTTCAGTTGTGAATTACAACTGCAAACTGTTAACTGGCATAATGTCTTTCTAAAAATCAAAAAAATACAAATCTTAACAATTCTTAAGTAATTCAAAGATCATCTCCTCACAACAAACTCATGGAAGCCCTGAAAGAGAAGCACTGCCTTGCTTACAACAGAAACAACCATACTGTCTACCCCCACACACTTATACGACCCATTCTATCCCCTCCCCCATATACCTCTAGGTGTCATGAAATTAGTCTTTCCTCTTCTGCACCCCAGAAATTTTCATCTCTTATCTCTTCTGTAGGGCGTTCGCCTTACAAGCGGCCAACATGGCCGACCCGAGTTCGATTCCTCCGCCCCTCTCGGAGAGCCCGGCAAGCTACCGAGAGTATTCGATATGCCAGACACAATAACAACAAAGTCTCCAATGGAGACGTTACTGGGCCCGCTCGAGCAAATCTCTTCTCACATTAAATTATAGGATCTTGGGGGACAAAGGTAGTACAGGGAGTAAGGTGCTTGCCTTGCCCACGGCTGATCAAGGTTCAAATCCCACACCCTATATGGTTCCCCAAGCCTGACCAGGAGTGATCCCTGAGCACAAAGCCAGCAGTAAACATTGAGCACCACAGTGCACGGCCCAAAATCAAAAACAAGATCTTTGAGGTCGGGGCCTACGTACATTTCTGTACAGATCAGCATGCTTGGCATAGTCCCTTACTAGAAGACCCTGAGTGTTTGCTAACGAACAGATATGAAATATATTTTCTTGCCATTAATGTCTCAGATTATTTATGTTTCTTCCCCCACCCAAATTACATGTCAACAAGTTTTTTTAAAAAGGCAAATATAGCCTTCTTTTTCCCTCATTATGTCATTTCCAATAGTTTAGCCACAAAGACCTTGGTAAGTCAGTAAAGGATTCAAGCAAACATCATTATCATCAGTGCTCTTATAAAACATCTTCATAGAGGTAAGATTTCTTATATGATCAAACCCTAATGTTACAATACTTTTAAAATTAGCTGATGAATATCAGTGATTTTTAAACCTATTTTTAAATGTCAATGGGACTATACTACCAGAAAATAAGATTATAGTTGATTATCTTATGGATAAGACACTATAGTACCTTTCATGCAAAATGAAATAAAACTTATCAAATATATTAAGTTAAAAATAATGTTCATGGGCCAGAAAGACAAAGTATAGCAGGTAGGGCACTTTACTTGCACATAGCCGAAAGGGGTTCAATCCCCAGCAATCAGTATGTCAGCCCAAGAACTGTCTGGGGTAATTCCTGAGTGCAGAGCTAGGAGTAAAACCCGAGCACTGCTGAATGTGCCTCCCCCACCCCTCAAAATAAAAGTTTTACTATTTAAAGGCTTGGTCTGCATTTTTGTTTACTGGTTTATATATATATATATATATATATATATATATATATTTTTTTTTTTTTTTTTTTTTTATTGAATCACCGTGAGAGCAGTTACAAAGCTTTCGGGTTTAAGTCTCGGTCATACAATGAAACACCCGTACCTTCACCAGTGGCCATTCTCCACCACCAAAAACCCCAATATACCTTCCATCCCACACCCTCCCCTGACCTGTGGGGCAGATGATTTCCATATTACTCTCTCTCTACTTTGATTACATTCAATATTTTGACACCAGGAGGCTTGGTCTGCATTTTTAAACCATTTTAAAACAATTAAAATTACTGCATGCTCTAATACATTGGATAGTTACTTAGATGCTAACAATAAGCACTAAGTAATTACTTTTTTTTGAATGACTATTTTTAATCCTGTCGTGTCTTTTACAAAAGAAAGCCATATGCATTGTAGAAAATGTAAACATTAAAAGGGTTGAAGCTTTGAAAGTGTAACTTAGTGACTAAAATACTAGACCTTTTATTCAACTTCCATCTACTCAACCTTTGAAGGCACTTGGTGATTCTTTGTTCTAGCTTCCATATTTTACCTTTATAAAGGAAAAATATTCTCTAATAGCCTTTTTCTTAAGTCAATAAAATTTTAAGTCATTTTATCTTGTGGTTCTTTCCCTTGTCAATCTAACATTTCACTTTACCTAAAGTTTGACAGACACTCCCCCTCCTATCCCATCAAGTTTAAATCTTGATTTTTAAAATGTCCCAAAAGAGAATAGGAACAGGGTTAAAACTTTCCCATATCACCTAGTCATGACTATAAGGGCTTTGCAACTCCTCAGGAATAAAGGGCACGACTGTTTTTGAGTGACGTCTGCATCCTGGGGAGACCTCAATATTTGGTCACATTCAGTAGCAGTCTTAAATTTAAATAAATAGCATTATTCTTCAAATTCTCAGATGTCCACTGAACTGCTTTTTTGAACTGCTTAATAATCTAACAATCATAAAAAGTGGGGCTAAGTGTTATTAAAAGTGTAATTATTAAGTTCACCTGTGATCCAATTGTTAATTGTAGTTTCCATTCAAGATGGTAAAGAAATAGAAATTCTAATGGATTGACTGTAGGATAGCTTGACCTTCACCTGTATTTCCTACAGTTATTTCAATGTTAATTTCTGGGCCTACACTATCAGATACCTCAAATTAATTTAACTTTAACAGAGATGATACAAGTACTTGACATTATCACCTACATTTCTAAGATGTAGTAGTTTAGTATTAATTCAAACCAAACAAGTATTCACTAACCATAAATTATTTAATTTATATGACCATCATGATATGAGTCAGATTTTCAACTTAATATCAAGTTCTTTCAACTTCTTCTAAAGTCAAATACAAATAAGAGAAAAAGTTATTTTTTATTTAAAAACTTGACCTTTTCTACATTTTAAAGCCAATAAACTAATTATGTATCATAGTTTCAAAAGATCTTGCAAGAACACTATTGAATAGCAAAAGCTGCATTTCTCTCTCAGAAGAAACTACTAAACTACTTACGTACTGGATGAACAACAAACCATAAGAGGAAGTCACTTATGATTTACTCCTATTCAATTAAAAATCATACAGAAACTTTACACACATACCACACATTTAAAAAACATGTAGGAGGAGTAAAGAGAGGCTGATGGCTGGACAATAATAAAGCAGCTGTAAATTGTTACGATGGTCAGAGTCATACAGTAATATTATCAAAATAAGGTTTTTCATTTGGAGGATCTAAATCCTTTATAATTAAAAAGGGCAGTAATACATACAAGCTTAAAGGAAATGTTTCTCAGAAAATTGGGTACACCAAAAGTAAAAGGCAAGGGCTCATTATTTATTCATTATGCCCGAAACCAACTTGGGGGGGGGGGGGGGAGAATTTGTATGTTAGTCTATATGGCTCCTGCTTATGTGGAGTATAAAATCTTGAATAACCTACTCTAAAATAAAAGTAATCTTAGCACCAAAAATCTGTGTCAATAAGCAAAGAGCTTAATACAAGAGTTAAATATATAAATGTTACATCAAATAAATCAAGTCTTCTTTAAAACTCAGTTAAAATAGTAATTGTAATTGTTTAAATTAAATCTTATTACTTTAATGTACAATAAAGAACATACTGCCAACCTTTAGTCCGTCTTTACACATTTCCATTTAATGGTGAAAGCATGGATGTCATTCACTTTCAACAATAGCATTTAAGATTTACAGTTCCAGGTAATCACCTTCTAACAAAATAATTATTCTATGTTAATTGTGTTACATTCCTTGCTTTTAATCAAAACTAGTAATTTCAATACAATTTATAAATATAACTTTAATCCAGATTTGACTGAAATTTCTCAAACATCCCAATTATCAAACGAGGAATGTTACTCGATGCAATACTTATTTTAATAAAGATTTTTTTTTTCAAGTCAAACACTAAAACAGTGCCCAGTTTAATAGACAATCAAAAAGGCAGACTCCTTCGGAACTCATAAAATTGCATTTTCACTTACATAGTACACATACAAAAAAATCTTTCAGGATGCTCTCCTTTAAATTAAGGTTTCTCAGAGCTGAAGCGACAGTCCAGCAAATAGGTCACTTGTCTTGTTCACAGCTGACCCCAGTACAACCCCCAACAACCCATATAGTCCCCCAAGCCCCACCAGAAGTAATCCCTGAGCACAGAGCTAAGAGTAAACCCTGAGCAATATCAACTGTGGTCCTAAAACAACAAAATAAATAATGGCTTTTTTACATCTAACATTGATTTTATTCTACGATTTTTATGTTATTCCTAATGATTTAATTTCTGTTCTAATTTAGACACCAGAAGATTCTTATTTTAGGATTTTTTTTTTGTGCACTGCCAAATAATTCACAATCAAAATGTCCATAATTTTTAGGAATATGCTTAAGAATCTAAAGCAGATAATTAAAACTAAAAAAAATATTGTGCTATGGAAAAAGGCTACTTTTAAGACTAAAGAAAAACACAACAGAAAAAGAAAATTTTTGAGCAATTTACTTAAAATCACCATCTTCCATGCTAAATTTCAATGTGGCCCACTTTCCAATAAAGGTCTACTTATCTGAAAAGTTGACTGCTTATTAAAATTCTCAATGAATATAAAAGCACTGTTATAAAACTTTCCTTTAGCCCATTCAGCCCCTTAACTAATCAAACAATGAAACAAATATTACAAGACGAAGGCTGACAAAAAATCATAATGAACCTCTCAGATGAGAAACTAATTGGTACTAAGTACACAATGGCTTACATTTAATCCTGTTAATAACCACACAAAAAAAGAAATAAAAGACTCACTTTTCAGTCATCTCTCTGGACCACTGGGCTAAAATAACAGCATGACTAAATCTGACATTGACCTCGTGGCCCTGCTAGGAGTTAAAAGAATTCCTTTGAGTCTTCTGAGGCCTGTTTTCAACTGCTCCAGAAGGGGTGGGCTACTCATACACACTTGTTAGCCTTCTTTACAGTTACAGGTCAAATTGGAAATGGTCATATACACTAATATATGTTACCTCTGATTTTAAATTAGAGGTCTGACTTACAACAAGAACAAAAATATGACATTAACAGTCAACTGATAAACTGTAATAGAGAAATGAAATATAATTGGAATAGTAAGAATATATGCAAGTATTACCATGAATAAAACTTTTAAATAAGATGAGTATGTCTAAATATTAAACAGGAAAGACTTAAAGGGAGATGGAGAAGGAAACTACTAAATTTTAAAAAAAGAAAATAATTAAGACTTTTTTAGATTTCTCACAAAACAATTTTCGATAAGAACAATGAATTAAAATGTACCTATTAATTACCTATTAAATGTACCTCTTAATGTATCTGTTGTACAGGCTTTTGTCACGTGAACCCATGAATACTATACAATGTCAAATAATTAAAATTACATGAGAAGTATTTACTTTTTCCTTTCAGCCTTTTCAAAACAGTATGACTTCCCTAAGATTGTGTCAGCAACTCACACGTTTCTTTCAAACAAGAGGTTATATTATAATAAGAATCGTTATGGACTTGCTATACTTGATAAGACTACTCTAGTTTTAATGTAATATTGTTAAGAATACTTTTTAAGTTAAAAAAATTAGTCTTTTTCCTATTTCACAAAATCGAATCACTGCAAATAACAAACCAACCACCAGGACATTTTGGCGATTTGCCTCAAGTTTCTGCTATTCTGAAAAATGACTAGAGTTAATTTATCTTAAGATTTAAAACTACAAGGCCCAAATTTCCCATATACTAAAAGCCAGTAGTGTTCTTATAATGCTAAGACATAAAACTATTATAAAGCAAAGCACATTTTTTATTTTCCTCTATGGAAAATATCAAACTTAATTTTATATCATCAAATTTCTGCACCTAAAGGCTTTTTAGATGTCAGCTTTGTATTAATAATCAAAGATCTGTTTTTGAGAACTATTAACTAAACACAATAAATTTGTCATCAATATTTAGCCTTAACATTGTTTTGTTAACTTTTTAACTGGTTAAGACCAAAGTTAAAGATTTAGCTTTAGGGGCCAGATAGTACAGCAGGTAAGGTGCTGGCTCTGTACAGAGCTGACCTGGGTTGAATCCCTAGCAACACATACGGGTGGGCACCCAAGTTCTACCATGAAAGATCCCTAAGAATGCCTGTGTGACCAAAAAAAAAAACCAAAAAAAAATTCTAATATTTTTCACAAACTTTGTGAAATATGCCAAAGTTTAACTGAGCTTATGGGGGCGGGGAGGGGGCAACAAGATTAAGCACTCTAGGTTTTAAAAATCTATAATGACACATAAATCTCCACCTGTCAAAGTGGCAATATTTGGAGGAGTGAGTTTCTTCCTACATAGTTCTTATTCTAGTCCCACTATCTTCTCTCACATAGATTTTTCAGGAAATACCAAAAACCAATTACAACACTGAAACATAGAAATACTTCAAACTTACAAAACAATAAAATGGAATACTTTAAATAACGCTTTCTCTGAAAGCCTTACTTCACAGGAAGCCTTATTTATTTAAAGCTTTAATTCAGAGCCCACTCTTTTAAGCCCAAAACACAGGCAAAACCCGTCTCCACTATGCACAACACCTTTGCCCTCTACGGCTTACCTTCACAGCATTTTCTGGCCTTAAAGTGGAGAAGCAGTCCAAGAATAATAGTATTCTCACTATACTTAAATAGTTAGTATTATTTGTTTAGCCAATAGGTTTTAAAAGAATCTCCCACCCACAGCCAAAAAGAAAAAAGAGAAGAGGAAAAAAAAGAAAGAAAGAAAGAAATCCTCCAAAACGAGTTTCAAATAAAGACTGGGAAAGGCACCAAGCAATCATGACCTTAAAAAAAAGTTGTCTAACAACTGTTTGCTAAGTTTTTTAGCAGCATGAAAGCACTTCAACAGTTTGTTCTTGCCATAATAAATTTCAAGTTTGGATGGATAATGCTCTCCTACTAAAACCATACACAATAAATCTATTTCACAAATTTTAAGAATAATATACAATGTGATAACAAGAATGTCTTTTAAAGCTGCACAGTCTTGTTATTATAGATATATTTGATACAAATACTAGAAATATTTTTCCGCAGGCTGTTTTCGCAATAACTATGAACATCAGGTATGAACATCATGTAAATAAATATCTTTTAGGATACTAATCAGAATTCAGGAAAAAAATTTATAAACTTATACCGCCACTATAAGTAAAATGAAAGAGCAGAAATCCAAGAATTGTCACAGATAAACAATTAGGCTATTGAGATTTTCGTGGTTTGAAACTCTCACTGATTTTAAAAGAAATTCTATCTTTTAAAGCAGTGACTTCAGAAAGAAGACATCTGAAAAAATTAAAAACATAAAATAATCTGAAAAAACAAAAATGTAATGATGCTGTTTCTCTGTGAAAAAAATTTTATAAGCAAATTCTATATTCCAAGAGCACTGAAATCCACAAGAAAAAAAAACATTTAGCAGGCACACAAAGATATGCCCCTAAACCCAATTCTAAAAGTACGTAAGAGACACCCAGAAAGAGAATTTTAGATACTTCTTTGCCTAACCCATAATTAAACAAAAAAATAAAATTATGCCTGCCAAAATTATCCTTTTACTCTATCAACAATACAAACATCTTTTACGTATCAGTTAACAACAGTATACTACAACACTATTTTCCAAGGTACACTAGAAAATTAAAGTTTTTAAATACTAAAAAGGATATTGTTTTATGTCAATATAATAAATACAAAATTCAGTAAACCATGCTACCATAATCAAGTGTAAAATGGTAGCTCTGATTATACTATGTCAAAAGATTTCAGATACAAATGAAAAAATATCTGGGGAGACAGTAGGCCCAAAAACCTATTTTTACCTTCTAAAATGTAATGAATTACTCAATTAACATAATTGCTTCTCCTAAGATTCAACATATAGCAGCACAGAGTCATTTCAAACAAACTCTTCATATTTGAAAATGAAACATGTTTTTCAGGAATATGTAAAACTTCAAGTTAAAAAAAAAGGTACGGCTTTAAACAAACACAGTCATCTATCTGAATCTATACATACAACAGATAATAAATGACTTTAAGAGAAACATGTATGAGATTACAAATGATTTTCTGAGTTTTAATATGCAGTAATATTTAAATTTATTGCCAAGTATCATTCCTAGCATATTTTTTTTAAGGTTCAATGCTTACATTTTATCCCAACATTGTAGCAACCGTGAATTTAAAATTTAGGAAAATTTTTCTATAAATTTCATAAAGTTAACATATTTTTGAACATATCAATAGTTTAAAAATTAAATTGCTCCTGTTATTAAGAAAACAAGCCAAGAACAAAATTAGTTTTCCTCTTTTAGTCCCCATGGATCTAAATTCACACAATAATTCTTCCCAATCTGTGAAACAAAACAACAAATAGGCTAAGGAAGAAAGATCAAAATAAAGAAACAAGATTCTTTTTTTTAAGTCCTTTTTCCTTTAGCAATCAACAAAGTAACAGAAAAGAAAAAGTGGAAAAGTACCCAGAATATATGACCATGTAAGCATGGGCACTCTTGCAGAAAACCAAGTCTGCAACCCAAAGCCATGGGAAATTTAAATTAAGGGCGAATGGCCACAATAGTCAGGGAGATGTGTAGAGACAAAAAAGGGCTGCTGAGATTGCAGGTATACTCTAAAGATCTTTTGAGATGCCCAAACAAACTTTATTAGTTTCATCAACTAAAAAAATAATAACTATCTTCATACTTCAAAGAAAATTAAGTTTTACCTTTATATGAAAACAGACATGCAACAATACATAAACAAAGTGAAAGGATTCCTACTGCTTAATACTGAGAATCAGCAAGTTAGAAATTTGCTTCATGACTCATACCTCTTATATTCAAATAATTTTAAAGCCATTAAAAACTTAAAAGGAAGAAAAATTAGAGATAAGACCTGTTTACTACTAATGTTAACCAAAGTGTAGTACAATCATAAGCAAAGTCTCTGTGATAACCTTTACAACTACACAAAGTTACTTCCACTAAGCAACACAGTTTATATGCTAGATTATCTATGGTATAACCATATTCACCTGTTAAATTTGAAGACAAAAAAAAATTCCCAAATTAGAATTATCTCAAAGGAATAAATAGACGTATATAATGACAAAAAAATCGTATCAATACAAATACTCCACAGTTAGTATGTGATGGACTTTTACTAAAAAAAGACTTTTACTAAAAGAATTTTACTTTTACTATCTAAGAATTATCTAAGAATCATTTAGGTTAAAACATCATGAACCTTTATAAGGAAGTATTTCATATACAAAAAGCAATAATAGAAAAATAAGAATATGTCTGTAACAACATGTTATATTACATCTCCCACGAAAGATAAAACCAAAAGAGCTACAATATTTACAGAATAATAAGAATAAAATATTATCAATGAGGTAGTGATGTAATTTAAGTACTTAATTAGAATTAAAAAATCTTATCAATTAAAATTCTCCTTAAAAGTAGAAAGTAATGCTGTATATAAATAAAAGCATTGATAAAAAGTTCATTCTTGCTTAAATCAGATCATTTAACACTTAAAAAATGGCCAGTGCAATTAGGAACAACATACATTAGTGTAAAGATTAGTATAACCACATGCCTTTTCCTTTCATAAAACCTCTTTTCTTTAGCTAAATGTACTTCTATATACCTTGCATTCTTCTCATCTAACTTTTTATTTTTCAATTATTTACACAATCTGATTTATAACCCAAAAAGTCTGTTTCCTTTATCTTTTAATTTCCTTATTAAATGCAAATACGGATTATTAAAAAGGTTTTTAAAAATCGGGGCTCATCCTCCCTTGTGTAGACAATTCTGTTATGGGCACTACTGAGTAGCAAAGCAAAATCAAACATAACTTACTCAGTTCAAGGACACTGCCAAAAAAAACCCAAGAAGCTTATGAAACGGCCATTCTATCATTCTACGGCAATTACAAGTTAACTATATATTTTGGCAAAAGCAAAGGGAACAGTACAAATTACTCTCCCAATATACAATTATGCTAACTTCCTTAAAATACTTTTAAAAAGACAGTAATTAACAGTAGATGCTCTCTCAAGTTTACAGTTAATAAATTTTAAAAATTATGACAAAATCTTAATTCTAAGGTAAAAATGTCATAAAAATAAAAGTTCCATACTTAGCAAACAAGACCCATATTTAAATACTCTTATTGTTACATCACATTTATATTTGAACAAAAACAATTTGTATCCCAGAAATACATCTCTATCCAGAGTTTATGCTATCAAATCAAAATTCAAAAACTGAAATAAGCCTATTTTTAAGGTATTCTTAAATATATCTGTATAATTAGAAATATATATGTGACCTTAAGCACTGTGAGCACTTAATTAAAATAATTATTTCTCTACTTTCAGAAGAATCAACAACAATCTGGCTAATTACTCAAAATGCCAGAAAATTAACCATGATAATGCCTTCAATTTGTAAGAAAACAAAGAAAGAGAATAGCTCAAAGATTAAAAACTCTTTATTGAAAAAGTTTCAAAGTCAACACTTTCACTTCATTAAGTATTATTAAGAGACAGATTACTTTTAAATGAAATATAATTAGCCAAGTGTTTCTAAAATGGAACCCCTGCTTTAGTAACATGAATTAATCTGAACTGTCTTAACTCTCACAAGGAAAAAATAAAAGTGTTCTCCATTCTAAACTTCTTTTGAAAAAATGTTTTACGTAAGTAGTTTATGTTAAATTTACATTCTCACCATAAATTCTATAAATTAAACTTATCTTCTTAGACAAGTGATCACTATACACAATATATTATTTTTATAGTGAATAATTAGAAGGTTACATTTAAACATTCTACCCAGACATCAAGATTCAAGTTCCTATAATAAATAACAATGAAAATGTTGCCCAACTAATTTTATGGCTTTCCATTAGGAAAAAAAAAGATATGCAAGCCTGTAGATAGGTTAAATAAATAACATTTTAATGGTAATTGACCCAAGTCCTTAGTTTAATAAATTATATCATAGTGTTTTGTTAAGCAGTTTCCAATAAACAGTATCTCGTAGGAAAATCAATTTCCAAAAGAATGTCCAAAAAAATAAATTTTAATTCTTTCCCTAGATACTTATTTTAAAAAGAAAAGCTACTGTAAATGAATTTAGCCTGAAAGCCATAAATTGACTTTGGAAGAATGCATACCTAAGTTGCTGATCAACAGTGAAATCACAGAAATTAGTGACATACAATATCAACATTCCAAAATGTTATTAAAATCCAACCCAAAGCTGCCTTAGCATTTCTGGGATTTCTAATGAGATTTTCAGTCGGCTGAACAATGGCCATAAAAGGCTTTCAAACTTCCTCCATTCACAAGTAAAGTTGAAATTGAACATTTTTATTTCTTCTCTCCCTATGACAACTTCACCATGGAACAGTGAATAACAGCTCAAGTCATTATGTTAATTAGAAATTAAATAAAAAGATGCCCTTACAATAGTTAAGTGTAAGGTGACATGCTACAACCAAAAACACAGTTCAAAAGCAGCTTTAGAAATTCTGTAGAACAGGCTTAAAAAGCTGAAAACATGAGGGAGGGAGCTCCTTGAGACTCTGGGTCACTGAAACTTTAGCAAGTGGCCATTTTTCAATACTATAGCAGAAATCAAACGATTCATTAATGTTAAGTATGTCAAGTGGCCAGCCGCTCCTAAGGTCATCAGATCTCTCAAACTTATCTACTAAAATTAAGTTGACCAGTAACCTTCTAGATGCAGAAAAGTCAGACCAGGGGGGAGGGAGAGAAAATACCACCTTAAATATTTGAGGAATACCAAAAGCGAAGCTTAACTTATTAGTGTTTCCAAAATTAACAGATGTTACTTTCCTATGTTAAAAGATAAGAGCAAAAGCTACAAGGGAGGAACCACAGTTATGTTTAAAGAAATCAGTCTACTTTGAGTGGCCTTAAATAAAATACAGGGCATATCCTTTGCTTTAAAACACACCTGGTTCCAGAGGAAAGAATTTTTCTCTTATAAAGCTGCATAAAATACCGAATTCTTAAAGGTGAAAGAAAATAAATAAGTACAAAATTGGTAGGAAACACTGGAAGACAATAATTACTATGAACTCTTTTAGTGTCATTCTTAACAGATTAAAAAATAAACAAAAACCATAAATACTCTTTACTTTAGCTAAGGTGCTCCTGTAAATATACAATATAAGATATTTAATAATATTACATCATATATCCGTTGATCAACGAGTTACAAGTTTCTATTAGCGTTTTCAGCTTCTATTTAAAATTTTCTTGCATTTAATTTAAATCTTCTTGTATTGTAATCCTATTCTTTCATTTTGGAGCAGTTGGTGCAAGGGCTCCTATTACACCTGGAGATGCTCCGAGGCCACACCCAGAGACTGAACAGGGTCAGCTGCATGCAAAGGACATATCTTAACCTTTGTTTTTTTATCTCAATTAAAAATCTCAATTTTTAATTGAGATTCTGTGGCTTACAATACCATTAATAATGGTTTCTCATGCACATAATTCCAACACCAGACCCATCAACTCTGCTGTTACAGTGACCTTTCCGAATAGTAGTCGAAGACTTTTAAAGGCGTAAACAGCAATTCTTTGGTGGCACAATGTCTTGTGCTAAGTAAATGTTGGACTAATTTTAAGATTTCAGGTTTAAACTTAAATAATAAATCAGTAAATATCACCAAATTAAATTTAAAGAACATGCCATACATACTAAAGACATGATGCTCTAAAGCAACTTGGGTTCACACAAAAAACTGAGTACTTTTAACTTAAAATAACCAAATCAAAGTGGAAGCAATACTCAACTTGCCACAGTAATTATGTCTGGAAGTTACAAAATTTCATCAAAATATTTTTTATTACATATGGCCTATCCATTGTCTCCTTTTAGTTTCCTAACTCTAAATGAAATAAAATTTTACCTTTAAGGAAATTAAGTTAGCCAAAGTCACAGATAGCCAACTACAACAGACATAACTACCATTAACTGAGAACCTTATGTGTTACCACTCAAAAGTAAACTTCTAAAATGAGGCCTGATCTCAGGAAAAGCATTATATGATCCAGGTGGGGAAAAACAAAAAACACAAAAACAGCGTATTTGTTAAAAACCAGATCAGATAAAATAGTACCTATCTGATAAACAGAAAATCAAATAGGTAACTCACTCTACTAAAATTTTAATTTGTTATCAAGTCTTGGTTGAATACTAATAAATTTCAGGGATTCATACAATTACCCCAGTAAATTCTTCCTCCTTTAAAATTGTACCAAACTTTTATTTTTGTGCAGAAGGACACTTAACACAAAAGAGATTAAAGTAAAAAAGTTAAAGGTGTTAAGTCATTAAATAACATCATTTTACCTCAAGTTCAAAATCCATAATTTTATTTTAATCAAGCTATAATTTCACTTCAAGTACTAGAAGTACTATAATTTCATTTCAAGTACTAGTACTGTGTAAAGAGCACTCTCTATGCTAAATATGCTAAATACAAATGCAGAACTTAATCTAAGATTTGCTAGGCATCCACTATCTTCCAAAAGCTGACAAACTAATGAGCTGCCAAACTGTATATAATGAAGGAGAGCCACATAACAATCTCATACTAGAAACTAATGACTTTAACTTCTTAAAATGCTATATTCTATATTCTTCAAGAGTATCTTGTTTTTAATATCCAAACTATTTAATATTTTGCCAAATTTAAATCTTTCAAAGCTGCTAAATGAGAAACATTGAGTAGAAATAAATATAACACATTCTTCTGAAAGAGGAATTATTTGTTGTACTTTAAACACACTTTAAGACTGAAGACTAACTGTTCAATGGTAAAGTATATGCTCTGCATGTATGAGGTGTTCAATCCCTGGCATCAAAAGTAAATTCAAAAAATTTCAGGCTACATATATGATTCGTCAACAATTTTAACTTTCTACTCACTTTCAGCCTAAATTAATACAGAGGATGAAAAACAATCCAGTCATAGAAAAGAGAGTATGTTCACAGACTAGTTTGTATTGATCTCCAGGTAAACTAAACAAAGATAAAACAAGACAGGGCAAAGCATAAAAAGTGTACTTTAAAAAGAATAAGAAGATATGCAGATATACACAATATTTACTAATATTCTTTTTTAATGTACGGACAGTCATTAATTTTCTCTTAATAGTTACCAATAAAGGTAGGCACAGGGTGTGGAGAACATAAATATATTCTCCAAACATATTTAACCTGTCCTGCTGATGTGAATTTGGCAATACATAAGCATTTTACATAAAACAAATTAAAAATTTTAAAGGTAACAATGAAAAATAAACATGGCAAAAGCAAAATGAATAAATAAGCCTATCTATGTACCTAGTTCAGGGGTGAGAACTTTCTTTCTGCGAAGAGCGATTTGGACATTTATAACATGGGCAGTTGAGGAGAAGCATATGTGTCCAAAGCCATCAAGAACCAGGTCAGATTTCACGGACTTAATATAGCCCACAGGTGGAATACAGCCCACCCCTGACCTAGCTGACAGCATAATCACAAGGAAAGAAACCTGAATTTCATGAAGCGTCAATATCTACCACTCCATAGGAAATACAAGGCACTGTGAACTTGTTAAACAATCTACCATTCCTTAGGAAATACAAGGCACTGTGAACTATGTTAAACGATGCCAAAACATACATGACTTTTAGCAAAATCAATTCAGTTTGTAAAAATAAATATAGCAAAAGAAAGGAAACCACAGAGAAAAAATAAAGAAATCATAGAATAAAGAACATTTGTGTTTCAAGCAATTACAATAAATGGATCTAATTCAAATAAATTATTAGAAAAAAATTAAAAGCCAATCAGGAAAACCTAAATGCTAATTGGGTATTTATTTTTAAAAAAATAAGTTACTGGCATGATTTTGTTTTTGAAAAGGTTACATTCTGGAATATATATATGTGTATATTTGCATGCATGAATGGATGGATATGTCGATAATGTGCTTCAAAGTAATATGGTAGCACTGCAGCAATGTCCACCCGTTGTTCATCGATTTGCTCAAGCGGGTACCAGTAATATCTCACAACAAATTGTGAGACTTGTTGTTACTGTTTTTGGCATACTGAATACGTCACAGGGAGCTTGCCAGGCTTTGACGTGCGGGCAAGATACTCTCGGTAGCTTGCAAGGCTCTCTGAGAGGGGCAGAGGAATGGAACCCCAGTTGGCTATGTTGGCAGCATGCAAGGCAAACGCCCTACCCACTGTGCTTTGGCTGTTGTATGAAAGGAGAGAAGGTTAGCACTCCCCTTGACAAAGTAATATAAAGACATGAAATTAAAAAATTGAATAAAAATGGAATAATAAAAAGGGAGAAAAAACTGGTCAGAACTGACAATTACTAAAACTTACGGAAAGTCCAATAGAACATTCCATTTTTATATAACTTGCATAACTTGTAATTTCCATAATGAAATTTTAACCTTTTTTAGTCTGCATTTGTGCAATGCAGGTATAGAATCCAGCGCCTCACACATATAGACAAATGTTCCACCACAGAGCTACATTCCCCAATCCAAAAAACTTAAGATTTAATAATTATTCTTGATACTACTAATATTCCTTCACTAAAACAGGTAAATAAGTTCCTAATTATTCCTTTGTAATTACTTATTACTTGTTGTCTGGCCTATAATTTAGCTATCACTTTTAGGGGTTGGGACTGAGGGACGATCCACACCAGTGACGGTCCAGGCTTACTCCTGACTTGTTTCTTGTGCTCAAGAAACACCCTGGAGCCGGAGCAATAGTACAAATGCCCATTTGTCTTGCTTGCGGCTGGCTTTATTCAATCCCTGGCACCCCATATGTCCCGAGCACCACCAGGAGTAATTTCTAAGTGCAAAGACAGGAGTAATCCCTGAGAATCGCCAGATGTGATCTAAAAAGAATAAAAAAGTAAAAATAATAAAAAAAACACCACCCTGGTGATACTCCAGGGACCATATGTGGTGCTGGGGACTGGAACTAGGATCAGGCACATGCAAGATAAAGACCTTAAACACGGTACTACCTCTCCAGTTCCCATAATGTGGCTATCATATACAATAATCTTTCCCAAACTTGAGATATACCTCATAACTTAGCAAATATTTTGGCTTCCTTAATGCAACTTTTCTTCATCCAAATATGACTCTCAAACGTAAAATTTGCACGACACTCCTACTGGGAATAACTCTGCAAAGTAAACGCTGTTTAAAAGGAAAACAAATGAGAGCGAAAGTATGGTTTACATAAATATGTCTTAGGAAAAAAATAATTGAGAAAAAGGAAGCCTAGACCTAAAAATAAACTCATATATACCTCAGCAGAAAGAACTGGGAATCGTAAGAAACAATAAGCATTTAAGGCCCTCAGCAGAAATCCCTCATCAGAAAGAATATTTATTCCTCAGCAGAAAGAACTGAGAGTCGTAAGTAACAACAAACACTTAATTCATGTGTTAGCATGAATTTATTACAGACAGAGCCATCATCATAAAACTAAGTACTGAGGAAGGCTGAAAGAGCCTTTACTAAGTGTTAATCCCCAAGGTGTCAATGGTTTCTCAGGAAACTAATCAATTTCAAATCATAGAATCAGAAAATTGTTGAACACTGCCCAGTTGTGTACTATCTCTAATTATACATCAGAGTGAAATAAATGTGTGTGTAAACATCTCACTGAAACTGAAGTACTGGGGGAGGTAAGTGAAAGTTACATACTAAAGGTCATACATATACTAAATCTATTCACATGAAATATCCAGAATAAGTAAATAGAACAGAATAATCTCCCTCTTGTCCACACAGACAAGAGGCAGATTAGTGTCATGGGGAGGTGGGACTAGAGTGTGTCTGTTCAGTGAGAGTTGTGTTTACTTTAGATGTGGTTGAAATTTTGTGTAATCTCCTTTGGAAAATGTTCTAAAACCAGACAGAGGTAATGATTCCACAACAACTTGAAATGTAATAAATGCCATCAATTGAACACTTTAAAAGACCCGAGTTCGATTCCTCCGACCCGAGTTCGATTCCTCCGCCCCTCTCGGAGAGCCCGGCAAGCTACCGAGAGTATTCGATATGCCAGACACAGTAACAACAAAGTCTACAATGGAGACGTTACTGGGCCCGCTCGAGCAAATCGACGATCAACGGGAGGGCCTTTACTTTACTTACTTTACTTAAAATAGCTAATGTTAGATGAACTGCACTAATAAAGAAGTTATCACGCCCCCATACGTTGTTCAAGACAGCGATGTTTCTTGTCTGCTTAAACATAAAATACTAATTTTTTTCCCAGATTTCCTTATATATCTAATTACCAAAACCCTTTCTTCATTCCTTTATGATATATCTGACTGAATCCTTCATTTACTGGGTCAGAGAGATATTACAGCAGGTAGGGTGCTTGCCATGCACGTGGCTGACTCAGGTTCAATCCTGAGCAAGCCATATGGTCTCTCGAGCCCCATCAGAATAAACCCTGAGCACAGAGTCAGGAGTCATGCCTGAACAGAGCCAGATGTGACCCCAAACCAAAAACAGCAATCCAACTCCTTACCTCTAAAACACTCATTTCCATTATGTTCAGCTACCTTTACCCCATCTTCACTACCCACCATCAATCTTTCATTTTGCCCTGAGAAACCTACCTGTAGCGAGCCATTTCCCATTAAAATGAAGAGACAAGATTTTCAACTTCACAAGTTTTCCAATTCGTTAAATCCAAAATAACAGTGAGATAACCAATGGAAATACCCAACAAGGTCAATGTGGGAAACTTTAAGAAAAAGCTTATCATCATAAACATTAGTGTCCAATAAAACTAGGAGTGGTGTAAAGAAAAAAATAATAGGCTAAATGCATGTTTCAGTATTCTATAATATTATACCTGGGCTGGAGCAATAGCACAGCTGCTAGGGCGTTTGCCTTACACGCGGGTGACCCAGGTTCAATTGCTCCACCCCCCTTGGAGAGCCCGGCAAGCTATCGAGAGTATCTCGCCCACACAGCAAAGCCTGGCAAGCTCCCCAGAGCGTATTCGATACGCTAAAAACAGTAACAAGAAGTCTCACAATTTGTTGTGAGACATTACTGGTGCCCACTCAAGCAAAATCAATGAACAACAGGAGGACAGTGAGACAGTGCAATAATATTATATCTAACTCTCGGTACATCTTTTGTACCCAGAGTTAGGTATAATATAGGTAGCTGAACATTATGAATATGAGTGTCTCTTTGCTCCAGGATCCAAGCATTACTATAAAAGGTTATTAGTTCATTACAAACAAATTTAATCTCTCCTTTTACAAAAATATTTTCCCTTCTGCCTATAAAGGTGATCAGATTCCGTTATTCTATCAAAACTTTACTTGAAGGACAGGAGTGATAGTAGAGTGGATAGGGCATTTGCCATGAACATGATCAACCCAAATTCGATTCCCAGAAACTTAAGATTTCAGGTCTCATATGGTTCCCTGAGCAACTGACTGCCAGGTTCTGACCCCAAAACAAAACAAAACTGTAACTGATTTTCCTCAATGTTACCATCCTAGTCCTCTTTCTACTGTCAAGATTCTCAAGGTCAATGCTGTTAGTCATTCCATTTCTTTGCTCTAGCTCCAGCTCCAGCGGGGCCCAGTAACGTCTCCAATGGAGACTTTGTTGTTACTGTGTCTGGCATATCGAATATGTCATGGGGAGCTTGCCAGGCTCTGCCGTGCGGGCGAGATACTCTCGGTAGCTTGCCAGGCTCTCCGAGAGGGGCGGAGGAATCGAACTCGGGTCGGCCATGTTGGCTGCATGCAAGGCAAACACCCTACCGCTGTTCCATTTCTTTAAATGGTATTATGGCTTCTTAACCACAAGAGTCAGGCGAGTCTTTGACCTGGAAACTTAAAACAGTTTCTGTTTCTTTTTAAAAGCTTCTTTTAGGAAATGGAAAAATAGTACAGTGGGTAGGACACTTGCCTTGCACAGAGCAAACCAGAGTTCAATCCCCAGCAACCCATATGATTCCCCAAGCCCTGCCAAGGAGTGATCCCTGAGTGCAGAGCCAGGAATAAGCCCTAAGCACTGCCAGGTGTGGCCTAAAAACAAAAACTTTCTTTAAAAAGATGGCTAATCTTGGAGATTCTAAAGCATGATCTACCTTAAAGTTAGCATTTTAAAATCTGCCTAGGAGTCTGGTTGGGGGGTAGAAGGGGACCTGGGGTGATTGGTGAAGAGACGGGATCAAGGGGTGGTGGGATTACACAGTTGTTTACAAAAAGGTTTTAGGCATAAAGCTTTGTATGCCTAAAACCTTACTGTAAAAAATTGTGTAAAGATCTCTAAATTTTAACATTTTAGAGAAATAGATTTTAAAATACAATATAGAAATAAAGATAGAAGCACTGAAGAAGCATTGTCCTCCTGTTGTTTATCAAGTTGCTTGAGCAGACCCAGTAACGTCTCCATTGTGAGACTTGTCATTACTGTGTTTGGCATATTGAATGGGTCACAGGTAGCTTGCCAGGCTTTGTTGTGCGGGCAAGATAGTCTCAGTAGCTTGCCGGGCTCTCCGAGAGGGGCGGAGGAACAGAATCCAGGTCAGCTAGGTCAGCCACATGCAAGGCAAACGCCCTACCCACTGTGCTAAATAAAAAGTCATTATTTCCTCCGTGAACCAGTGAGTACCAGTAAAGTTTCAGAGCAGTGGTTAAGTAACATGAGTTAAAAAGGAACTTACTTGACAACTACTACTTTGGGGCCAGGAATATAACTCAGCAGTACAGGACTTGCCTTACATGTGTAAGGAAATAGGTTTGGTTCTTAGCACCATAAAATAAAAAGATAATAAAACAGAAAACTGTGTAGAGAATGCATAGAAGATTATTTACTAAACAATTGCAAGGCACTGGGCATAAAGGGAGAGAAAGGAGACTTTTTAAAGAAACAAACATCAAAACCAGTAATGACAGAAGACAGTTTTCATGATGCTGACACTCAGAATTTGTATTCTCTCCCTCAGTCTACTCTAGATTTGAAGCCCTTCAGAATTTCCTATCTCACTGAATGTGGAGTTCCTTAAAATCCAATTAATTCCACAGGCACTGTACACCAGAGGTTCCCCGTTCTTGCTATCTAACTTTTGAATACAAAATTACTTAGAAAGAGGCAGTCCGGAGATGGCTGAGAGGACTGAGCCAGTTCCAGAGTAGATGAAGTACTCACCTGTAATATAACAAAGCAGGAGAAAAAGGAGAGAGGAAGGGAGGAAGAGAGGGAGAGAGAGAGAGAGAGAGAGACAGAGACAGAGACAGAGACAGAGACAGAGAGACAGAGACAGAGACACTAAGATTTCAGGACCAGAACTGGCTCTAGCCAAACAAGCAGCAGCAGCTATTGCAGAGGCAGTGTCTGTGATATTACGACATACTCTTTCTGATGTTCAAATGGACCACCACTAGAGTAGCTATTGGGAAGAGTCTCATGAGAAACAAATGAAAACTCAACACCATAAGGTGAAAGATTAAATGAAGCAGACCTCACTGGCCTTCTGTCTAGGAAAAAACAGTCTTCCTTATTAAAAATGCTACTACTTTTTAAAATAGTCAACATGATACTAACCTTCATTATCAGAATTTTCACATCCAACAAGGTTGAGAAGAATATCATCATCTTTATCATCAACTTCACATCCCAGGAGCATCCAACTTTCCACATTATCACTTTCTGAAATGGTACTCTCTTCTTCACTTGAACTGACCTCTATGACCATGACCTCTCGGACTGTACTGGTTCTCTCTCCAAGTTGAGGTTTCTGAATATTCCTCTTACATTTCTTATCAGCCAACTCATTAGAAGGAAGAGAAGCAGGAAAACCTTGGGTCTTTTTTTTTTTTGCTTGAACTCTAAAATTCTTCCGTTTACATCTATAAACACTATCTTCATCAGACAAAGTGATGACGTCTGACCCATCTGATAGCTGGATAACCTCACTATCTGAAAGGATAATTAAGTTCTGATTTGGTTTACTAGACGATTCAAAATTCCCAGAGTGCATCTCTTCTTGTGCTTCCTCCCTGATGACATTATCCAGATCTTGGGCATAATGAACTTGGCTATAGAGCTGAAATTCCACCTCACTGTCAACACTAAGTTCACTTGATGATTCTTCACGGTAGAGGTCATCTTCATAGTCTTCTATAGTCTCATAGCCACCAAACATCATGAAAAGGCAGTAATCTTGATACTGTAAAAGACAAATACAATAAAGAATGCATTGTAAAAGCTCAGTTCATACCTGTTCACTGCAAAATAATATAACCTCTTAAAACTATCTTCTGTATATTGTCATTTATTAAAGTATCTTTTTTGTTACTTTTTTTCCTCAAGAACTTCAAAAATTTATTACCTTCTCTAATGCCTCCCTCTCCCAATGAAAAGTATTACCAGTAAAATGCGCCACAGTTGTTATTGGAAATGACATATTTCACAAGTAGCACTGTAGCACTGTCCTCCCGTTGTTCATCGATTTGCTCGAGCGGGCCCAGTTACATCTCCATTGTAAGACTTGTTACTGTGTTTGGCATATTGAATACATCACGGGGAGCTTGCCGGGTGGGCGAGATACTCTCGGTAGCTTGCCGGGCTCTCCGAGAAGGGCAGAGAAATCGAACCCAGCTCGGCCGGGCCAGCCTTGCCAGCCCAAGTATTTTAAAAGTATTAGGGAAAAAAAATTTTTTTAAAGTTCTGATCTACTTTTTCAAATACAAACATCCTTTCTCCAGAAATGGTAAAAGCCAGGTCATGAAGATAGCTCAAAGGAAACGTGCATGCGAGTGGCAAGTCCTCACATTATACAGCCTCCTACGACAGCCTTCTAAGCACTACAGAGTATAGTCCTAGGGGCCCCCAGAACCTTTGAGGAGGTTCAAAAACAAACAAAAAAAAAAACATTAAAAACAGGGCTAGAGATACAGATAAGAGTACAGGGTGTAAGGCTTTTGCCTTGCATGCTGCCAACTCATTTGATCTCCAGCATAACATATGGTCCCCAAACTGCCAGGAGTTACTACTAAACATAAAGCTAGAAATAATCCCTGAGCAGTACTTGTGACCCAAATCCCCTCACCCACAAACTTCAGTCTTATATGTCCTAATATCTGACCCAAAGAACTAGTAGAAATATTTAGTATATATGTAATAACTAATAAATCATTCATACTAGCCATTTAAATATGTGTAATATGATTGGGGATGTACATCCATGGTATAACATTTGCCCTATATAAGACCTGGGTTTGATTCCAAAAGCACAAGTGTTTTTTTGTTTTGTTTTGTTTTTTAAAAGAAGCGGGGTTAAATACATACTTACTAAGGTCCTAAAACTGAGGTAAAGTTTTGCTTTAAAACTTTACTGGGTTTGATTCCCGGATCCTCACCGCCCCAGATGATCCCCTGAGACTGCCACTAGGTGTGGCCCCCAAACCAAATATGTGTGTATATATGTATATGTGTGTATATATACTATGCATGTTATATTGTATATGTATATATACTACCCTATTGTAGACATCTTACACTGTGTTTACCAAAGACACAGAAACAGAGAACATGAGAACTGGTATTCAGTAGAAAAAATTGAGGGGTCTGGGGGATAGAACTGGGAGGGGACAACATCTATGGTGGAGGGAGGAGGTGGTGCTGAAAGGCAGCAAAGTGTTATGCAAACACACATTCACACAGCTTCTCCTAGGAGCAGACTGGTGGGAGGGAGGCAAATGGGTTTGGGGTTGGGTTTTGGTGGTGGGAAGTGGACACTGTGGAAGAGATCAATGTTGAAACACTGTATGTCTGAAACCCAATCATGAATAACTTTATAATTGCACTGTGACTAAATTTTAAATTTTTTAGATTGTGTTCATCCTTCAACTTAACTTAAACATCTTCAATGTTGCTTTCCCTGACCCATCACCCTTCTATAAACATCTAAATAATTTACATTTCAAAACACAATGCTAATTACTAATTTTGTTTTGGCCACACCCAGCAATGATCAGGGGATACTCCTGGCTCTGCACTCAGGAATTACTCCTGGTGGTACTCAAGGACCATATGAGTAGACAAGGATCAAACCCAGATCAGTCACATGCAAGGCACATGTGTCATAGCACTATACTGCTCCAGCCCCTCTAATTACTAATTTATTGTGAATCTTCCACAAAAACAGATCACAAACCCAGAAGATTCGTAGTTTATATGCACTATGCTCTTTAAATCTTAGAAGTCTAATGCACATCCAAAATACAGAAATTATGGTGGAATATATGTCACTGTTGTCTCTGACTGCTCTCATCATCAACCTTTCAGTTAGGTTATGACAGAACACTGATCAAATGAGAACTCTAGAAAAATAATTCATGCCTGTTAGAAAATCAGTGAAAGGGATTGGATAGACGGTACAGCAGGCAGGGCAGCTGCCTCAAACAAGGCCGACCCGGATTCAATCCCCAGCACCCACATAGTCCTCCCCTGAGTGCAGAGTCAGGACTAATCTCTGAGCACGCCAGGTGTGACCCCAAAAATCAAACAAAAAAAAAATCAGTGAGAGCTTTAAAAAAATAACAATTACGGGAGCACACCTAGCTGTGTTCCTGGCTTGCTCCTGGCTCTTGTGATTACAGGAATCACTCGGGGCAGGCTTGGGGAACCAGATAGGGTGCCAAGCATAGAACCTGAGTCGACTGCATGCAAGGCAAGCAATTTACCCATTATATAATCTCTCCAGCTCCAATAACAATAATTTATAACTTTCACTCCACTTTTAGCTATAATGATATAATTTAAAAAGACTGGGGCCGGAGCCATAGTACAGAAAGGAAGGTGCCTGCCTTGCAGTCGGCCGATTCATATTCAACAAGCCTCAGTAGGAGTGATTCCTGAGCACAGAGTCAGGAGTAACTCCTGAGCACACCGGCCCAAAAAACAAAAAAATCAGTAATTTATAAAGACTAGTCATGGAGTGGAGTATGGGGGGGGGGGGGGGGCAGGCCGTTAGCCCACATCCAGCACTGCTGCTCAGGAGTGATCCCTAGGGGAACCACATGCAGAGCAGGGCTCTGAACCAGGAGTATGCTGCAAGCAAACATTTTAACCCTGAACTATGTCTCCACACTGACTTCTCTGTCAAAATCTCATGGTGTTCTCCACCAGCTGACTCTGGGAAGCAAGTGAACAAAGTCAAATATGAATTACATGCTGGGTTTTTTGTTTTACAGAAATTAAACTGACTTTTGTTATAGACTTTAAAACTTAGATAAGGGGTCTATGTCAATTGTCAATTACATATCAACAAAGCGAAGGGAGGGCTGGAGACAGAGCTCAGCAGGAGTAATAGCCCCTAAGTATTGCCTGGTGTGTCCCAAAACAAACAAAAGAGCTGGGGGGGGGGGGGCAGAAGGGAGTGGGGGAAATGATTAAGCTTTGAGTCAACTAACACCAGCATTCTTCAAACACTGGTCTACAGAAGCAGAAAGATTGAAAACCACTGATCCACCATTGTAACTGCTGATCCATGGCCCAGTGTGCAGGACAGGTGCTAGTTCACAGTTGAACTAAATTATAAATTTGAAATCTTAGAATAGACCTTAAGTGTTCTCACCACTGTTCTCAACACACACAGTAAAAAATGTGAAGGAATGAATGTGATTCATCTTTCACATATGTATAGCAAAACATTATGTTGTATACTTAGATTTGTAAAATAGCATCTGCCAATTTTATCTCAATAAAGTTGGGAAGAAACAACTTTTAATGCCTCTTCTGACAGTACAATATACACTTCTTGCACTGTCCTGCAGGCTGCCATCGCCAGGCTATTGTCCAACAAGTTGAATGTGACTGTCTGAATAATGCTCAGAGCATTTATCAGTTTATATTGAAATGTTAGCCTCAGAATAATTCAAAAAAGGGAAAAATCCTTTCCTTTTTATTTAATAGGTAAATTAATTCTAAAAGAAGTCAAAGAAATTATGTTTCCTTCAAAATCCTTACTGAATCCACCATCCTAAAGATCCAGTGTGGGCTTAAGATAAAACATAATTCTAGTACAGCACAGAAAAAAATTAAAGAGCTAAATTACAGAGTTACAAATTTGTACTACACTTGGAGTCATCCCAAAGGAAAGGGATTAAGAATAGAGTCATAGGCACACCTGTGAATGTATGCCAAAAATAAACTACAAAAATATAATAACTGACTTCCTTGAGTCTAAGGATTTATCCCTGAAATGTAGAAAATAAATTTAACAATTTAGCCCCTATGGCCTTTAAGAGGATTTTGTACCTTCTCTACTTGAAAATTGTACTCAATATAACTTGCTCTTCTACTTATGTAGCTTATGTATTCCAGGGTTAAGGTTTGCCTAAGGGTGTTTTGGTTTCTGTTACAACCTTAATTACATTCAAATACATTCAATTTATTTTTAAAGTATATATCTAAGAGGATGAATATGAAATATATATTCTGAAGGCTTTCTCAGCTTTTTGATCATTGTACATAAATCTCAAGCATACTTAACTAGGTAACAAATGTCACAAAATTTAAATCTGGAAGAGATTCTACTCAATTTATTCAATTTTTGTGAAAGAAAACAAGCTCAGAAGTAAGTTTATACAGCTTGTTAAAAAAAAAAACTGGGCCTCATTCACATTTCCCTTTCAACCAAACATTTGCTAAAAATTATTACTTAAGAATTTAAAAACTTCTTTCAGTGTTTTATTTGCGTTAGTTCTAACACCTAAATTTACTTCACAAACAGCCCAACTTACTTCCCACTGAAGTATGAAAGAAATGTTTCAGTTGGAAGGGGAAAGCATACATCTTATGTCATCCGTTTCCCACTTAAGAGACCACCAAACTGATACCCTAAATTCTAGCAATTCCATAATAATTTTTTTAAATGGCCCTTCCAAAGTAATATTTGGAAGCAAAAGTTTTCGAAAGAACTCAAATGGTTCCAATAGAGGTACAACAGCCCGTAAGACCCCCACCACTCACAAGTGGGCACAGCACCCACCCAGTTTCTCTGATGCCCCACAACTTAAGAGTTTTTAAGCTTTCAGAATTCACCAGACCTTTTTTTTTCTTTCTTTGTTTTATTAAGTAGTTTAGGTAGGATGGTTACAATAGTGTTAATGTTCAAAGTTTGGATGAACAAAGTGACTGCACCTACAACCACCAAATCCGCCCAGACGGTGTTTAAAACCCGCATCCAGAATCCCTGCTCCGCCCACTGTCCTGGGCAGCCCTCGGGCTCCTCCTCCCAGGGCCTTCACTTTAGCCCAGCTATTTCCTCGTGGGGACAAGGGTCTCATTTCAAGCCCATTTCACTCAAAGCCCGCGGGTTGATTCCAAACCACGTTTACTTCGAGGAAGTGAGTGGCCGGCACGTTGGCGTTTAACTTCCAAGGTGACCCCCTGCCAGGGGCCCGACTGGACACTTTAACGAGGTTGCCTCGTGGGGGAGGATGGGGGTGGGGATGGGCGTCTGCCTCCGGTCCTCAAATGTGACTTCTATTAAAAGTTTTAAAAAATAAAAAAATAAATAAACAAAACGGGGGATAGAGAATCCAGACTCAGGAGACAACAGTTCCCAAGCGCTCCCCGCGGCACCAAAACAAGGGGGTCGGGCAGAAAAATGTGAAGAGGTGGGTGGGAGAAAATGACGCCGGCGTCTCCGGACACGCCCGATGGAGGCGCTGGGGGGGACGGGGTGGGAACCTTCACCTCCGCTCAGGGAGCAGCTCGGCCCCCCACGGCGCGCAGACCCTCGACCCCCACCTCTCCCCCCCCCCCCGCAGCCCACCCCGGGCAGCCCCCAGGTTGGCGAGGAACGGCCCCGCGGCAGCGCGGTCCGAGGGGTGGCGGGCGGGGGCTGTGCCGAAGTCACGACTTTGCCCCCCAACACTCCGAGAGGAGGATCGCGCCGGAGTTGAAGGACGCGAGTGCCCGAGCTCTGCAGACAGCGCCGCCGAGATGGTCCCACAGCTCCAGAGCCTTTTTTTCCCCGCGGCCCACCCAAGAGACCCCCCCACACACACCCCCGACCCCGACCCCGGCCTCCCGCTCCCGAGCACTGAGCTCTTACTCCCCGCTCCCGGCCGGCCAGTCAGGGGAGGGGCGGGGGGCGGGGGCCGCTGCGAGCTCAGCCCGACTTGCCCGAGCTGTCCCGGGAGAAAAGGGGACACGGCGTGGCCGAGGAGGGAGGGCCGGGCCGTGCTGCTGCAACTGGTGCCCGCCCAGCAGCAGGAGTTAGCCCGGGGCTGCCGCGTCCAGGAGGCGGACCCCACCCCACCCCACCCCACCCCCGGGCCCGCTCGGACCGGATTCTGGAGGGGGCGGCGGGAGCGGTGAGGGGGGTCTCAGGAAGAGCCTCGCCACCAACGCCCCAAAGCCCTGGGGTGCCCGGCCTGTGGGGAATCGGCGCCTCAGGCCTTGGCCGCAGACAGGGAAAAGGCGGACACCCGGGCCGGTCCCCCCGGGTCGCGTGGGGCAGGGTATCCCTCAGAGGCCACGGGGCCGCGTCCCGCCACGAGCGGACTGGGGTGACGGGACACGCGCGCTCACACACACACACACACACACACACACACACAGACCACACACGGGAAAGACGCGGACGTGGCCGAGGGGACACGCGCTCGCCTCACAGCCCCCGGCGAGAGAGGGGCTGCCCGGCCGCGGGCGGCTCAGGGTCCGTCACACACGTACTCACTGCCGCAGCTGGGACCAGGAAGCACCAACCAGGAACCAAAACGCGTAGAGGGACGGGGAGGGGCGAGGACAAATGAGGCAAGGAAACCGCGTTCGCGCGGACCCGGGAGGAGGGAAGGTACTTCCGGGGAAAACACGGCTCCCCGGAGGCGCCTTCCGGCCCCGCCCACCCGCCCGAGCCCCCGCGCGCATGCGTGAGGCGTGTTAACGCTTTCTCTTCCCCGCTGCTACTCCTTTAACTTTCCTACTTGACTTTGTCCCCTTTCTTTCGGGACTTCTTTCAAAGGTATCTAGGCTGCATCTGTAGTAGAGGACACTTTGTTTAGACATTTAAGGAACAAAATCGGGGGGTGAGGAGGCGGGAGCCCACGTTCTTCTGTACACGCGAGAAGAACTACAATTCCCGTGATACCCTGGGGCCTGTTTCAGTAGGGATTCCGCCTCCTTCCCACTTGTCCTGGGGGAGACCCTCCCTGAGCCACGTGGCTCGGAAGCTGAGCCCAGGTCCTACGCGTGAACGTGCGCCGCAAGCATCCTGGCTTTGCGGACCCGAGTAATCCGTGCAAGTCAGGAACCACTTAAGAAGTTTCTGATTTCTGTCTCCTATTCCAGCGCGCTTCACGGCCTTAGACACCTCTCTTCTAGACAGCTCCTGCTCAAGGTTGAAACTGAACTTAGTTCTAGGTGGGGCGTTTTCCATGGCCTCTTTTCATTTCTAAGCACAAGATTAACTCTTTGTGAACCTTGAAAACTTGCATTCTAACTAGAGATTGAAGTTGATAACGGCCCTTTCGGAGCTTCTCAGTGAAGAGGTTCTTGGAGAATATGAAATTATGCTGGAACCTCTGACTTTAATTCTTCCCACATCTTTTTGTTTAGGAGGTTCAGGGATTGAACTCAGGGCCTCGCGTGTTGCAATGCTTGCTTTTAGACCTAAGCCTTAGCGCCTTCCTTCACACTTATTTTGATATTTAGTAACAATAACACATCTGTACAGTTTTACCAATAAAGGAACCCTTCTTTGGCGCTTTACAACAGTCCTGAAAGATAAGGTCAACATTAGTTCTTTATGCCAGCATTTACTGGACATCTAACAAGAGCCAGAAATTGCAGAGTCGTTGTATAAAAAAAGACATCTATAGAGCTAACACTTCCTCCAGGAAAACAATACAGATATAAGGTTATAGTGTAAGAATTTGGGTGGAGAAATTACTATAAATTTTAATAAGAAAATGAGAAATATTAGGAAGGAGGGCAGGGTACAATGAGACGGTGAAACTAGAGAACTTAAGTGTGTCATACACAAGCACTTTTCTATTATTATTATTATTATTATTATTGCTTTTTGGGTCACACTCAGCGATACTCAGGGGTTACTCCTGGTTCTGCACTCAGAAATTACTCCTGGTGGTGCTCGAGGGACCATATGGAATGCTGGAAATCAAACCCGGGTCAGCCTCGTGTAAGGCAAATGCCCTACTCGCTGTGCTATTGCTCCAGTCCCTATTGTAACACCTTGAAGTCTATTGTTTAAAATTCCCATTTGACAGAAAGGAAACAGATCCAGAGAAGTTAAGTAACTTGGCCAAGACCACAGGGTTAGTAACTGTCCCAAATTACTGTGCCCATGCCTCCTACTATTAGACCACAAAGATTTACTAGTTACCATGCTCAAAATATGCTATTAACACCCTTTGTTATCAGAAACCCTGGAGCTCTTTGATAAGTGACATTTTATGAGTGACATCTGCCTGCTCTTGCCCACAACCCTGGTCATTGCCAGAACAGTCTGCTTTCACACTTTTGTGCCTTCACTGATGCAGTCCCACTGTCCAGAAAAGTCCTTGTCCTTCTGATATACCCCTATTCACCTTATACTGCTCAAGTTTTCAAGTTCCACATAACATGCATTCTTTCCCCCTGAGCCCCCCATATACTGGGCAAATATCTATCAAGCAACTGAATTGTGGATTCCCTAGAGGCACAATCTTGTACATTTTTGTCTTTGTATCCTCCCCATGTTTGGCAGGCAGTGAGCACTCAGAGGCATTAGAGGAATGAAGAAGGGGCTGGAGCAATAGCACAGCGGGAAGTGCGTTTGCCTTGCATGTGGCTGAGCTGGGTTGATTCCCAACATCCCATATGGTCCCCCAAGCACCGCCAGGAGTAATTCCTGAGTGCAAAACCAGGAATTAACCCCTGATCATCGCTGGGTGTGACCCCCCCAAAAATAAAATAAAGGAATGAAGAGCACTCCCTGTGAAGGATTAAAAAGAATCCAAGAAGCAAATATGAATCCACCAACTGTCAATGCCTCAGAGAAACCATGTCATCACCCCCAAATAGCTGAAATGCAAGGCAGTGTTCTGTGACATTAAGATGGATATGAAAGGGCACAAGGACCCCAACAATACAGAGATTTCTGACAAAGGAGAACAGCATATATATAACAGCAAATTCACACACCTTTGACTTTACTTGGCAGGTTCTTATTTAGGTAGATTTAAAATATCATGAGATCCTGAGACTGGAGAGAGTACAGAGGTAGGGTGCTTGCCTTACATTTGACTGACCCAGGTTCAATCCCCAATACCCCATTATGGTCACCGAGCTGACCAGGAATGATCTTGATCGCTGAGCACAGAGCCAGAAATAAGGCCTGAGCATCATTGGGTGTCGCCCAAAACCAAGAAAAATAAAAGATTCAAAAAAAAAAACATGATATCCTGGGGTCGAAGAGGTAGTACAGGGAAGAGGCTCTTGCCTTGCACGTGGCTCACCCCAGTTTAGTACCAGTCACCACTTAGTGTTCCTGAGCTCAGAGCCAGGAATAGCCTCAGAGAACTTCCGAATGTGGGTGGGGGTGGGGTGTAAAGAGCAGAAGAGACATGTCAAGAGACTCCTAGCAGAGATAAAACTATGTCTATAACCCAGGTCTCTCTCTTTCTCTAAGTACTCACACATAGTTTTTCTCTTTCTGCCTCAGACAGTCTCTGGTTCATAGTCCTTGAGGTCATGGGCAGCGGCATGCTCAAAAGTCCTGCAAACTTTCTCACAGTGGCCATTCTCACGAAATAAAGAATCCCATTAATTTGAGGAAGGAAGCACCTGATTTCCCTCCCCAGGCCAGTGATGATTCTACATCAGCACTGAGCAGCTGAGGGGAAGACAAAGCAGAAACTTCTACAGAGGACAAACATTGTAGACCAGACTGGAACCGTGTCTTGATAAGTAGCACCTGTCATTCATCCTGACTCTTCCATAGAAGTGAAGGCATCTCCCTCCATTCATTCCTGCTCATTCACACCCAAAGCTTAGAAATCTGCCTAATCAGTTTGTCTATTAACAGTTCTCTTTCATTTGTTGAATCTTTGCGGAGGACCTGCTATGAGGACAGACCCTGGGGAGCCGCATCAGGTAAAATCTCTTCTGTTGTCAAAATGATTCTATAAGAGAAGCATTTGCCCCTTTCAGGGAAATTGGGAGTTGGCAAGGTTATGTGACCTGTTCTGAACTTCACAGCTAGGATTCAAACTCAGGCTTAGATGAGTCCAAACCCTTGCTCTTTTCTGTGCCCAAACCTACCTTTTAAAACTAACCCTCTTGAGAGGTAAACAGAGGCAATGGTCAGGGGCCTGAACACATTGGTGGCAGAGAGGTAGGTGTGGTACATGTATATGTCTAAACCAGCTATCAATATTGGAAGCATGGGACCCAGACTACAATAATTAATCTTTACAATGTGCCTGGAGGGAGGCAGGCTGGGGAGTGGAGGGAACCTGGGGACATTGGGAACATTGGTGGAGGGATGTTGACATAGGTGCTGGATTGGTATTAGAAAATTGTACGCCTGAAACTCTATTATGGACACATTTGTAAATCATAATGCCTAAATTAAAATTTTATTTGAAAAAAAAGCAAAACTAATTCCATTGTGGGGGAGAAGGGGAAAGGGGCAGTGACTAGCCAGACGATCTGTTCCTCTCTTTCCATCCAGGAGATAGCTGGAGACTGAGCATGCAGTAGGCTCACAGGAATGAGTCAGTATGGGTGGACATCTCTGATGCAGTGTGTGACACAGCAGTCACGTAATAAAGAAGGGAGCAGTCTCCTAGGAGAGAGCTGGTTGTTAGGGGAAATGAAGCAGTCTCTATAGAAAGAAGGGCTAAAAAATCAATCAATAAGGAAAACCCAGTCACCCAGAGCCCCAGAACACCAACAGGCAATTCACAGAGGAAATAAAAAATATCCAAACTGAGATGCTCATCAATAGCAATCATTACTAATAACCAAAAAATTCACCAAGGCTGGGAATGCAAATTAAAAACACCTTTGAGAGGAGTTATTTGACAGTACCTATCAAAATCGTAAAGGAACTAGGTCCTGACATGAAAGTACAAAGATTGTTTGTGAGGCTGGAGAGATAGTACAGTGGGTAGGACTCTTGCCTTGCACTCGGCTGACCCTGAGTTCTACCCCCAATACCTCATATGGTCCTCCAATCCCCACGAGAACTGAATCCCGAATGTAGAGCCAGGAATAAGACCTGAGCACTGCTTGGCCCAAAAACAAAGCAAAAAGGAGGAAAAAACTTTAAAAAGAGTTCTTGTAATAGAAAAAACATAGAAACTATGAATATTTATGAGGAAATTATATATTATAAAATTATATTCTAAAAAATTTAGAAGGATACTGCTATTAAACACTGTTTTAAAGAAAACTTACCTTTTTTGGGGGGGGGTCATGCTCGGCGATGCACAGGGGTTACTCCTGGCTCTGCACTCGAATTACTCCTAGAGGTGCTCAGGGGACCACATGGGATGCTGGGAATCGAACCAGGGTGAGCCACGTGCAAGGCAAATGCCCTACCCACTGTGCTATCACTCCAGCCCCATCTTTCTTTTATTTTGCAGGGTGGCTTGTAACTGAGCCCAACTGTGCCACACTTGATTGTTAAGTGCTTGGGGCTGGCACTGCAGCAGTACTCAGGGCCCGAGATGCTGCAGCCACTAAAGCCACACCAGAGTCATGCTCGGGGGGGAGGGGAGGGCCACCAAGGCTAAGCCTAGCAGTGCTGAAGGGGCCGTCAGTGTCAGGGATCAAATCTAGGTATGCAAACATGCTAGCATGTGTTTTACCACTTGAACTCTTTCCTCGCTCTTCTGTCTGTTGCTTTTATTGATAATTTGCTTTCTTTCTCCAATGCCAGAGTTGAACCCAAGCATCATACTTGCAAGGTGAACTCTGAGTTAGTTCCCAGCCCCTTTATGTGCCTTTTAAATTAGGGAGATGAATTTAGATTTACTGACATGGAAAGATTTGCAAGACACATAGTAGTTATGTGGAAAAGAGGGCAGAGCAACAGCTGCATCACACATTTCTTTTTGCCATGTTTTATAGGATCACTGTGTCTGCATGTAGACACATAGATATAAGTGCATAGAGAAAATACAGGATGCATACCAATTGATAACATCAGTGGATAGGAGTAAACGTAGAGGGAGATGAAAGGAAATTTTACTTAGGAAAAAAATTGTAAAATATGATTCATCTGGGCTGGAGAAATAGAATAGCAGATTGGCTGCTTGCCTTGCATGCCGTCGACCTGGATTCAATCCCTGGCATTTTATATGATTCCTTGAGCATTGCTAGGAGTAGTTCCTGATTACAGATACAGAAATAACTGTTGAACGCCCAACCCCCGCAAAAATAAGAGGAGGAGGAGGAGGAGGAGATGGAGGAAGAGGAGGGGGAGATAACTTCTGTTCTTCTTACCAAAGACATGTAACCTGAATATATTTGGGCTACTGTCAGCCAAAGTTAAAGAGAATTATGCCAAGGCCATAAAACACAAAGGAAGATGAGGAAATGTTTCACAGTAAAGGAAAATAAAGACATATGATACTTTGAAAGCACAGCACACAGTGTGGGGTTTTCTTTAAAGGTATTATTCATAATTTTTTTCTTTAAGGTTTAAAGAAATTTTTTTCTTATGTTTCTTTAAATTATTAAGGTATTTTAAGGTGTTACTGAGAAAATCCAAATAGAATTTAGATTTAATGAGAATATTTTATTATTGTTGCCTTTCTGATTTTTATATTTGTATTACAACTGTGAGAGAATACTCTTGTTTTTGTTTATTGGATTTTTTTTCAATTTGAGGAGGTGAGGGTAGGGTCACACTAAGCAATGCTCAGTGTTTACCTCTGGCTTTGTACTCAGGAATCATTCCTACAGTGCTTGAGGGACTGTATATGATGTCAGCAGTAGAACCAGAATTGGTCACTGCAAAGCAAATGCCCTAACCCCTGTACTATCCCTCTAGTTCTGCCCTAGTATCTTTAGGTTATACACATTGAACTATTTGAAGTAAAAGGGTATTACTGTATCACTGTATCACTGTCATCCCGTCGTTCATCAATATCGTCTACATTCGTCCTATCCCTGAGATTTTAGCAAGTGCCACATTGGAGGCTCTTTCAGGATCAGGGGAATGAGACCCATCATTGTTACTGGGTTTTGGCATATCAAATATGCCACGGAGAACTTGCCAGACTCTGCCGTACAGGCAGGATTCTCTCGATAGCCTGCCAGTTCTCTGAGTGCAAGAACTACACAATAAGAGGTCACTTCCAGGAGCTGAAGAGATAGTACAGCAGGTCGGGCGTTTGCCTTGCACACGACCGACCCAGGTTTGACTCCCAGCATCCCATATGGTCCCCTGAGCATCGCCAGGAGTAACTCCTGAGTGCAGAACCAGGGGAGCTTGGTTTTATAATCTCTGTATCTTGGCCGTTGATGGGATTGGGATTACACGGTGCAGGGGGGGGGCAGTTGGTGGGTGTAACACCTAGCCACTGGAAGATGTGGGATCTGGGTGGAGGAGGCCCAGTCCGAATCCGAGCAGGCTTGGAGATCTCAGCCCCGGGTCCCACACACCTGGGTTCCTCTGCCGATTTTTCATGCGTGAGGCTCATCCGAGCGTGTGGAGAGTGGTCTTAAGCATGGCTGTGGCTGGTTCCGGAGGTCTTCAGCTTACTTCTTCAGCTGAAGAAGTAAAAGGGTGTGAGATCTAAATCTTCGGAAGAAAACTGGATTGGGAAAGGGATAGAAAAAGAGGGGAGTAAGAGGGGACGAGCCTTGCTCAAGACAGGATGAACCTCACCAGAGAGTGGACCCACAGGAAAACCCAGGTATGTGGAACCCATGACTGAGGTCTCCAAGCCCGCTTGGATCAGGATTGGGCCTCCTCCCCCCAGGATCCCAGTTTTCCAGTAGCTTGGAAGTCACACCCACAAACTGCCCCTGGCGCCATGTAATCTCATCAACAGCCAAGACCCAGAGATTATAAACTAAAGCTCCCAGAAGAGAACGACACAGAATTTCCTGGACATTATATTCTATCATTATATATACATTATATTCTATCATTATATTCTATTATATTCTATATTATATTATATTATATATTATATTATATTATATTATATTCTATATTATATTCTATAGACATTATATTCTATCCTGGACATTATATTCTATCCTGGAGCGATAGCACAGCGGGTAGGGCGTTCGCCTTATAAGTGGCCAACATGGCCGACCCGAGTTTGATTCCTCCGCCCCTCTCGGAGAGCCCGGCAAGCTACCGAGAGTATTCGGTATGCCAGACACAGTAACAACAAAGTCTCCAATGGAGACGTTACTGGGCCCGCTCGAGCAAATCGACGATCAACGGGAGGGCCTTTGGGCTGGAGCGATAGCACAGCGGGTAGGGCGTTCGCCTTACACGCGGCCAACATGGCCGACCCGAGTTCGATTCCTCCGCCCCTCTCGGAGAGCCTGGCAAGCTACTGAGAGTATTCGATATGCCAGACACAGTAACAACAAAGTCTCCAATGGAGACGTTACTGGGCCCGCTCGAGCAAATCGACGATCAACGGGAGGGCCTTTACCTTTACCTTTTTTATATTCTATCCATAACTAGCAATACAAAACAAATAATCTAGTATTACCTTTTCGCCAGGTTTGAGGAGTGGTGGGACTGGTATCAAAATATCAAATGTAACCGAAGTAGAGAGAGAGAGTAGGGAGGATATTGTCTGCCACACAGGCAGGGGAAGGGTTGGAACAGGAGTGTGTGGGTGAATACTGGAGATTTTGGTGGTGGAAAATGTGCACTGGTGAAGGGATGGGTGTTTGATGATTTATGACCAAAGCTCAAACATGAAAGCTTTGTAACTGTATCTCATGGTGAATTAAAAAAAGGGGGGGATAATAATAAAATAATAAAATAAAATTAACATTCTGAATTAAAAAAAGGTAATGTGGAGTTCATGCCCAGGTCAATCAGCTTAATCAGTGGCTGAATAAATAACAGTACTCCTGCATTATTAAAAAAAAGAGAGAGAGAGGGGAGTGATGAAATACATGTGAAAAAAGATTAATATTTAGGGAACCTAGGTAAACAATAGAATTATTTGTAGCAATTTTAGAGTTTTTCTCCTCTAAATTTGAAATGATGACAACATGTGAAGTTAAAAGGAAAAATATAAAGAATAAGGCAGGATTTGCAGGTAGAGAGGACATGGGGACATCTTCTGGCAAACAAACAAGAGAGACAAAGGAAACCAGCAGGTGCAAGAGTTTCTGCATTGAGAAACTATCAGTGGGCCCAAGTGTTCAAAGCAAAGCATGGTGAGAGATGGGTGAAAATGGGGTTGGTTGGAAGAAGGAGCAACACAGCCATGAATGGGCGCCTTCCCTGGTATCTAAACGTGGAAATGAAGGTTTGAAACTTTCTTTATACCCAGCTTTAATCCCCACAAAACATAACTTCAGTTTCTAGGCCTGTCTGTGCCGTTATTTTGTTGACCACAGCCAAATAAAAAGATCCCTTCACATAGTGTCTGAAAGAGACTTCCTGTCGAGCTCCCTCATTTTGCAGCAGGGAACACGAGCACTCGAAATGGAGAAAGGATCTGCCAATTTCCAACAAAAGTCAAGCTCACGACGAGCCTCCAGTTCCCAATCCTTCATTCTAGGGCACCAAAGTCTCAAAGAGAGTGAGACAGAAAAAAGGAGCCCAGCAAGTAAAATGACTGCATGGCCCTTTCAAGTTTGGGTGTTTTTCATTTGCCACAAATATGGACTTAATGTCTCGGCAATTTAAAAATGTGATTATAGAAACGGTTGTCACTTGGAGCACATACATTGCCACTGCTAAAAGCTATTCAATTCAGGCTCCTAGTCTGAAGCAGCAATCAAGGTGATTCTCAGAAATTCTCAATGACATTGGTACCCATCTGGATTTGTTGAAAAGTTTAACATCCTTTTTTATTATTCATGATTTTGCAGTTCTTCAAATTGCAAGGTGATGGAGAGAGCACGCAATTTTCATCCAGGCTATGAAATCATTCTTGGAAATTTGGACATTCATATAGATGGCTTTTAATTTTTATTTGAGGCTGCTTTTCCTTATGAAATCATGAAATTTAAAAATATACACTATAAATTAAACTATATAAATGATAATATTCTCATTATAATAAAATCCTAGGGATAGGGAGCTAGTATTCAAGGACTCTATTCTCATTTGTTATTAGTCTTCATTGGAATTGTATTACTCAAGCCTTAGATCTAAGTGACTATACAATGAATAATGACTAACTATTGAGATTCTAATTTACTTATGAAATAATTCCATACAATATTCCATATAAGACATTTCAAAGCGTGCCATTAATCACATACAGAAAAGCCAAATGCTCCAAAAAGCTTGCCTTAATTTTTAAATTTGGATTTGGGGGCCACACCCAGTGATGTTCAGGGCTTAATCCTGCTCTGTAACCTCAGGGGTCACTCCTGGTGATGCTCAAGGGACCATGGAGTACCAGATATTGAACCCAGGTAGGAGCAGGCAAGCACTTTGCCAGCTGTACTATCTTTCTGTCTTTTGTCTTGATTTTATTTATTTACTTATTTATTTATTTTTGCGATGTTTATACATTTTATTATCATAGAGTAGTTCACAATTGTCTTGATTTTAAATGCCCATGACCCCCACACCCACAAACTCCAATAATGAAGGGACACATATGCTCAGAAAGAAGCGGACTCTATTCAGGTCCCATTCTGTGAGGGCAGGTACCGTCTTAACCTGTCCATTCTGAACTCTAGAATCACACCTGCATTTTTAGTCCAGAGACATCTTTCCCATAAGATTAGCACAAATTCTTTAGAGTTGATATGTGAAATCAATCAATGTTAGATTAATAACAGAAAAAAATTAAAAGATCACATTATTGGAGCATGGAAGGTGGTGACCCAGTTTCAATCTCTGATACCCCTTATGGTTCCCCTCCCCCCACATCACCTGGGGTTATCCCTGAGCACAGACCCAGGAGTAAGTCCTGAGCAAAGCCAGGTATGGCCCTCAAACAAAACAAAACAAAAATCACATTTTTCAAAAATCCATATACAGTACATATTTTACACCTTGTGTTTCAACCATTAATTTTTCCCTTGTTTTTGGTAGTTGGGGAATCATATCTAGTGGTTGCTCAGGGGTACTCCTGGAAGTGCTCATAGACTCATTCAATGCTGAGAATTGAACTTGGGGCTCCCACATGTAAATCATGTGCTCCAGCACTCTGAACCATCTCCCCAGCCACTGTTTATTATTGTCAAACTGAAGAAACCCTTACAAGCAAGGTAGGACTTAGAAAGACTGCCTCTGGGACAATGGACCAATATTCATGGGTATGGTATTCACCTTGCTTAAGAGCAAGTTTTAAGTAAGCATCAACCCCCCCCCACACACACACACACACACCACCGACCAAGAAAAAGAAATAGAGGCCTGACTCTCTTCTGTTAAAGTCCTTATCTGACTTCACTGTGGATTTGATTGTCTTCTCAGGCTAAACCCAGTCTGCCCTTATACTCTATTCATTGTATAATCCCACTTCCAAAGTTTTTTTTTTTCTTTTTGGGTCACATGGCGATGCTCAGGGGTTACTCCTGGCTTTGCACTCAGGAATTACTCCTAGCAGTGCTCAGGGGACCTTATGTATGGGATGCTCGGAATAGAACCTGACTTGGTCGCATGCAAGGCAAACGCCCTACCCGCTATACTATTATTCCAGCCCCAGCCACCTCCAAAGATTTAAAAGCCAAATGTTTGGAAGCCCACCTCAGAACTTGCATGCAGTCCTCCATCCTGGAAATGAGAAGCCATACAACTAGTTGCACTGAAAACAAAGATGGTTTGCACCCATTTCTTCAAGATACCTTCAATATCTTCTCTTTTTGAAAATTATTCCCCAAATTGATCATACTCCAGGATACTAATGGATGTCATATAGACAAGTGGCAACTCAGAAAAAAATTTCCTTGCATGCAACTATTTGGTAAACCTAAGAGTAATGATAAAGCAATCAAGTAAAAGAAAAAGGCATGCTTAGTGTATTTCTTTCTATAAGACCTATTAATGCTAAAGATTTTGTTGGCCTCTCTAGAATACCTCAAACTTCATACTTTCTATACAGATTTCAGTCACTTTATTTGCATTGACCCCAGGATCATTGATTTTGTTTTGTTATGGACAAATCTATTAAAGTCATGGAACTACTGCACATTTTCTTCAGAATGTTCAATGTCCTCCTTCTCCCCCCACTTCCCCTACACTCTTCCTCTTCTTCCCTCCTGCCCTGGGTGAGAGGCGTTATCCTCTGCCTTGATTTCTCAGTACAGAGAGGGAGTCTGACTGGATAAACACTATCACAGAACAGCTCTACTTCCTGGTTCTGCTAGAACAACAGAGTTCTCATTCCTCTCATTCCATTCAGGTAGCACTGTCAAAGGCTCCACTTTCCTGTTCTCTAACTCATCCTGAGCAAATTTTGACCACAGTAGAACGGAATGGAATTATATGAAGGGGTCCAGAAAAGTGTTGTACAGGAATTGCTAGGTGCGGGTGGTCAACCGTAATGACTATAAAAAGGTGGCCAACTATAAAAAATCATGTACCAAAAAAGTGTGTCAGCCAGCAGGAGTCCTGTGGTCAGGTGAGGGCAGCAGTGTAATCACAGGCTATCCAAACTAAAAGGATCTCAGATGGTACTAGAGCAGGAATAAACAACAGAAAAATTGGGGCCTGAGAAATAGTACAATGGGGTGAAATGCTTGCCTTGCAGAAGGCTGACTGGGTTTGACCCTATCATTCCATATGGTTCCCTGAGCACTGCCAGGAGTGACTTCTGACTGCAGAATGAAAAAGGAGCCCCTGAACATTGCCGGGTGTGGTCCCAATACTACAAGAAACAAAACAAAAATAACCAGCAGAAAATAATCAGAAATAATAGGATGATGTAATCTGCTGTATGATAAAGAGAACACTTCAGGGTGCTGGAGAGATAGTACAGAGGTTAAGACACTTGGCTTGCATTGGCTTCGACCCAGATAATGCTCCACCCCCAATAAATAAATAAAGTGACCAATTATCTTAACTAAAGTGATTTGGTGCCTCTCCTCTCCACACTCCACTGTAACAATTTCTGCTGACTCTAATAAAAATGATGTTGTCAGGAACTAGTAAAATCTAATTTCACTGTAATATATATATATTTTTAATGGGGGTCAGGGAGATCTGGAGTGACAGTACAGCAGATAGAACACTTGCTTTGTACATGGCTGACCTAGGTTTGATCCACAGCACTGCATATGGTCCAAACCCTGCCATGAGTGACCTGAGTGCAGAGCCACGAGAAGTCCTGAGCTCTGCTGACTGTGGTTAAAAAATCTGTCACTGTTACTGTCCTCCTGTTGTTCATCGATTTGCTCAAGCCTGGTAACAGCTCCATTGTGAGACTCGTTGTTACTGTGTTTGACATATCGAATACGCCACGGGGACCTTGCCAGGCTTTGCCGCACAGGCGAGATACTCTCGGTAGCTTGCCGGGCTCTCCGAGAGGGGCGGAGGAATTGAACTTGGGTCAGCCATGTTGGCTGCGTGCAAGGCAAACACACTACCCGCTGAAAGCAAGAACATTTCAAATCCTTGGAAAAAGATGGACTATTCAGTAAGTCATGCTGAAACAAGTGCAAACATGACACTAGAACCTATCACACCATTCCAAAATATAAATGACGTAAACTAAATTGTTAATGTATAAGAAAATTGTTTTTTTCCAGTTGCCGGAGATTGAATCCAGAAACTTGCTCAGGTAAGGTGCTTGTTCTACCAACTAGTCATATCCCCAGCCCTAGAAAAATTATTTTAAAACAACACTTTAAAGAAAAAAGATTCTACAAACACAACTACTATATTTTTCTTCCTTCAAATGTATCAATGTTTGTTTCATATTTTGGAAACTTGTTTGGAGTGTAAGTGCTTACAATTGCTGATTCTATATTTTGAGTAATGAACCATCAATCAAAGGTACAGCCAGGAGCAACCCCTGAGCCCAGAGTCAGGAGTAGCCCTGCAGCCCTGCCAGGGATGGCTCCCCAACATCATAATCATCATCACCTATACAGAATAGGAGAGACAGTGCAGGAGGTCAGGCACTGTTGCTGATACTGCAACTCTGGTTTTAATCCCCAGCACCACCTATCGTCTCCCGAGCACAATCTGGAGTCATTCCTGAGTACAAACCCACAAATAGCTCCTAAGCACTGCTGGGTGTGGTCCAAAATTTTTTTAAAAGTTTCATAATAATAAATCCATTTTCCCTATTAATGTGAGACCCCTATCTCTCTTTTTGGTTACTACTGTGATATATTTTACATCTATTGATTATTTGTGTCGTTGGGTCAGAAGTGAGTAAGCAATGTACATTTAGATCATTTTTCTTTATTTTGGGGTCACATCTGGCAGTGATCTGAGGCTACTCTTTGCTTAGCACTGTGGGAGCCGTGAATGCCAAGGATCAAGCCTGGGTCTTCTACATGCAAAGCATGCTCTCAGTTCATTGAGTTACTTCTCCAGGCTATAGTTCAGAATTTTATACATTCTACAAACCTGTTTTCTAATTGGTGCATTTAATCCATTTGTATTTGAAGTGATTATGAATAATACTGAACTTTTGCCATTTGAATATTTTTCTATATGTGAGATCCTTTTTTTGCTCCTCATTTTCTCCAGTAGTACCTTATTTTATTTTTATTCATCCCAGTGTACCATTTAAATTCCTCCTTCATTTCCTTTCGTGCATAACTTGTAGTTATTTTTAGTGATTATCAGGAGGATGACAATTAGTATATTACATTTTGGGCTGGATATATAGTACAGACCGTTTGCTTCGCATGTGACCAACCCAGGTTTAATCCCTGGCTTCCTTTTTGTCCCCCAAGCACCACCAGGAGCAATTCCTGAGTGTAGAGTTAGGAGTAACCCCTGAGCATGCTGGGTGTAGCCCAAAAATAAACCAAAAATCAAGTAGTATGCTACATTTTAACAATTTATTTTCAAATGATATTAACCTAGCTTTATTTTACTTTATATTTTTTATTTTTTAAATTTTGGGCCACACCCAGTGGTGCTCAGGGACTATTCCTGGCTCTGTACTCAGGAATGATCCTTGGTGGTATTTGGGAGACCAAAGGTGGTGCCAAAAGTTGAATGGGGTCCACAGAAAGATCTCTCCAGTCCATCGATTTAAATTCCAGTCCATCGATTTAAATTAAATAGCATATCTTAACTCTCCTGGAACCCAGTTTTTTGTTTGTTTGTTTGTTGCTTTTTGGGTCACACCCGGTGATGCACAGGGGTTACTCCTGGCTCTGCACTCAGGAATTACTCCTGGCGGTGCTCAGGGGACCATATGGGATGCTGGGAATCGAACCTGGGTTGGCTGAGTGCAAGGCAAACTCCCTACCTGCTGTGCTATTGCTCCAGCCCCTGGAACCCAGTTCTGTCCCCTTGCTTCCCATTTACTTTACTGTTGTCATAAATTGTATCCTTTTTTTTGAGTCACGTGAGATACATACACAGTTACAAAGTTGTTTCTGATTGGATTTCAGCCACACAATGTTCCAACATGAATCCCTTCACTAGAGTACATTTCTGGCCACCAGTGTGCCTAGTTTCCCTCCTACACGCATCCAGCTCCAGCCTGCCTCTGTGGCAGATGCTTTTCATATTATAAATTGTATCTTTTGTTTGCTGGTTTGCACATTGAAAGCATGGAAGTAAAGACCTCATAGGGAGCTCCATAATTTGAGCTAACACTGTGGAAACCTCTCTTCTAATCTTGGTTCCAGGAACACTGTGGGATTTCTTTCAAGGAGCCTCAGAGAGTAGCATGCCAAGACTGAGCCATAGTACAGTGGGCAGTATGCTTGTCTTGCACTCGACCAACCCAGGCTAGAACACCAGCAAACATATGGTCCTCCAAGCCCCACCAGGAATGACTTCTGAGTGCAGAGCCAGGAGTTAGCCCTGAGCACCACCCGAGGTGACTCCAAAACAAACAAAAAACAAAAAATACCCATGAAAGAACGATCAGGCTGAGAAGGGAGAGTAGGGAAGTGAGGATATTTAGGATTGTGCTCTCAAAACTTTCTATTGGCATATTGGCAGATTTGGGAAGGACGAGAGGAGAGGCTGTTAAAAATCTCAGGGCTGGGACGAATGGAGATGTTACTGGCACCTGCTTGAGCAAGTCAATGAACAACGGGATGACAGTGACAGTGACAGTGAAAAGCTTCCTATGAACTTGGCTCCCATATATCCTCCCATATTGCCTGCAGCCAAGACTTTTTCTTGGGCAGGAACTATATCCTATTTTCCCACTATCCTCTCTCGCTCTCTCTCTCTCTCTCTCTCTCTCTTTCTTCCCCCCTTTCTTATTTTGTTTTGTTGTTGTTGTTGTTGTTGTTTTGGGGCCACACCCAGTGGTGCTCAAGGGTAAGTACTGGACCTGCAGTCAGGAATTTCTCCTTCTGGTGCTCAGAGGACTATATGGGATCAAAAACTGGTGGGCTGCATACAAGGAAAGCACCTTGCCCACTGTACTATCTCTCCTGCCCCTGTCCCATTCATTTTTTTGTGCCCCCTACACTCATGCCTCAACCCCCAAAACAGGATCTGGTCCAGAGCACTGGGCCAGAGGAAGGAAAGGAGAAAAGACTGGAGATCAGTCATCAGACAAGCTTCATCTCTGCTTTATCTTCACCCGTCTCCCTCTTCTGACACCCTAAACTCAGACCTAAGAAACTGACACATGTACATTTGAAAATATTTCATTTTCATTTTCATTTCATCATCCTGTTATTCGTCGATTGCCTCGAGCAGGCTCCAGTAACGTCTCTTTCATCCTAACCCTGAGATTATATTCAAGGCTCTTTAGGAGAATGAGACCCATCATTGTTACTAGTATTTGGCATATTTGGTACGCCACGGGGAGTTTGCCAGACTCTGCCCTGTGGGTAGGCTACATTCGATAGCCTGCAAGTTTGTCCAAAGTAAAAATACATAACATTAAATCGCTCTATTTTAACCTTTTGAGTTCTTGTTCTGGGGCCACTCACACTAGTTCTCACCAAGACCATGCCCTACAGTGCTGGGGAGGAGGGTCCTAGGGATCAAGCCCAGACCCTTGTGCTAGGCCTGTGCTGCACCACAACCTCATCTCGGACCCTGAGCTGTTTTGGGGTGACCAAGTTCATGGCATTAGGTTCTTCACTTAGGTTGCTGTGCGCTGTCACCACTATCCATGTCAGAGTCCTTCCTTCTTGTCTTCTAAAACTCGAATTCTGTACCCGGGCCCCCAGTACTCGGCGGGCTGAGCCAAGCTGTGACTGGAGGAGCCCAGGGTCCATCTCTGACACCACAGGGTTCCCTGTGCACAGATCTAGGAGTGCACTTTGAGCACCTCTGAATCTCCCCAAATATACATATATGTGTGTGTGTGTGTGTGTGTGTGTGTGTGTGTGTGTGTGTACCCAGTAAACCCTGACTTCCTGTTTCCCCCTCTTCCCAGTCACTAGTCACCACATTCTGCAGTGACCGAGAAGGAATCTGTGAAGGAATGAATCTGTCTAAGTTCCACAGAGACGTGAAAGGCTTCTCTGTGGTCAGTGAAAATCTCACCTTGTTGTGTTGTAGCACAGTCAGAATTAGGAACTGCAGAGCCTTTACATTCCTTTTCACTACTGAGATCCTTTCTACAGCTTGCTGGGTTCATCCATGGCGAAGGCAAGACCCACACAGCCTCTCCTCTGTCCTGACTGTCCTGTTTTTGCCACCCGACCTTGGTAGCCTCAACTTCAAGTTTTAGTAACACTCATTCATTGACTCACTTAATGTCTTCCTTTTTTCTTTTTGGTCACACCCGGTGATGCACAGGGGTTACTCCTGGCTCGGCACTTAGGAATTACTCCTGGTGATGCTCCAGGGACCATATTGGATGCTGGGAATCGAACCTTGGTTGGTCGCGTGCAAGGCAAATGCCCTACCCACTGTGCTATCACTCCAGCCCCGACTCCCATGTCTTGAGCTCCAGTTACGCCCCAATCTTGTGCTGGGTATTTATTTATTCATTCATTCATCATCCTGTTATTCGTCGATTGCCTCGAGCAGGCCCCAGTAACGTCTCTTTCATCCTAGCCCTGAGATTATATTCACGGCTCTTTAGGAGAATGAGCCCCATCATTGTTACTGGTATTTGGCATATTTGGCACGCCACGGGGAGTTTGCCAGACTCTGCCCTGTGGGCAGGCTACATTCGATAGCCTGCAAGTTAGGGTATTTATAATCCAGAACAAAGAAATAGATATGCAAATTAATGTCAGATAAGATGCTCCCAGCTCCTAAGAGAGACACAGTAAGGGAGTTTTGGGACATAGGAATCCTTGTCATCTATAACTGAGAGAATAAAGGATTCTCTAGGATAAGGGCTCTCTCATTCTCAAAAGGGAGCCAGAGTTCCCTTGGGTGAAAAGTGGACAGGAAAGGATCCTGCAAAGGGAGGATTTGCTGCACTGAGTTCTAGGGAGGCCTCTCCTCTCATTTCCTCTCCCCTCATCTCCTCTCCTCTTTTTTCTCTCTCCCTCTCTTCTCTTTTTTCTTTCCCTTTCCTTTCTTTTCTTTCTATGACCCTAGGGATTGGACCCAGGGTCTCACACATGCAAATCCCTTGACCAGTAATTTTCTTCTTCTTTTTAATTTGTGTTTATTTTTTTGCTATAGGCCACACCTGGCAGTGCTCAGGGATTATTTCTTGGAGTCTTCCTCTAGTGCCATACAAACATGTGCTCAGCCCATTGAACAATCTCTCTGGCCCATTGGCCAGTAATTTTCAACCAAGAGAGCAGCCTTGGAAATATTCTGTCTGAATTCATGCACTGCCGCACCTCCCCGCCCCCAAGGTTTTAATCACTAGATCTAAGGAGAGGTGACAAGAAGCAAACTTGAAATGGCAACAGGGATGAACTCAAGAGGTGTGTGTGTGTCTGTCTGTCTGTGTGTGTAAGAGAGAGAGAAAGACAGAGATAGACACAGAGAATGAGAGAAAGAGGCAGAGTTTGCTGTGAACTTGGTTGAAATTTGATGGTATCTTGCTGAGTAAAGTAGTCAGAAAATAAAAGATAAATATAAGGTGATCTCACTCATGTGCAGAACAAAAATAAATAAATTAATGTATTAAAGAATTCTCAATGCAAACAAACCCTGAGACATGATCAGTAGAACTGGGGGCTAAGGGGAAGGGACTGCGGACAAGGGTGAAGGGAATGATGTAGTTCTCTGCAACTAGATAATAACTTGTTTAAACTGTGTCACCTCAATGAAAATAAAGTTAAAAATATTTCTGTTGTATTAACAAAAATATTTCTGTTGTAGGCATGCATATGCTGCCTGAGCAAGCGCATGTATCACCTGCATCTCCCCTCTTGAAATATATACTTTCATGCTTTCCTATCTAATGCTGGGATGTGTGTAGGGGCTCTTTCTGCCCCTGGAGAAGCCCAGGTTCTCTCTTCAGCACATTACTCTCCACTTTCTCCCACTTTCTCTTCCTCCTTCCCTTCAAAAACCTCCAAATAAAATGTTTTACTTCAAAAAAATATACTTTCTGTTGTAGTATACATGTGAATATGAAAGAAAATAAATTAAGCATGGCTATTATGACAGTTGGACATCAGAACCCCAACATGGGGCTAGCTTAGATTTGGAATGATATGCATTGTTTAATAATAGCTATATATTAACTTTTCTTTATACAGTGACTCTTTTATTCTGATTTGACTGCCTATCTCTTCCTTTGCCTATTCGTTTTTTATTTTAATTTCCTTCTGCTTTGCTTCTCCCCGCCCTCTTTTTAAGATGTCTCTCCCTGAAGGAGTTCCCATCCCCAGTGATCCGTCATTGAAGACGCACTTGAATAGCTGACATGATGTAATGCTTTGACATTTGGCAATTCCCAAGGCAGCCCCCCACCCCTGGTGCAGAATAAGCTGTCAGAGCATGAAATTGGTATTTTTACATATTCTTAATGTACAGATGTCAGTCTGAAAACCATTCACTAGTATTATGATTACAGTCTTTGTCTCATTTTCTTTTTATGCCAAGATTCATTCTTGTGATTTCTTTTCTTTGGGGATTTCAAAGAGGGATACAAAACTTTGATAATCCAGTTTACTGATTCTGCAAAAGGTGCAAGCAAACTTTTAACTCTCTGATCGTGTTTTTGGCCACAATACATCTGGCAGAGGAATGATGTAGCAAGAAGGGCCAGACAAGGTGGACGGATAATTACTAACCCACTTGATGGTGCCAGATTCTTTAGCATGCTTCCAATCAGATCTGCTTGCAGGGGACAGAGAGACTAGCACAGGGCTTACTGTATTTGCTTTGCATGTAATTGACACTGGTTCAATCCCCAGCATCACATCGTTCCTCTGAACACCCACAGGGACAACCCTGGGGACCTCTGATCACACCCAGGTTGGCTCAGGTAAACCCTAGTACTGCAGGACTCAGGCAGCATCAATTTTTTTTTTTCAATGCCAAATTTTTGAACTCTTTCATTGAACCTCTGGTCAGGTCAACCAAGATTCTCCAGAAGGCCCCTTAGATTGACTGAGGTACATTTCCTCCATGATTGGGCTTCCTGGATAGAGACTCCTTACTTCCAGTGGGTGAGATCACCTTTTTCCCCTTTCCTTTTAGTTTAAGATTTGTATTGTCTTTTTTTTTTTTTTTTTTTTTGCTTTTTGGGTGAATGAGACCAGTTGTAGTTACTGGTTTTGGCATATCGAATACACAGCGGATAGCTTGCCAGGCTCTTCCGAGCTTGCCAGGCTCTTCCGAGAAGTACTGGTAGATGCGGCAGAAGCCGGGAAAAGTATTCGTAACGCCCGCCTGTCCTTCGCCAACTATAAGACCAAGATGACTGCCCTCCGACGTCCTGATGGATCCATCACATCCTCCAGAACGGCAATGGAGAAGATTATCCATGACTTCTACTCAAATCTCTTCGATAGCCATGTCCACTTGCCGACATACCAAATTCCACAGGATGGGTATGTCGTTCCCAACGTTCTCCCTTCCGAAATCCGACACGCCATTTCGTCAGTAAAGAAGCAAACAGCACCCGGCCCAGACAAGGTCAGACCTGAACACCTGAAGAACCTGCCGTCAGTACTCATCAATACACTGGCTCGGCTCTTCACTCGCTACCTGTCTGAATGCAAGGTTCCATCTCAATGGAAAACCAGCAGGACCGTACTACTGTTCAAGAAGGGAGACATCCATGACATTGGCAACTATCGCCCGATCTGCCTATTGTCTGTCATCTACAAGTTGTTCACTCGAGTCATCCTGAATAGGATTGGCAGAACACTAGATGAAGGACAACCATGTGAGCAAGCAGGGTTCCGCAAAGGATTCAGCACCATCGACCATATCCACACGATAACCAAACTCATTGAGGTTTCTCGGGAGTTCAAGATGCCGCTCTGCTTAACGTTCATTGATTTAAAGAAGGCCTTTGATTCTGTTGAGACGGAAGCGGTCATTGAAGCCCTAGCCAATCAGGGCATTCAAGCCCAATACATCAGGATCCTCCGTGAGCTGTATTGTGGATTCACTACCAGGATCTCACCATTCTACAAAGAAGTGATCGTTGATGTCAAGAGAGGGGTGCGGCAGGGTGATACCATTTCACCAAAACTCTTCAGTGCCACCCTCGAGAACATCATGCGACGACTGGAATGGGAAGGAATGGGAGTGAAGATAGATGGTCGGCAACTACACCACCTCCGCTTTGCTGATGACATTGTTTTAATAACACCAAACATCAGCCAAGCGGCACAAATGCTGGCCGACTTTGACCGTGAGTGTGGAAAGGTAGGACTACAGCTGAATCTTACGAAGACAATGTTTATGAGAAACAGCCTTGTTCCTGACGCCCCATTCGCTCTCAATGGAACGACCATCTCCGAATGCAACAGCTATGTGTACCTAGGTCGAGAGGTCAACATGACAAATGACCTGGCACCCGAGCTGCGCAGGAGGAAGAGAGCGGCTTGGAACGCCTTCAAGAACGTCGAAGAAATAGCTAAGAGGACGAAGAACCTCCGGCTCCGGGCACATCTCTTTGATTCCACTGTTCTTCCTGCATTAACATATGCCTCAGAGACCTGGGCCCTACGCAAACAAGATGAGAACGCCATTCAGGTCTCCCAAAGAAGAATAGAAAGAGCTATGCTTGGAATATCACGTTTCACTCAAATGAGAGAACGAATCCGGAGTTCTGACATCCGTCGACGATCAAGGATCAGGGACGCTGTCTCATTTGCCAAGGTGTCGAAAATCAGATGGGCTGGTCACGTAATGAGATTTAAAGACGACCGTTGGACTAGAGCTGTTACTGATTGGATTCCACGGGATGTCAAGAGACCGCGTGGCCGCCCACCTACCAGATGGTCAGACTTCTTTGTCAAGGTCATGAACGATCGGTTTGAGGCCCTCCATGTTCCCGGAGCGAAGAGATGCCATTGGGCTACACTAGCACGCGACAGGGACAAATGGAGACGTTACTGGCGCCCGCTCGAGCAAATCGACGACTAACGGGAAGTTAAGTGATTAAGTGATTTGCTTTTTGGGTCACACCCATCGATGCACAGGGGTTACTCCTGGCTCATGCACTCAGGAATTGCTCCTGGCGGTGCTCGGGGGACCATATGGGATTCTGGGAATTGAACCCGGGTTGGCTGTGTGCAAGGCAAACACCCTACCCGCTGTACTATCCCTCCACTCTCCCCCCCACCCCCAATTTGTAGTGTCTTTTTGTTCTCGTTGCTTCCCTCTTGTCAGGAAAGTTTTTTTCCTGGGCTCTTCTCTTGGTTGCTAGGGTGGGGACCAGATGCTCCCCAGCTGACTGTGGTGCTTGCACACTTGGTTGCAAGGCTCACTGTGCTTGTACTTGGTTGTTTTTTTTTTAATTTGTTTGTTTGTTTTGGTGTTTTCATCTGGAGGCCTCATCAGATGGTGGGAAGTGGCTACTCCTGGCTCTGTGCTCAGAGATTGCTCTCATTGTACTAGGAAAATTTGTGGTGTTGGGGATTGAAACCAGGCCTCCTGCATGCAAAGCCCACTGAACATTCCAGCCCACTGAACTCTTCTCCCCAGTCTCTGCACACATTTGTTCCAGGTGTGATTCTTACAGTCACTGGGCCATGGCGTACCAGATTGTTCGGTTTGTTTTGGCATCAGGAATACAGCATGATGGCACTCAGAATGTGAGGTGGAGTCAGGAATCCAAATCTAGGTCCTGAGATGAACAGGTAGTTATTGTGCCTCTGAGCCCCGCTGCTTCTAAAGCTCCTCCCCACCTTGTGTAAAACTAGCCAGTATCAAGGTAGGCCCTGGCCCTGACTTACAGGGCTCAATAAATGACCAAACAAACAAAGCACCTATTTCCAGCCAAGATACTGGTTCGGACATGGTCATCTGACTCAAGCTGTCCCATTGGAATCCTTCCCTGAGGCTATAACTATACTTTTTCTTTTTCTTTTCTTTTCTTCTTCTTTTTTTTTGTTGTGTGTGTGTGTGTGTGTGTGTGTGTGTGTGTGTGTGTGTGTGTGTGGAGAGTGGTAGTGGCACAGTTTTGGGGCAACACCCAGCAGTTCTCAAGGCTTACACTTGGCCCTGTGCTCTAGGATCACTCCTGGTGGGCTCAGAGGACCATATGGGGTGCCAGAGATGGAATCTGGGTTGACTATGTGCAAGGCAAATGCCCTACTGGATGTATTATTGCTCCAACCCTGTAGCTCTGCTTTTTTGACATGGTTTTTAAGCTGGGATAGGGTTAGAGCGAGATCCTAAGTCTACCAATGGAAGAGGATGAAGCTGACATCCAGCAAGAACCAGCCAGGTCTACAGAGACTTTCGGTAACACCTTCTACTAATCTAGAGCACCCCCCAATATCTAGCTTGAAATATCCATTTGCATGAACGCATAGTCTCCTTGTCCCAGTGCTTTCTTCAACTCAGGGTTTCCATTACTCATAGGCATTAATTTTCTTTTTGATAATCCTAACAAATGCAGATCCATTTGGTAAAGAAATATTCCCTGGAGGAGACCCAAATTGCCTTTTTCTTTAAGAGTCCACCTGGTTCTCAGTTCGGGGCAGTTCTTGACTCCTGCCCACCCTACGCGGCTGTTGACTTCATTTGCCCTCCCTGACCTGTGCATCTCCTCACCTTCCTCAGTGTCTTATGTCTCCACTGCTCTCCCCAGTGTGCCTGGGACTTTTCCCCACACTTCTGACCCCTCCTTGTTCCTTCCATCTAGGATGATGCTAGTGTCTTGGTCCTGATAGCAGCATTCCAGCAAGCCTGTCAAGGAGAGCAGGTATATGTGACCTTCAGTCTGAGGCCTTCATGTCATCACCCTGGTGCTCTCAGGACCTCAAATCCTCATGGCCTTCCATCATTCCCTAGTTTGAGGCCTCAGGTCCCCAGGTATGATGCTGCCTACTGTGTTCTATATGGTCCCCAGAATTCTGTGGGTTCCAGTATTGACAGTTGACTATTCCTCGAAATGACAGTTCCTCTGGGGAAGAGCCCACAAACCCACTCAAACATGGACTTTTCCCAGGAATAGAGTGACTGCCACATGTACTTGGAACTAGCTACTCCCTCAGATCTTTACCTATTTTTAATTTTGAACTATCCTTAAGCCCTGCAAAGTGCATATTGTCTCCATGCTTCAGACAAAGACACAGAGACTTGGAGAGCTTGAGCAGCTTGATCCAGCCCTAAAAGGGGGTGAGACTGAAATAAGACCCGAGAAATTCCTTCCACCCCAACCCAGCTCCCTCACCCGTCCCTGAACGTGTGTTCAGAAACCAGAGACAGAACATCCTTCCCAGATGCCAGCCCTGGTGGGAGAGATGTAAGAAGCTCTGCAGAGGTGGCCGAGGTACTCAAACAACATGAATGCCAGACTTTTTGTTTGTTGCTTTATTGTTGTTGTTTGTTTGTTTGTTTGGGCCACACTCTGTGGTGCTCTGGAGCTATTCCTGGTTCTTTGCTCAGGAGCAACCCCTAGGGTGCTTGAGGAACCATATGTGGTGCTGGGGATTTGATCCAGTGTCATGGAATGCAAGCAAGGCCAACATGTTACTTTTTGTACTATCTCTCTGGCTCCGGAGCCTAGATTTTTAAATAATAAAAAATTCTAAAGAGATGAATGGAGAAATGTAGAAATCTGGCTGTAGAGATAGGACAGCAAGTAAAGCACTAGCTTTGCAAGAGGCCAAATTGGGTTTGATCATATATGTTCCCCTGCGCCCAGCCAGGAGTGATCCATGAGCAAGCTGGGTGTGGTTCCAACTCCCTGCCTCTCCCCACCAACCCAAATAGAAAGTCACCATTTTACCTAAATAATGACAATAACACATAAATAAATAATAAAATAGAGAGCCATATCAGTAGCAAACATGATTTTGGCTGGTACTTATAGGGGGTACCAACCTCAGGGCATTTTGAAGAATTTGCTCAATCAGACATTCCAGCAAGCATTCCAGCAATTTAGCCTCCAGACTGTTTGGAGGCTAAATCCAGGGTGAATTCAGGGTTTTGTTGGTTGACTTGGGTAACCTTCTTTGAGGAGATAAAAGGGGCCAAATCCTGGACAGCACCAATCAATTCAACCAATTCAAGCCCACTTCCAGGGGAGGGGACAGGCAGCTCAAGTAACCTGGTTGGGCTGGTGGGGAGGCATGAGCACTGGTTCTCCACGGCCCCATTTGGGACATGAGTGGAGTCTTCGCTGGTCTATGTAACACCTACCTCAGAAAAGATTCTGGAAGCTGGAGGCAGTGTCTGGTTCTTCTGCAGGGAGTAAGGTGGAACCTTGATCTTGAAAAGAGAATGGGGAGGGGGCCAGAATTTGAGACCAGGGATGATATAGAGAGTCCTTGGGCCATCCCAGGTAGCAGGTAATGGGAGATGGTAGTCATGGAAACAAACAAGGCCAGATCTCCAACAAGAGGGTAGGGTGCTTGCCTTACACACAGCCAACCCAGGTTTGTCCCCCAGCATCCCACAAAGTCCCCCAGGCACTGTCAGGAGTGATCTCTGAGTGCAGAGCCCATGGCCCCCAAGCCAAAAACATACACAAAGATCTCCAACAGGAGGAACATGACCTAATATTCTCAAGCTGTCAAGAACTTAGGGTTGTTGAAGACCTGTAAGGCATCCAACTGGCTCTCAATGTCTCCCTTTTTCTTCCCTGCTCTTAGTTATTGGTTGACGTTTTTCATATGGTTGTCTATTCATTCAACAAATGTCCCTTTGTTTCTTCCATATGATAGTCCCTGTGCAAGGCATTGGGGATACAAAGGCAAATAAAAAGCGGTTGTTGGCCAGAGATATAGCTCAATGGGCTGTGTACATGCTTTGCATGCAGGAGATCTGGGTTTTATTCTCTGGTTCTACTGGGGGGTGATCTCCAAGCACTCAATCAGGAATATCCCCTGATCGTTGCCAGGTGTCAAAGCAAAAGCAAACAAACAAAAATTTAAATAGTGTTCCTCTTCTAAAAGAGCTCCAGTCCAGTGGGGTTGGAGAGGGCATCCCAGGAAAGATAACACTCAGAGGACACAGGCCTGTGGACCAGGAGGCCTGGGTTCCATCCGGAGTGGTGCCACTAGTCCAGTAGGTGACCTTGGGCATGCCCCTTCCTCTTGTTGGACTTCAGTCTGACCCTCAGTAAAATGACTAGGGAGGATTATGATGATGTCTTTGGGGCTCTCTTCCAGCTCTATCATTCTGTGATTCTAAATCCCTTTATAACAAACTCGAGGAGAGGAGCTTTGCTCTTGCAAATGGAGTGTAAAGTTAATCCTGCCTGTGCAGAGGCTAACTAATGTGCATGTGTGGTTTATCCTACTTCATTAAACCACGACTCCCCACAGAGCAACACGGAAGGCAGCCCAGGCAGGTAATGCTAGAATGTTGCCGAACAGGGCCTCCTAATGGGAAATGATCCCCCTCCCAATTCTTCCTTGGGTTTATCAACGCAAAGCCTGTAACCCCCATTTACCACACAGCTACTTGGCCACATGGAGAGATCCAGGACCCTATCGTAGAAATGGTAAGTGGGGTTTTACACCTTATTTATATGCAGTCTCCACCCTCCTCTCTCCCCTCACTATGCTGCAGGCAGCACCATCATTTTGTATATGAGGAAACCTGGAAGGTCAGATGGATTAGGGTGTTTGCTCAGTCAGCACAGGGTGTGGAGGTGGAAGGATAGCGCTGTTCTTACTGAAAGGCTCCATAAGGGGTGGGGGGAAGGGAAGGAACTGGGCAGCTCCAAAACAACCATGCCAAGTGAAAACTTGCCCTTTTTTTCTTGCAGATTCCCAGTTTACTTTTTCTAAGACTCTAAGGAAGCACCCATTCTAGATGGGGGTAAGGAGAGATTTCCTTGAACTTGAGAAAAATGAGTAGATCACTGCAGATGAGCATTAACTAAACTTCATGGCTATATATGATCCTCTACATCAGTCAGGGTCTAGAATATGACTGAGGAGAAATACCATGACCTCTATATATGGGGTCCTGAGTTGGATCCCCAGCACCACACACACACACACACACACACACACACGCACGCACACGCACATGCACATGCACACACAAACATTCACACATACAGAGTCAACTAGATAGTAGTTCACATGTGATGGGACAAATCCTAAAGTCAGGCTAGTTAAAATCTAGGATGTCCCCACCACCCCAATACCACCTGGTTCAATTCCCTTGTTTTCTGAATAAAAAGAAATGAAGTACAGAGACTTTCCAGCATTTCTTTGGCTAGCTTGAGGGCAACTCAAGTCTAGAATTGGATTCCCTACTCAGTTCTGTTCTATGGCTCAGATAAGCATAACAGTATTTTCCTAGATGAAATTTTAAAATCACGGCTTTTTATTTGTTTGTTCGTGGGGGACTCTCAAACAGTGCTCATGGTTCAAGGGCCACTTCTGGCAATCTAGGTGAACCAAGTCAGAGGGTTCAATATTCGGGCCTTGTAGACCTGGGAGCTATTAGAGCCATACCATCTGGTGCTGGTTAAGGTCTTAGGCAATACTGGGGTTTGAAGTAGTGTCCTTGCCCATGTGGAGCATAAACCCCTAACATCTGACCTATCTCCCTGTGCTTGAATCATGTTGTTGTGGGTTACTGTGGCATGAGGACACAAAGAACATGAGGACTGTGAAAGGAATGTCTATCCAGTCACCAGAGGAACTTGTCTTTAAAAATAGATTCTGGGGCTGGAGCGATAGTACAGCAGGTAGGGCATTTGCCTTGCATGTGGGTTCAATTCCCAGCATCCCATATGGTCCCCCGAGCACCGCCAGGACTAATTCCTGAGTTCAAAGTCAGAAGTAACCCCCGAGCATCAACGGGTGTGACCCAAAAAGAAAAGAAAGGTTATGATTGTATGTAAAACTTGATCATGTAAATGTGTATTACATGGTGATTCAATTAAAGGAAAAATAAAGGTTCTGACTGCTGGAACAATAGTATACTGAGCAAGGCACATATGGTTCCACTAAGAGTGATCCCTGAGTGCAGAACCAGGAATAAGTCCTGAGCATAACCAGGTGTACATATACTGTCCTCCCATTATTCATCGAGTTGCTCGAGCAGCCCAGTAACGTCTCCATTGGAGACTTTGTTGTTACTGTGTTTGGCATATCGAATACATCACGGGTAGCTTGCCAGGCTCTGCCGTGCGGGTGAGATACTCTCGGTAGCTTGCCGGGCTCTCCGAGAGGGGCGGAGGAATCCAACTCGGGTCGGCCATGTTGGCTGCGTGCAAGGCAAACGCCCTACCACTGTGCTATCGCTCTAGCCCAGGTGCACATATATATATATATATATATATATATATATATATATATATTCTGAGACCATGCACAGAGAACTGTGATTTAGTAAGACAACTTGGCTATTGTAGGTTGCTTGTTTCTTTGGTTCCTACCAGGCAGTGCTAGAGGCAACTCCCGGGTTGTTCCTGATGAACCTTGGGCCTCCTCCTACTTTTTTTTTTTAAATTTTATTGAATCACCATGACAAAGTTACAAGCTTTTATGTTTGGGTCACACTCACACAATGATCAAACACCCACCCCTCCACCAGTGCACATTCTCCCCACCACCAATATCCCCAGTATACCCTCCCTCCTCACCCTCCTCCCCACCTCCATGGCAGACAATATTCCCCATACTCTCTCTCTACTTTTGGGCATTATGATTTGCAATACAAATACTGAGAGGTCATCATGTTTGGTCCATTATCTACTTTCGGCACACATCTCCCATCCCAACTGATTCCTCCAGCCATCATTTTCTTAGTGATCCCTTCTCTGTTCCATTTGCCTTCTCCCCTCCACTCATGAGTCAGGCGTCCAGCTATGGGGCAATCCTCCTGGCCCTTATATCTACTGTCCTTGGGTGTCAGTGAGCCTCCTCCTACTTTTAATCATATGCTCAGCCTTCTGAATAATATCCATAGCCCTGATTGTTTTGTTTGTTTGTTTGATTTTGATGTTTGTGTCTCTTTTTTTTGGCCATACCTATCTGTGCCTAGGGACCACTCCTGGCAGAGTTTGGGGAACCATATGTGGGGGGGTGGGGATTGAACCTTCAGCAGCATGCCAGGCAAGTGCCTTATCCACTGTACTATCTCTCTGGCTAGGCCCTGTAATTTTTTTCAAAGCCTGCAAGTTGATCTGAGTGGAAGAGTCATGGAACTAGATTATACTTTCCACTTAACAGAGAGAAACTGAGGGATGAATTAGGGTAGGCACAGTGACTGTGTTAAATCACATATCATTTCACCGGTTGTCCAGAAGAGAACTGTGCAAGATTCTGTATATGAGAGAACTGACATATTAATAATATTTCCCCCAGTATCATTTTTGTGGTTGGCACGTTTGATTTTTTGGAAGCAGCTTAAGAGATTCCTAGCCACGCAGCAAGGCACTCAGATTTGTGCAATGTTTACAATGACTTTGTTGTTCATTAAACAAATTTACCCAGACTAACCCAACATGAAGGAAATCATCTTGTTTACAGTGAGATCCTGACAAAAATATGTGTTGCCAAGACAGACAAACACACATAAACCTGGATTTCCGAGTGGGACATGATTTGCTGCTGCATCCAATTTTTCTCATTAGAACTTGTTTTATTTGAACATGACTCAGTACCCCGTGTAAATGTGCAGTTGTTAATCTTATTACTATATGGAAAACAAATTAATTAGTATGCATGCTATTGGAGATGAGTTGTAAGGTCGGTGTTGGAAAGATTAGGAAAATACACTCATTACTCCAAATGATATCTGATCTACACGTCTGACTTCCACTTTAAGATTGGTTCCAATATATGGGCAACAAATATAGCTAATAATAATCAAGCTTCTGTGCTCAGCATCTGAATGTTGGGGTTGGCCAATATATCACACACTGGCCTTCTTTGTTTCAAAACAAAGGTTGGTGTGCTATCTAGCCACTCTCAGTATTCCTCCCCCCGCCATCTCAGCACCTTCTTGGGTTCCAGCTCCCACCCCTAAACTGAACCTAGCTAAGAGAGATCTTCCTTTTCTTTTGTTTTAGGGGCCACATCCATCAGCTCTGAGAGGCTACTCCAGGTTAAGTGTTTAGGGATGTCTGTTCTGGAGGTGTCTCAGAGGATCATGAAGGGCTAAGGCATGAACCCAGGCCTGCCGCATGAAGAGCATGTGCTCCAGCCTGTCGACCTCTTACTCTCTGTCCATGATCTTTGTTTTCTTCTCTATGGTCACATTTAGAGATCTCCTGTTCTAGTGGTTATAATGAGCACACTTCACGTTTTAGAGTATTGTATGCTCAGTTATGGTGAGGGCTATGTTCCAATGGGAGATTCCAATGCAGGTTGATAACTTTTTCATGCTCCTGGAAAACAAAACAGAACAAATCATGAGGAAGATCTTTTTGTATCAGTGTGGAACAATTACCAAATTGTCTACCATGCACCTGAGTGGGCCTCCTCCACAGGAAAACTGGTGACACTGAGGTTGACTGCTCAATGGCCAGAGAGGGGAGCTGCATAGTGGAAGAACATGGGTATTACTTGTATCACTTGTCATCCCGTTGATCTTCAAGTTGCTCGAGCGGGCGCCAGTAACGTCTCCATTCATCCCTGTCATGTGCTAGTGGAGCCCAATGGCATCTGCTCCCTCCAGGAACACGAAGAACCTCAAACTTTTTGTTCAGGGTTTTGACAAAGAAGTCTGACCATGTCATAGGTGGATGGCCATGCGTCCTTTTTACGTCCCATGGAATCCAGTCGGTAACAGCTCTAGTCCAGCAGTCATCTCTAAATCACATTACGTGTCCAGCCCATCTGATTTTCGATGTCTTGGCAAACAAGACAGCATCCCTGACTCTTGATTGTCGACAGAGGTTGGAACTCTAGATTCCTTCTCTCACGTGAGTGAAATGTGATATTCCAACCATAGCTCTTTCGATTCCTCTTTGGGATACCCAAATACTATTCTTGTCCTGTTTTCGTAGGGCCCAGGTCTCTGAGACATATGTTAGTGCAGGAAGAACTGTGAAGTTGAAAAGATATGCCTGAAGCCGGGGGTTCCTTGTCCTCTTAACGACTTCTTTGATGCTCTTTTTTTTTCAATTTTTATATATTTTATTTTCATAAAGTAGTTCACAATAGTTCATTGCAGATAATATTAAAACACCAATCTCATAAAAAGAAAACATCCAACCCCATCAAAAAATGGGGCGACGAAATGAACAGAAACTTTCTCAAAGAAGAAATCCGAATGGCTAAAAGGCACATGAGAAAATGCTCTACATCATTAATCATCAGGGAGATGCAGATCAAAATAACAATGAGATATCATTTCACACCACAGAGACTGGCCCATGTCCAAAAGAACAAAAGCAACCGGTGTTGTCGCAGATGTGGCGTGAAAGGGACTTTCCTTTATTGCTGGTGAGAATGCCGAATGGGTCAGCCCTTTTGGAAAACAGTATAGACGATTCTCTTAGAAGCTCTTGAAGGTGTTCTACTCCACTCTCTTCCTCCTGTGCAGTTCTAGTGCCAAGTCATTCCTCATGTTGAGTTCTCAACCCAGGTACACATAGCTTCTGCATTCAGAGATGTTTGTTTCATTGAGAGCAAATGGAACATCAGGGACTAGTTCATTTTTCATGAACATTGTCTTGGTGAGATTCAGCTGCAGTCCAACTTTTCCACACTCACAGTTGAAGTCGGCCAACATTTGTGCCACGGTTTGGTGTTTGGTGTTATTAGAATGATGTCATCAGTGAAGCAAAGGTGGTATAGTTGCCGACCGTCTATTTTCACTTCCATTTCTTTCCATTCCAGTCGTTGCATGACATTCTCGAGGGTGGCACTGAAGAGTTTCGGTGAAATGGTATCACTCTGCAGAACCCCTCTCTTTAGGTTGATGATCACTTCCTTGTAGAATGGTGAGATCCTCATGGTGAATCCGTAATATAGCTTGAGGGGGATCCTGATGTATTGAGTTTGAATGCCCTGTTTGGCTAGGACTTCAATGACCGCTTCAGTCTCAACATGGAAGGAACATGGGTAGAAAAAGACTTCATCAGGTTCCTTTTGTACCTTTTAAATTGAGCCACATACGGGGCTAGAGCAATAGCACAGCGGTAGGGCGTTTGCCTTGCACGCAGCCAACATGGCCAACACAGGTTCGATCCCCAGCATCCCATATGGTTCCCCGAGCACCGCCAGAAGTAATTCCTAAGTGCATGAGCCAGGAGTAACTCCTGAGCATCGCTGGGTGTGACCCAAAAAGCAATAAATAAATAAATAAATAAATAAATTGAGCCACATAATTGTATCATCTACTTAAAAATGAATTATTAAATTAAAACATGAAGCTCTCAGTGCCAGAGAGATAATAGTTTACATCCATAATCCCATGTATATGCAAGGTAAGTGCCCTACCTGTTGTACTATCTCTCCAGCCCAAATTGACTGTTTTTTGAAACCATTTTTTGAAATCTCTCTTTCTTTTTAAAAAACTGTTGAGGGATCACACCCTGTGGTGTTTGGTAGAAGGTTGGAGGTGAAGGAGACATGCAGTGCTGGGATCAAAACCAACACTCAAATGTGGAGACAGAAGTAAGGGAATTTCAGTCAGACTGGGGATCCTCAACTCGTCTTGCTTTATAAACACTAATATCTGCTATGACCTGACATTGTTATCATGATCCCGGAGACAATTTGTAGGAAAACATCGAAGGGCTTTGCAAACTCTACACAACTGCATCCTCTAGGATTCAGTGTGACAGGCCTTACAGAGGACACCCAGCGTGGCAGAAGAGTCAGGAGCAAAGAGAATTGAGTTTTAAGGAAAGGGTGCTGTGTTTGCTGGAAGGGATTTAGCCAGAAATCAGAACTTGCTTTCACATTCCATCTCTCCCATCTCCTCGCTGTGTGACTCAAAACAGGATTCCAGTCTCCTGTGACTCAGAGTGAGAATTCATTTAATTCAGAATAATGATGTGTGTAAGGCTGGGGAGATAGATCAAGGAACTGGAACACTGGCCTTGCACATACTAGGCCCTAAGTTTGAACTCCAGCACCTCATGGCCCTGGTGGCGGCACCCAAGCACGACTGGATCTTGTCCTAGAATCTTCTAGCACTACTGGGCCTAAAGAGAAGCACACGGAAGACTCAGTTGTCAAAGTATTATAAGGAGTGGTCCCCAGGACTCCCTGAGCACTGATTGGGAAGTCCCACCCTTCCCCCCTTAAAAATGTATGTAAAGCAGTATCCAATAGATAGTGGCATCCAAGTCATTCTCATTGGTCCTGCCCCCTGCTCCTCCCCCCAAGAATATATTGTACCACCTTTGCCAGGTCTAGTTCTTTCTCTAGTGTCTGTCATATGGTCCCACAAGGCTGTCTTAGGGAAAATGGTTTGTTTCACAGGGTGACTGCTGTACCAGTGGAATTTAAAGAGAGGAATGAAAAATCTGTAGTCTGTGAGTTACAGTCAGACACACCTGTGGGACTAGGGTTCCAACATCTGCAGATTGGCATTCAGCCCCAGAACTTGGTTCTATTTTGTCCCCAAATGCATTTCATCCCGTTGATATCCCAGGATCCCCTTTAAACCCCAAGTCGGGTTTATCCATCCAGTGACACAGAGGGTAGAGAAACACCCCTTGCCTGCCTGAGCAGATATTGACACAGTTTCAGGTGCCCTCACATCTGTTCTTTCCTAAGGGAACCAATCCTCCCACAGGGCAGAAATAGCTCACTCCAGAGCTAATCAGAAGCTCATGGAAACTGGTGTGTGCTCTATGAGGTAAAGAACTTTCTGGCCATGCCACAGTTCAAGAAGCTAGTTTGCCTCCTATTCATGGAGCTATTCAAGTTTGACTGAGCAGCATGTCTTGGGTGCCAGAGAGGTTTCCTGGACCCATCACGTACAATTTAAGGAGGCCTTGAAGCCAGAGAGATTGTACAGCAGGTAGGGAACTTGCCTTGCACCTGGCCAACTTGAATTCAATCCCCAACCTCCCATATGGTTGCCTGAGCATTGCCAGGCATAGCTCCTGAGTGCAGAAGCAGTTAAGTCCTAAGCATAGCCTGGTGTGGCTCAAAAACCAAAAACCCTGAAACAAATTTTTTTACTCAAATATCTATGCCATGAAGGAATTAGTTACGAATGTATCATGATTCAATTAACAATGTACCATTTGTACCATCATAGAGAGCATGGCATATTCTAGTTTCTTTCTGAAGAAAATACATCTGGAAGACTCTTGGGTGAGGACTGGAGAATCAGATTGAACACAGGAGTCTATTTTTCTAAGCCATTATTTTTAAACCAATGAGTTAGATTATTTCTCAATGTGGAGGGTGTGGGTGCACATGTGCACAGTCGAACTCACCTTATTAATGCACTATTGACTGAAATTATGTCTTTTCATCTTCCCTCTGGGATCTAAGATTTTCTTTCTCTTTCAGCTCTGCCCAGCAGTGTCTTTCCTCAATAATTCCAGATTCAACATTATCTTTTTAGAAATTTAGCAGCACTATCATGACAGCTGTTAACCGGTGGCTCTCAAGTGTGTTTGAATTGAAATTTTTATTCTTTTCTTTATCATTTGCAGTGTTGGCAAAGGGCACTTTTAAAAGAATCACACAATTTCCCAACCTATAAGCACTGTCGACCTCTACCCATACAAACCTTCACTCATCTCCTCTCAAATGCTTGGCCACAGGTTCCTCTACTGATGAAAAAACTTAGTCAACCAAAAAGACTTTAAAAACAGCATTGGTGAAGCCAACCCCCTCTTAACAGTGCTTCATAACGCAAGTCCCCAGCTTGAATAATGTGATTCTCAAAACAGCCCTGAGAGGCAGGTTGAGTAGGTAAGCAATTATTCTCCCCATCATGCAGACAAGCAAGTTAAGGGGCAGAGAGATAAAGACATACCTCTTGGATATGCAGAAATAGGAACTGAGGTCAGTAACTGCAGAGAGGGGGTCAGAGAGATAATACAGCGGGTAGGGCATTTGCCTTGCATATGGCCAGTTTGGGCTCAATCCCCAGCATCCCATCTGATCCCCTGTACACCTCCAAGAGTGATTCCTGAGTGCAGAGCCAGGAACAACCCTTGAGAATCACTGGGTATGGTTCAAAAACAAACAAAAAAGGAGGAGGAGGAAGGAAGGAAGGAAGGAAGGAAGGAAGGAAGGAAGGAAGGATGAAAGGAAGGAAGGAAAGAAGGAAGGATGAAAGGAAGCCAAGAAAGGACAAAAGGAAGAAAGGAAGAAAGGGAGGGAGGGGAGGAGGGAGGGAGGAAGGAAGGAAGGAAGGATGAAAGGAAGCCAAGAAAGAAGGACAAAAGGAAGAAAGGAAGAAAGGGAGGGAGGGGAGGAGGGAGGGAGGAAGGAAGGAAGGAAGGAAGGAAGGAAGGAAGGAAAAAAGGGAGGGAGGGAGGGAGGGAGGGAGGAAGAGAAAATGCAGAGATTCAGAGAGGATATCCCTCTTACCTATTTAATCACTCACCAGGTTCCCAAGTAAACATTTATGTGCATCCCTGTGCTGTTCTGGGATTGCAGACATGGATCAACTATTTTCCCCACTCCCCACACTTAGGAGAAGAAGATGTGGGCAAGATGACAAATGTTAATGCAAGTGTGACAAACTAATTAGTCAAAATATGGAACCCAGAGATCAGAGGAATAGTAAACTGGGTAGAATCTTTCCTTGCATGTAGCTGACCCAATTTTGATTCCCAGCACCCCATATCCAAGTGATACCTGAGTATAGAGCCAAGAAATTCCTGAGAAAGTCCTGCTTGGGGGCCACCAGGGCCATGAGGTGTGGCCCAAAAACCAACTAAACAAACAAACAAATAGTGGGACTCAGAGGACCCAAAAATCCTTACTTGTGGATTGATCTGAGCATAAAGTAGAAAGAAAATCTCGTCAAAGCAGGTTAGAGTGACCCACGCTTTTCCGGAGTGGCTTAGCAAGAATGAGGGTCTTTCAAAGACTAGATGAAAGTTTTTATGTTTTATGAATGCTTACAGCGGGTAATGGGTATATGGCCAAGCCTTCAGGTTGATCTAGTGCAAGTTTTACTATATATCCTTGGGTCTCCATTTCCTTAGGTAGGTTCAGGTGCATCACCAGGGATGAGTTCTATGTGCTGTTCTGCCAATTCCTTAAAAGTTAACCATTTTATGTCTCCAAGCCATAGTTCATGTTCAACCCTTGATCTGTAGCATCCTTCTCCCCTTTGTTTCCAACAAAGTCTTCCAGGTCTAGATCAAAAACCACCTCCTTCAAAAAATCTTCACAGAATTCACCAGGAAAGAACTCCATCACATTCCCTATTGTATTAAATTAAAAACTTGACTAGGTTCCACCTTGGGAGATTAGACTTCTTTCTCTGGCCTGTCTCTGAGCAACTGGAGGGCAAGACAGACTTATCTCCCTCCAACACTGAGCTTGGGCTGTCTTGGTTGAGTAGCATTAACTTTAAAATGGGAGGAGTGGAGAGATGGTGCTTGGGGTCTTTGGGGACACCTTGGGAATGATTTGAAAAAAGGGCTGCTGGAGTTTTAGAGATCTGGGTTCTAGCACACGGACAAGCTCCATGTTCTCAGTGCTTGAACAGGTAAATCTGCTCAGGGAATGGGAATAAGGAAATCACAGCCATTTTTTCTTCATCCTGGAAAAGCTTCGAAATCAGGGTTTCTCATTGGATGGTTCAGCATCTCATCTCACTCTCCCGGGGACATTAAACATCTGGGTTCAGAGCTCTGTCCAAACCACTAAATGAGGCTTTTCAGAGTTGGAGTTGTGTGCCAGATATCTTCAGGGAATTCCTGTCACGCTGTAGATGAGAAGCTACTGCATTAAGGGAACAGAATGAGTTACTGCCCAAAGAGCTGGAGCTGCACGCTGGTATGCTGATGAAGACCAGCCACCAACGCTATCCAAAATACAGGGATGGCAGGGCTCTGCTGCCTGACCAGTGACGGCAGCCACCAGCAGGGGCGCTGCGGGGTCTTCTGCAGGCTGTCAAGGAAGATATACCCAAGTGCATGAGGACAAATAGCGGGTTGAAGGTATTTGCTTTGTGTTTCTTCCAAGCTGAGACTTTTTAAAATCTGATTTTGGGGTAAACCACACTCCATGGTGCTCAGGGATGCTCCAGGTTCTGTTCTTGGGGTCGCTCCCAGGTGGTGCTCAGGGAACCAGACGTTCAGCCTTTGCATCATGTCTCCAGCCCCTCTATGCTGAGCTTTCTTTTTTTCTTTCTTTCTTTCTTTCTTTCTTTCTTTCTTTCTTTCTTTCTTTCTTTCTTTTTGCTTTTTTGGGTCACACCTGGTGATGCAAAGGGGTTACTCCTGGCTCATACACCCCCTGGCAGTGCTCAGGGGACCATATGGGATGCTGGGAATCGAACCCAGGTCAGCCGCATGCAAGGCAAACACCTTACTCATTGTGCTATTTCTCCAGCCCCGCTGCTGAGCTTTTTGATAAGTGTTGTAAATGCCCCCATGCAGAAGCTAGAAACTTGGGAGAAATCAGGCTTCCCTAGATTTGTCTCCTTTGTCTCCTTCCTCCTCAGAAGCATTTGCTATTGCTACCACTCCAACCTCCAAGCCCTCGGCCATCTCTTTGCAAAGCATTCTATTTTGATAGCATTCTGATAGTTTGATATCCAGTGGCCTCATCTGCAGAATGGGTATATTAATCACGCTCTCTGTGTCTTTGTTTTTTCAGCAAATACCTGCTCATGCTCCAGGCCCCATCTAGGTCTCTTCCCCGAAAAGTTCCTCTCTCCTCCTTCTTCTCCAAGCCTGACTGGACTTCTGTTTACACTTTCCTCACACTCTTTTTTTTTGAGTCACACCTGACAATGCCCAGGGGATACTCCTGGCTCTGCACTCAGGAATTACTCCTGGCGGTGCTCAGGGGACCATATGGGATGCTGGGAATTGAACCCGAGTCCGCCGCGTGCAAGGCAAACGCCCTACCCGCTGTGCTATTGCTCCAGCCCCTTTCCTCACACTCTTAAGGTCCAGTTGGGAATGTGAGGAGGTATCTGCTTCCCCTCTCTTTGTGCCTGGGACTCAGGTGACAGTGCTCCCTGACTCCAGACATAGGATGGTGTATCCCTTCCGCAGTGGGTGAGCATCAGTGACTGCCTTGTGGAGCACTGAGGGCTGCCCTTCAAATGCTCTTGCCTGTCTCCTGGCACCCAGTGTACGAAGGGAGCTGGGCTGGCTCATAAGGCTAAGGGAGCCATTAGCCCTGGTTCTTCCATCTCAGATGCTTCCCACCCAGAGGTTGCCCCAGGTCTTGAGAAAGTGCACAGCTGGGGCTAGGGGTATGGCTAGCTGATGAAGTCCAGGCTTTACGTGAGCGAGTTCCTTTGCTCTTTCCTGGCACTGCACGGTCCCCTGCATACTGCTAAGTGGGTCTTAGTGGCCCCCAGAACAATGAAAAGACTTTATTGTACAAAAGAGTGGAAGGTTGTTCTCTTGGAGTTTGAGACCCTCCTGAATGAGAAAAAATTTTGTACTTCCACCACACACCCATACATGCATACACATTCCTATTGGGAAACGGCTCCCTCCTGGGGGTAACCAGAACCATTCTTGGGTCAGAGATCTCTGGGTCCCTTAAGCTGCTAGCTGGCTCCCCAGAGCCTGGTCTGTAGTGAGGGCCATAAAGGAAGTGGAGGAAGGAAGAGCTCCCACAGAGCTTTGGAGGAAGGCACCAGGACAAAACCCAGCCCAGAGCTTAATTAAAAAGTGTGCTTCAGTCCCTCCCCCAACAAAGGCAGATGCCCACAGAACAGGGAACCCGCCTCCAGGAAGACAGGAAGCCTGAGACAGAAGCACTCTGGGCCCAGCAGCTCTGCTATGATCTGATACAATGACTATTGTCAAGGAGGGCTGTTTTTCCATGTTTTTGTATCCTTTTCTTCTCTTTTTCTTTTGCTACCTAATTTCATGCATCAGAGGTCAAAAGACAAAAAGGTCAGGCCTGAGTTAGAGGCGGCAGCCCCCTCCGCTAGGAACGTGTGTCCAAGAGGAGGGCTTTGACCCAGAACCCCACAGACCCCACCAGGTTTCCTCCTGCCTCATTCTCTTTGGTTCCTTCATGGGGCACATGAGTCGAAATGCAGATTGCATGAGAAATGAGATGCCAGCTGCTGTACCAACCTAGGAAAAAACGGCCAGCCTTTCAGTTCATCAAACTGTTTCCTGTTCAAACCTTGTTTGTAAGAATTTGTAGCTAGCAGGACCCTCATCTGTGGGTAGACAGGCTGCCTCAGAATGATATTTAGATACATATCCATACTATGTATGTGTATCTGTGTTGTGTATTTGTGTAGATACGTATATGTGTTCTGTTTGCGTACATACAAATAAATGTGTGTTGTATATTTGTGTAAATATATGTATGTGTGTTGTATATTTGTGTAGATACATCTGTGTGTGAATACTATAAACAATCTGAACAAAATTTCCCTCACTATTTTCCCTTAGAGAATTTATAAATGCCTCTCAAAAATTGGCAATACTTGTCTTAAAAATTGCTTTTAATAACAATGGAACATCATTTTAATATGAATCATTGGTATAATTCTTTTGGTAGGACTATTTTTTTCCCCTCAGACTTCACTTTTTTATTTTTCCAGTGCTCCATTTTGTATTTCTGGATAATACTGGATTGCTAGATATTTCTTGTGGGATAGATTGACACATGTTTTAAGAGGTTGAATTGTGGGTCATGCTTTCCCATTAAAAATGTTGTCATGCATGATTCAGGGGAAAATGATTTTCATGGTCTAGGTTTATACACCTATCATGCCAACTTGGAATGCCAAATTTTTTTCATCAGACTGAAATAAATTGGGGAACATCTTTCATTTTTCTTTTGAAGGACAATTTTTTAGTGGACTGGTATTCAGTGCCTGAGGGCCAGACCCCTACACCAATGCCAAGTCAAGAAGTTCTTAGGTACTATGGCAAGTGTCTCTGGTGATTGCTAAATACTGACACCAATTGCAGGTTCCCAGCAAAGACACCTTGGACCCTCATCCTGCCCCCCCTTTTCTGTTTTACTTCCTGCTGAGTCCTGGAGGAACCAATCGGCAAAAGAATTGGTCAAGTTGCTGAAAGTAGGTCATCAACAGAATTTGAGGGCATAATTTTATTTCAGGCACATTCTCAAACCCAGACATATTTTGCCATTTAACAATGCCCCCCTCCCTCCCCATGCAAACCAGGCCCTCTCTTGTCCTGAGGTGATTTGCCAAGTTCACCCACATAACTGGCACTGAGGAAATTACCTCAACTCCTGCTGGGAACTCTTGCCACAGCTCTTAAGTCATACTTGGGTAGCTATTATAAAAAAAAAGGGAGGGAGAGAATGGAATGAGAACATTAAAGGGCCTAGTTATAGAGAGCTGCACTTCCCTTAACATTCTGCCCTGTATCCCCAAATTAAAAGAACCCTTTCACCTGTGCTAGCTTCAAAATCGCTGGTGAAGGAGGCTCCGCAACCTCCCAATATTTCATGGAATCAAATTATATCACATTAAAATATGATTAGTTTAAAACATATTAAATAAAGGAAAGTCTGGGCTAGCGCATGAATATTTAAAGCTTACATTTCACGGAGAACTATCATTAAAAAAGCGGTGGAGAGAGCTAACAGTTCATCATATAAATATTAAAGGACAAAAATCTTACATGTAAACTGTATTGTGCAAAAGAGGATGCTTACAAATTTCTCACAATTGCTAACATTTAAATAAAATATAAAAAAAGAAACTGATTGACGCTTGTTTTCTGTATTAAACAGAGTGGCAATCTTTTCCGTGCCCCCGAGTTTCAGAGTTTTAGGTAGTAATGGATTTGGGGGACAGGTCGGCAGTTGTTGTTAAGATAACTTAACGCCCGTTTTCCATATTCACCTATTGGGAAGGTAACTCTGGGAAGAGTAAATTGTGTCTGGAAATTCTCCGAGTTGCCCTCCAGTCGTGCTGCGTGCCTATGGATACGGCATACTTTTGTCTCTGCCCCGGGCACCTGTGTACTGGAAGCCAGTCGAGGAACAGAATCGAATCACTACTAGATCTGGGTGGAAATGAGCCCCACGCAAACAACTCGGGTCTGCGCGCGCGCTTTCAGGCTTTTCTCAGGAACACTTGTAACTGAAACAAGAAAGGCAGTAAAGTCAAACCATGGGAGCAACAATCCACCACGAGCAGCGGGTCCCTCGAACACCGCCCATCGTGTTTTTTGTTTTGTTTTGTTTTTTTGTTTTTTCCCCCAGCGCTACCCGAGTATTTCTAGGTGGCGAGCCGGCGAGCACATGGTGCTTCAGCGAGCCAACAGCAAGAGCTCGAAGCCCTACAAGTGCCGAGGATCTCCCTGGCAGCGGATCTGGGCACTTTGCCTCAAGCAACCCTCAGTCTCTTTCCGCCGCGGGTGCCGCTCAAAACCTGGTGGCGACTGGTCTGAGCCGTTGCGCTCTGGGCGCTGGGCTCCCGGAGGGAGATGCCCGTGGAGGAGGCAGCCCGGTGCACCCAGCGCCGCCCTGGGGGGAAAGCCCCGGTGCTTAACCCTGTAGGGACCTACTCTGGGAGATCCCGGGTCCGCCCTCCAGCCACACGCTCCGGCTCCTGCAAACCCGGCGGGGCGGGGCACTTAGGGGCGCCGCCCGCTGAAGGTGCAGCGCCACGTGCACACGGCTCGGACCCTGGATCTCGCCAGCCCAGTTGCGAGCCCAGCTGCGGCCTCGCGGGCGGGCAGCACTGGGCCCTCAGCTTTAGGGCGGGGCCATGTCCTCACTCCCGGCGGGACGTCAGCTCCCCGCGGTGCGCAGCGCTGGATCCCGGGGCCCAAGAGACAGCACGTTTTCCCGCGGCTTTTCTCCCGGCTTGCAGCTAGTCGGGCCCTGCGGGTGGCCCATCCGTTGCAGGATTTCCGGCTGAGGGTCTGGGGGGTGGGGTGGGGTGCGGTTGTCCCGGGAGTCCTGGGGCCGTTTCCCAGATCCTGGCCTCCTGCTGACCTTCCCCAGCCCGCCGGGTCTTAGCTGGAGAGACGCTTGCTGCCTGCTCAGGGCCGAACCCTCCGCGACTCTTTCCACCGCTGACCCTCTCTGTGTTCGTTTCTGCCGTCTCCCTCGCACCGAGCGCGCGGGGGGTGGGGTGGTGGTGATGGTGGTGGGGTCCCGAGCGGCCCCGCCGATCTGCGCCCCCTCCCACACCTACCCCCAGTCTTGTCGCTCCCTCTCCACGTGCGTTTCTTTCTCGATTCCCCCAGCTTTCCTGGCCGACGTTGCCGGCCCTTCTCTCTGCAGATCTAAAGTTGCCTCCCCTGGTCCCCAACTCCCGCCCCGGGTGCAGCATGACAGAAATTATGGTGTCTCGAGGGTGGAGAAAGTCCCGGCCAAGTGGACAGAGAACAAGCCTCAGGCTGCCCTGGGAACCTTTTGGTCACCACAGTTTGGCTTCCCCTGGAGGTGCTGCCCGCTCTGGTTTCAACACGCAGGCCGCGGTGGCCCGGGTGCCTGCTGGCTCGCTAGCTCTCGCTCTCGAGCCGTGTTTTCGGTGTGTGTGTTCGAATGCCGATTCGTGCGTCCTGTGCTGCAAAACGGGGGGGCGGGTTCTAAAACCCGAAAACGGAGTAGAGCTGTGCTAAGGTCTCGGACGAGTCAGACGGGGTCGGAGGGTGGGTGTGGAGATCCGGATGCCGATCCCAGGCTGCTAGGATCTTGAGGGCCGCAGCAGCAATTCCGTGTCATCCGAAGAGAGGCACCGCCTGCCGCCCCTCGGTCCAACGATGCGGGAGTCACGGAAGTCCTGAGCGCGCGGGCCTGGCGCCAGGGGAGGTGGAGTCAGTGCGGGACGTGCTAGCCAAAGGACGGAGCCTGGACTAGGGGACCCAGCAAGAGTGGGTGGTTCCTGTGAATTTGGAGCCCTGTCGCTGGCACCGCAAGACCCGCCGGGTTGTGGCTGGGGACGGGCGCCCCCTCGGGTACACGCGTCTGTTTCGCGGCGCTAGGGAGCGGGTCGGTGGCGACCGGGCGGCTTGCGCCGGGCCAGGAATTTCAGAGCGCGGCAAACCCACAAATCGTGGTGCTTGGCCTAAATCTGCCTTTCCTAGTTGTGGACGGGAACGGACTAGTGGCAGGTGTCCTCTCCCTGATCCAAGAGTCTCCACAAATATCTCTGTCTCTGTCTCTTTTACACACACACACACACACATACACACACACACACACACACACACACACAAGCCTCATAACGTACAACCACAAAACTGAGCCAAACACGCCGAGGTAAAACAAAATGCCATCCAAAACAGCAGCTGATTAAAAAAAAATCGGGAAGCAAATTGCACAGCCCATAGAAATATGAAATTCACCTAACACAAAACACAAACGACACCCGCGCCCCTACAAATTCAGAACATGCCAACTGCACCAAACGAAGAGGCTTCCAAACGCGGAGTGCAGTCCTGCCCCAAGTACAGAAAAAAAATACGGAACCCAAACACCGAGGCCCAACCAAGCCCACCCCAAAGACCCAGCTCCTCCAGGCAAAATCCGTTTAAATGAAATCTACGCGGACGCGGAAAAAAAAAAGGCAAAATACGCAGAGCACCGGACACAAATGGCGCCTCTCTTAGATATGGGTGGCAAAAAGAAAGGGGGGAAAAAACTCGTAGAAAACAAATAAAACAAAACAAAGGTTCTAAAGAAAAACCCAAAACCAAAACCAAAACCCACAGTATGCCCAGCCGCCTCAGGGGTGAAATGTCAATTCCGGGAGGGCGTTTGATGTCCTGGCGCCACGGGCAGCTCCCCCCGTGCGGCCAGGCTGGCGGGCAGGAGGCCAAGCTGGGACCCTGCCGCCGAGGCCGCGTGGAGCGCGCCGGGAGGTCAGGACGCGGCTTGCCTGGCCGTGACTCCGACCTGCAGGCTGCGGCGGGGGCGGCGCAGGGGGGGCTATGCAGACCAGTTGGTGATAGTAGTGGTGGTGGTGGGGGCCACCACAGCCACGTTTCCGATTGAGGCAAAATCGGCCGAGTACCTCTGCACTGTCCGTTCACCGCTACTCCCCCTGCCCCTTCCCCCCCTCGCGTCTCCGAGCTCTAAGCCCCCCTCTAGCTTGTGACCCAGACTCGTGCCCACCCCCCTCCAAAAAACAAACAACACTCTGGCCGAGGGTCGTTCACTTTCCCAAACTGCCATTGTCCAGAGGAGCCAAGAGGCCTACGCCCCGCGCTCCCCACCGCCACCCCGCCACCCCCCGCCATGGGGTGGGGGGAGCTCGCCCCAGCGATCACCCCCGCAGCGGGGGGTTCCACTGGCTTGCAGCCGCCAAGCCCAGCAGCTGGACTCGGGACTGGGGAGGAGGAGGGAGGAAGGGCAGGGAAGACTTGAGCCTCGGCCGAAGAGAGAGGGCTGGACACGCCACACTTCTGCCTGGGCTCTCGCGCGCTCCTTTCCCCTCTGCAATCCAGCCCAGGGGCTCGGGGGACGCCGCAGGTTTCTCGGGGCTTGAGGGCAAGGAGGGTCCATTGATGGGCCTGGATAAGGTGTCCGGGACTGCTGCCGATCGCCAGGACCTCCTGCGATGGCTCTGCCCATTCCGGGTGCTCCACAGCGGAAGAACAGACCGTCTCTTCGGCGCTTCCCAGCTTCTCCTCGGTGCCCCCGGCCAGAATGGGGTCAAGTGTGGGGAGGAGCTTTGCAACCGAGAGGCTGAGCAGGGGCCCCGGAGGGGGCCTTTGGGATTCTGGCTTTGCTTGGGACTCCGGCATCGGGGTAATGAGAACTGGAGACCCGCAAATTCTCTGGGAGCTCCGAGATGGGGCGCCGCCCTAGAGGTGAATCTTAGGAGACTGGAACGCCCCTTCTAGCTCGTGCGCACTGCTTTGCCTTTGCCACCCCTTTTTTAAAGAAAGGGAAAAAAACACATTTTTTTCAAAGCACATTCTTGACAGATGGGTTCATTTCTTTAAAAACAACACCTCCCACACCCGGCCTTCCTCCCCCCCCACCCCCACCTCCGCCGACACCGTGGGCTCTGCACCTAGAGAGGTCGTCTCGAGCCCCACGCAGAGAGCCCGGACGCCAATTCGCAGGGTGTTGTAAGAGGGTGAGGCCGCCAGTCCCTGGGCCCCCGGACTCGTCTCCGGGAGGTCCTTTGCGGGAGGCGCGCGGGCCAGCGCGGGGCTCCGTCTGCAGCCTGCCTTCCCTCCCCCCAAGCCCCCTATAAAAGTTCTGGGCGGCGCGGCGGCCGCACTGCTGCTGGCGCGGCCTCCCGCACGGCTCCCGCCCGGCCCGCCCCGACCCGCCCCGTCCGGGCCGCTGAGCAGGCCCGGCCGCACGGCGCAGACACCCTTTCGCAGCTCCGGGCTGGGCGCGCGGCGCGTCTGGGGACATCTTGTGATGTTGGGGGAGAACAGGACATGATCTCACATGGCGAGAAGCTCTTTAGTTCCTTAATCATTTCACGGTGCCTTCGGACGCTTTTTTTCCACCTAAAACGTTTAGTTTCAGCTCAGTGATCAGCTACCCCAGCTCGGCGGGGGAGCGGAAGGCTTGAATTATTCCGACCTGTGAGCGGCCTCTGGCACCACATAAAAAAAAAAAAAAAGAACCAGCACACACTCATCTCTCTCTCACACACACACACACACATACACACAAAAGTGGAAACAACCCCCCACCCCCCTCCCTTGTCCATTCCATCAAGTTCTGAAAAATCAAGATGGATTTAGAGAAAAATTACCCGGCTCCTCGCACCGGCAGGACAGGTAGGACAGCGGGACCCGCTCCAGACTTGCTCACGCGGGACGGGACGCGCAACCGGGCTCTGGTCCTCACGCACCACGGCCCCGGGGTGGGGTTGGGGGTTGGGGGTTGGGGGCACCGCGTTTTTGCTGGGATTGCCTGTGCGGGTCAGGGGTGCGTTTTTTGTGTCTTTTCACCAGTGTTGACTCACTTTTGCCGCAGTCCAAGTGCCTGCACAAGCCTTGGTCTCCATTTCTTGAATGCTGATGTAGGTGTCATTCAGGGAGTTTGAAAGTTTGTTTGGGATGTGAGTTTACACGGGAGTTTAGTTGTGTGCAACCGTTGACAATGACTTGGTGTGTGTGTACAGACCAGTGTTTTCAAAAATTGCTCTAGTATGTGTCTCAGCGTTTCCTTGCATGGCTGTATGTAGAGTGTTGCCGTTTGAGTTGGGTATTCCAGGTGTGTGTTTCTGTGTGGGAAATGTGTGACTCTGTGTGGTCATCCAGATAATCTAAGTAAGTGTTAGGTTATGCACCTACTCCTTGAGGCTTGGTTCACATCCCAAGTGGTGTTGGTAATGAGAAGGAGGTGTTTACATGGACCCCTCTAGTTTGGGGGTGCTATTGCTGTGTGCACTCCCAGTACTGGCCTAGAGGCACTAAGATCCTTGGGGCCTGGGATGGGGATAGGGGGTCTGTTGTACCTGGCCTGAGAACAGCCAGGTCTTCTTTTAGGACAGCTAGGGGTGGAAGTGTGAGTTCAGGATGCTGACTCCCCCTACTCCCAAGAGTGGGGTTGTGGCAAGCTGCTTCCCTCATGGGCACTACTGAACTTGCCATTGATTTTACGGGGTCTCAACAGCCTTAGCAAGTTATAGTGGGCAGCACATGGGCTAGAAAGAACATTTTCTAGGGATCTCCAACCTACCTTTGCCATCACCCCCTGATAGATACTGCTGTGCGTGTATGTGTGTACACATGTGCCTGTGTTGTACCAGTGGGAGCTGCTCCCAAGTTGGAGAGTGAGGGTAGGTGGCATGTTTGTATGTGTATGTGTGCCCTGCCTGGGCATCCAGCTCCGGCCGGCCGGCACACACTCAGGTCTTTTTGGCTCTGAGGCTGGTGCTTACCACAGGCCCAGGCAGTGGGGCATTGGGGTGTGTTTCTGTTTGAGAAAAGGCGAGAGGGGGGCAGGAGGCTGATGTCTGCCCAGAGAGAAAGGCCCGATGTGAGGGAGCATTCTCTCACTAGGTCATAAGGTGTGCTGATAGCCACCCCAAAACACTTTCCTACCCCTGACAGGAGTTCCCCTCCCCCAATCCCTGTGGATCAGAGCGCCTCCACCTTCATCTTATAAATCAGGGAACAAGGTGTGAATTTGTAATCTAGATTTAGGACAACTCCTTGGGTTTAGACATGTTCCCAGAATCATGACTATAGAGAGCCGTGAAAGCAGGGATCTAAGGGGTAGGGAGAGTTGAAGAGGATTTCCAGGTTAGGGAAGCAGGGGGAACGGAACCCAGAAAACCCCTCAGTTCCAGCACTACCCTCTACCTCCTGCTCCCTAACCCTGGAACTCCCAAAGGTGCTTCCATCTAGGGGCTAAGGGCTCTATCGAGACTGGGAATTTGTCAGAAGCCTGTGCGGGTCCGGAAAGGGCCTGAGTGACTAGTCAGGCTGCTTCTCCCCGACAAGTTGTCTACCAAGAATGTAATTCATGGCGGTCGATGGGCTCTTTGATTAGTTCAATTGCCTGAATAATCATTTAATCAATAAAGCATTTCATTTCTCCTCCAGGAGGATCTGGGTGGGGTAGGCAGTGGGGGTGGAGGACTTGAGGTTGGTTGGAATTTAAAATCTGGGAGCCACACCCTCCTTTACCCTGGAGCTGGGGGATGGGCTGGCAGTCTGGAACCCACAGACATCTCAGGCTAGTTGCCTTGCCACTGGTCTGTCACTGGACCCTGGCTGGGGGAAAAGAGAGGACTGGCCAGTAGGGAGCCCTAAAAATCTGGTTTGGGGGATTTGGATGGACTTCTTGGAACCTCTCCCAACTTTGAACGCTTTAAATCGGCTGTTTAACTTTCTTTTCCTTTCTCCAGTCTTTCTTTTTACCTCAGTTTCCCCATTTTGACAGTGAGGAAAGAGAATGTCCTTTAGCTCTAAGGCTAAGTTGGGGTGAGATCATCTCTAAACAGGGAGCTATTTGTGAATCCCCTTATCTAGTTTCTTCATCACGATAACAGAAGGGAGAAACTGAGGCGTAGAGAAGGGCAGGGGTTTGTCTGAGACCATGACTAACGACTGATGTAAGAAGTAGGATGGGATGAGTCTTCCCTACCTGGTATTTGGATTCTTGCTGACTGAGAGACTCCCATCCCTGTCTCTCCCTTGGAGAAATGCTATTGTTGGGCCAACTCACTGCCTGGGGCTTAGGGAGATTTGGGATCAGACCCACAAGTTGACCTTTCTGATGGGATACTGGCATCTCGTCCCCTCAATTCTGGGATGGATTTGGGTGTAATGATAACAATACTTGCCACCCAAAGATCTTTATTTTCTAAAGTAGTGATGACAGGGGAGAGGGAGGCTCATTTTAGCCACTCTTTCCCCATTAGGCACTTCGGAGGTTGAACCCTAAGAAAATGCTATGCGGTGTCTTGCGGAGAGGGAAAGTTTGTCCTGGGATGCACTGGGGATTGTGTCAAGCTCTGACAATGAAATTTTACACAATCCTTGAAACATTTCAGTTAAATTAACAGCCTCTCCCCACCCCACCCACTTCAAGGACTCATCCAAAGCTGGGCCCCATAGAGCAGACCCTGATCCAGGCACCACGCAGAACTGGGGCTGTCTCCAACCAGCTGGCTGACCTGTCTTTCTGGAAGGTAGCTTTGCTCCTCACTATACTACCAAGGTCTTCTGTGACTTGTGGATACTTTTTAGCACAGGGTTCCAGAGGACCTGTCTGAGGACAGTCCTGACTGATGATGGACCTGGGTTGAGGACAGTGAAGTCAGTCTAACTTTCTGAAATTAAGCAACCCATCTGAGCTCTGTAACCGTGGCCTGACTCTAAGCAAGAGCAGAGGGTGCGCAACAGTAGGAGTAGATGAGTCCATCTCTGAGCGGGGAAGCAATTGGGGCTGCCTCAGCCTTTGTCGACCCAGGCAGGGAGCAGCCAGTCTCAAGGCCAGGAAAGGGGAGGTGGGAGGGAGTGTGCGCTGAGCAAAGCCAGGCTGTGACTGAGGACCACTAACCCATTCTCAGTGACCTTTCTTTCAATAGTGAAACTTTCAGACTCAGTGAGCAGAAATTTAGTTTCTTGATGCGTGGTTTCCTTCCCAGTCTCCTTCCCGCCACGCTGAGCGAAGAGCTCCAAGCTTAGTGGCAGGGGAGTGGGACTGTGCTGTTGTGAAGGCTCGTTGTTTGATCACATTCCCTGCTCATTTCTTTCTCTCCTGGACCCACAGTCCAGCTCTCTGAGCTCCGGGAGGCAGGAGGGGGCCGCTCCACCCAGACCTCCCTGTATCATCTCAAGCTAGTCTTGTCACTTCTTGGGGGCGCCATTAGATGCCAGGATATTGGCTCTGGTGGTTCCTCTAGGTGTTCCCAGAGGTTGACTCCTTGGGATCACTGCAGTGAATTACCCCTAACCTTCCCCCAGTGGAAGCTTCCTTTGCCCTGTGCATCCCGTTGTGAAACGGGTCTTGACAGACTGACCAGACTGTTCACACCTTCCCAAAGCCAGGCACCCTCAGTGTGAAATGGGAATCTGAGTCCATCCTGGTGGATCACCTCTGCGGTTCCAGTCTGTTCTTTTGGTGCTTTGGAAAATCTTGTCCAGGCTGTACAGAACAGCGGTTTGTCCAGACTGGTTACTCCCTTTGCTCCCAAACAGCAGAACAAAACACAGCACCTCCCCCTCAATGACTCTAGGGAGAGCCTTATGAAATCCCAAGCCACAATCTTTTTTAACCCACAAACTTACTGTGATTTTAGATAGGCAGCACCCACCGGCCACACCCAGCCCGCCCTCCACCTAGGTCTCCAGGTTCTGAGTCTTGTAAAATGGGGAATACCTTTCCTCGGAACCCTTTAACTCTAGGACATTGGAATCTGGGAAGGATAGCAGATGGGAGTCTATCTGGTTGCATCCTTCAAACTCTCCCCTCTCCCCAGTCGTATCCCCTCTCTTGGGACTGCAACTTCTCAAGGTGGAACCCTACTCTAGCAAGAATGAAATGGTCTAAAAAAGTCTTTCCAACCCCCTCCACTGTTGCAAATCTTCTCACTCTGCTCCAAGGAAGAGCGAAGATGCAGACAGGCAGAATTGAGGACAAAGGAGCAAGAATGTGAGCTCCCCTGCCCCCACCCGCCCCCCTGCAGTGAACAGTCCTGGGTCCCCAGAGGGCCACTGGGACCTTCTGTGCAGCTGTGTCCTGGAGGGGGTGGGGAGATGTGTCAGCGCCGGAAATGTGTCTACCCGTCAGGGACAGGAGCAGAAGGTGGTCCCCTGACACACTGACACACTGGTGGAGGCATGAGAAAAGGGGAAGAGGTAGAGAGAGGGGAGACTGAGGCAGTGAATAACCCAGAAGTCTTCCCAGGTTTATTTTGTACTCTGTCCTCCTTGCCAGTCCAGATCTGGTGCAGGCATCTTAGAGCACTTGTTTTGGTGGATTTATCTTCAGTAATGGAAATTCATTGCTAATGAGTTTGAAATGGTGGATCTTAGGATCACTGCACAGAGCTTCTGGGTTAGAGGAATCTTTAATGTCTCTGCTGCTGAAACTGGTTCCACTCCTCTTTGGTCTCAGGACTTTATAGCTTAGAAGACATGAGATCAGTGGTCAGAGATCGTGCTTTTCTGGTCTTAGGGGTTTTGTTATAAATGAATAAATTATTATGTTTTAAGAGCAACAAGAACAGCCCTAGGCAGGGAAGACTGGGTTTTTGAATAGCTGAAAGGTGCAGTATGGTAGTGCCCCTGACTTTGCTTCATTCTCACAAATAGAACCTGTCAGCCCACTCACACTCATCAGGGACCTTGATTCACACTGGACAGACAACGCTGCAGGACTTATGCAGTTCCCAGGAGGACTTGCACGAGATGTGGAATTGCCTCTGCAGACAGGAACCTTCTGTTGCACTCACCATCAGTCTCCCAAGTACCCAGAGCAATTGTCAGCTCCTGGTCCTAGGTTAAAAAGAGGAGCTCAGTGTTCATTTCTTGAGCAATCTGGTCTAAAGCCTCAGACATCCTCTTAGGAAAATCCTGGTAACTAAGCTAAAAGGAATGTGTCAGGTTTTTCCCTTTTCCTCAACACCCAGACCTAAGGTTAGCTCAGAATCCTGGATCCCACGGGATTCCAGTGAGGAAGGAGATTCTTGATAGGCACTTGATAAAGTCGGGAAATGTCATACTGAAAAGCCTTCATTAGTGACTGGATAAACCAATTCTGTCCATTTTACAGATGAGGAAACGGTGGTCACAAGGGGCAGATGTGTGCACGTTAGGAATCTATGGCTAGTCTGATGTTGCTTAGATTGAAAACTGTATTTTTACAGCGCTCCTAGCTTCCTCCAACAACCATTTATGTATTTTATATGTTTATGTATTTTTATCCATTTATGTCAATTTCTGGCAACTGTTCCTCCAGTCTGGCCTCTCTCCCGGTTCCGATCCCTCAGGGCGTCCAGGGTCCACCGCCCCGGCGCGAGGGTCAGACTCTCTTGGGACCCGCTACGGAACTCTCCAGGACACTGTGTACAGTCCCGTCTTCCCCTCCCCCATCCGTGCAGCACAAGGCCTTCGCCCCGCGCGTTTGTCAATGAACGTGGCGCCGCCGCCTGGGCCCCGCCTCCCATTCTCTCCCATTGCCCAGGTACCGGCTAATCAGGCGGAGCCCGCCGGTAGTTTAACCAATAGGAACGTGCCTTGAGCCAGGGCCGACTGCCACCGTTCTGATTGGCTTGGCGAGGCGTGATTGGCAGGTGAACCTCCGCCCCGCCCCCGCCCGGAGGGAGGCTGAGCCCCGGGCGGCGCTGTCCACACGCAGCAGGTCCTGAAAGCGGCTTCGGGGCGGCGCGGTGGCGCACTGTGCGCACCGAGCAGGCGAAGGGCGAGCGCCCGCGGTGATCGCGGCTGCAGCGCGGGCCGACCCAGCCGGCAGCGCCTGCATCTCGGCACCGGCGGTCCCGGCGGCCTCGGCGGAGGGGACCTTTCTGCTCCTTGTTCTGTCCCTCGTTCCACGCCCGGGGCAGGCGCGGCTGCCGTCCCGGAAGAAGCCCCGAAAGACAGTCGAACTAGCCCCTCGGAGAGCCGGGCGGCGGGGGCTCGGAGTGTTGGTAGGCGTCGGGCAGACGCTCGGGCGAGGAGGAGCGCATCGCTGTTGGTCTCCGTTCTTGGTGGTCCCCGCGATGGGGGCTCCTCGGGGGCCGCAGGAACTTTGAAAGCAGCGGGCCCCGGGGTAGAGGAGCTGCTGTAGACAGCTCGGCAAGAGGGGGGTGGGGTGTGGGGGACTCGGCCCTCGGCCCCCCGCGTCCGGGGCGGAAGCGCCTCCGAACCCGCCCTGGCCCCCGCGCGGCCCGAGAGGAAGTTCTGGGCAACTTGGCCCGAGACGTCGGAGAGGCAGAGCGGAGCCACGGAGGCGGCGGGCGCGAGCCGCGGAGAGCCGGGAAGGCGGAGAGAGCCAGAATCGGGCGCCGAGCCGGCGCGCGAGCGGAGACTGCGGGAGAAGCGGGGCCGCCGAGCCCGCGGCCAGCCCCAGTGCCGCGCGTCCCGCCCGCCTCCAGCCAGCTGCTCGCACTCGAGGCCGGGGCCGCCTCGCCGTCCCGGACGCGAGCCGGTGCGCGATGCCCCCGAAGCGGCAAGAGCTGGGGCCGCAGCGACTCTCGGCCCGCTCGGGATCCGCCGCCTGAGCCTGAGCGCGCCCCGGAGAGGGCTGGACCAGCCAGCGGAGTTGCGCGCCCGTTCGCAGCCCGGCCACACGAGCTCCCTTTCCCGCCTCTAGAGGCAGCTCCCGGCGGCGGTCTCCAGCCCCGAAGTCGCCCGCCGTGTCTTCTGAGCCCGGCTCGCTCGCGGCCGGGGCCTGGCGGCCCCCGACGCCACGCGGGGAAGCCCTTTGGCGCCGGGAGGCAGCGGCGGCGGCCGGCCTGCAGTCTGGAGCGCCCCGATGGAAATACACTGTAAGCACGACCCGTTTGCATCCATGCATAGTAAGTAGGCGGCAAGCTCGCTTCTCTCACTCTCCCGCCGGGACGGGGTTGGGGGTGCCGGACCTCGGGGCTGCCGCGGTGGTCACACAGGATGCGGGAGCTCCTGTTAGCGGTGCGGCCAACTTTGCAAAGTGCACAGCTTCTAGGCAAGGCGGGGAAGGTTAGAAAATCCTAGCGACTGGCCTCCCGGCCGGCGCGCATTGCCACCGGGAATCCCGCCTCCAGCAACGCACGGTGCAGTCGGCCAGCTGTGACCTTGCTGGGAAGCCGGTGGCAGCACCTGCCCTGTGCGGGGAGAATCCTGACTGTGAGCCGAGGTGGCTCCAGGCGGGTCTAGGCGGAGGGCACCAAGTTGTAGGAAAGGTCAGCTGAAGTGTGTAAGACAGCGCCCCGCACCTCATTCTCCGATAGCGATGGCGCCTATTTCAGCAGCGGTTCTGATTAAGAGCAGGGCTTGAGCGAGGGGGTAAGGTGGGGGCCTGGACAGGGATTGCTTTCTGTGTGTGCAGGAAGAGGGAGAGAGCCAGGGCAGGACACCAGGTCTAGAGCGTGAGAGTATGCTGGAGTTGAGGAGAGTGGTTTGAAAAATCAACGAAGTCGTGGTCCTTTCTGCTCGGTTTCTGCACTGAAGGCAGCCAGATCATGCAGAGACCCTAAAAGTCTTCTCTGCGGGGTGCCAGCCTCGTGATGGCTTCTCCCCTAGTGTGTGTGGGGGAAATAAAGAAGCTAATTAGTTACGATACCCGCTTCCCGAAGCCTTCTGAAAGACACAGCGTGGGTAGGATGCCGGAAGGGTCATTTTGGGCACCAGCGAGGCGGGCCCATCTGCCTGGCTGTCCCGGGTCTGCCAGTTCACCCGTTATTAGCTGGGCCTCCTGTGAGATGAGCGCTTCTCTGGTGATGAGTTGACGCTAGATTACATTTTGAGGTGTTCAGGAAATTCCAATTAGAACGAGTTGTGTTCTTTTGAGCAGAGCGGGGAGTTCCTGCAAGGTGCCAGGCTTGGTGGCATCAGACAGTTGCCTAGCTGAGTCCCCACTGGCAGAGGGTTAGGGTGTTACTCCTGAGCTGGGAGCACACTGCTCTCCCTCCCCTGGCCATGCCGATTCCCTTCCAGACGGCTCGGAGTCCTGCTTTCCCAGTCGCAGCGGTCCTCTATTTAACAAAGGCAGCTGAGACCCGGCTGGAGAGAAAGCAGGCTTCCTCTGGCGCCTATGTCCGTTTCTATCCGGAGGTCTGAGTTGGCCTGGTAGGCAGAGAAAGATCTCAGCTGCCTGGGTTGGCTGTAGGCAGGTCAGTTTCTCTTTGTGTCAATTCTCTGAGTCAGAGAGGGAGATAATTCACCAAAGAGATGGGGAGAATTAGGCAGGAAAGCTGCTTGCTTCATTCTGTCCCAGCCCAAACGATTCCTCCCAGACTGGGACCTGTGCCAAAATGATTGCCAGTCCGCGGTGACCCCAGCACACTCCGCAGCCATCCCCACTGCAGACTCAGAGTGAGATTTCCCCCTGAGCTTCTGGTCCTGCAGAGTGAGCCAGAAAACAAATGAGTTGGGGTCAGTACTCGAGAGGTAGATAAGCCTTCAGCTCAGCCAAGGAGCAGCTGGGGGAACAAAATGGAGCAGGGCAGGCCCCTGCACTTCTCTCCTTGCCAGTGGAAATCCACAGACCTACACTGCCTCCTTCTGCACAGAGCCCAGCGGCCCAGAGGTCATGCCCCAGCCCCTCGAGAGGAACCTCAGTCCCAGCAGTGCATGAGCATGGAGAAGGCAGTGGAGAAGGCAGCTTTTTTGAGGTGTTGTGTAGCTAACTGCTCATCCTTGGCCCTCCGTGGCCCCAGCCTTTATCTGCCTGCTCCTGCAGAAGTTCTCCTTCCTCTCTTACTCGGTCTCCCGGGCAGCATAGTGGAAGCTGGGCCCCAGACAGCTCAGCTTCCAGTGTTGGTTTCTCTGGATGTGCCCTTGATTGTAACACATAACACTTGTTTGCTTGCACAGTGCAGGGCCCCTTTGGGGGACCAGTATGCTGCCTAAGATAGCGGGTGGGGGCCAGGGTATATCCTGAGAGATAGTTAGGGGCCCTAGAATCAGTTTCACTTTTTCACCCCCTTTTCTTGTCCTGTTCGGTTCAGTCTAGGAATGACAGCAGCACAGCTTCTCTGGAAAAGTGGAGTTGGAACACGGGCAGATATTGTGAAGAATTGGGTACCTGAGTACCCTGGCTCCAAGCCCTTTTTCTAGGCTCTTCTTTTTTATCAGCAATATTACCTCCTTCCCCCCTCTTTAGACATTTCTTTAAAAATATATATTTTATTTATTTGTGGGGAATCTGAAACTTGACCACACCCAGCAGTGCCCAGGACTTTCTACTGGCTCTGCACTCACTCTTGGAGGGCTCAGGGATGCTGGGGACTGAACCCAGATAGGCTGGGTACACAGCAAGTGCCTATCCACTGTACTATCTTTCCAGCACCCCTCCCTAGATGATTATGCCACCATCCCTTCCCCCTGGATATAGTTACTAGTGTAATAGCTCTTCTCCTAATTGAGTTTGTAGAAGCCTTTAGGCACACACCCACTTTGCAGAGAGACAAAAGAACTGATAGGAAGTTCACATAGGTGAAGCTGGAGCTGGTTCTGGGATCTCTGGGACTCAGGGAAGGTGAGAGGGAGAGACTGAGACTGCAGAGAGCGAGCAGTGGACTGTCTGTGTGAGTCCCTAAATGTATAACTGCCTCTCTGTTTGGATTGACTATGTCCCACCTGAGGCCCACACTGCCCATGGGCATAAGTGCCTATCTGCTGGTGAGAGTTCACACAGGAGAGCTCATCCCTGCCGTTTCCCTGGTTCTTGTTGGTGTGTGTATGTTTCCATCCATCCTCTCTGGTGCCACTAGGAGGAATTTCAATGACCTTCTGGATCCTGGAGTTCAATCTGGGTTTGACTCAGCAGAGAATCTCTCCTTAAGACTGGGGTTTGGACTGGACCCTGGTGGAATATGTTCTAGTCAGCTTGGTGGAGAACATATGTGCATTTGAAGACTGGCCTCCTGCAGACCACAGCTGCAAAGCCACTCTTGTGGTAGGGTAGGGGTGGGCAGGGCTGTTTTCCTTGTGTTGATTTCCTGGTCTTGAATTTCATTTGTTTGCCTGGGTCTCTAGGTTGGTCTCTAAAGTCTCCTGGCTTCTGGAAAGTATAGCTGAGTTCAGGGCTCCCTTACCACCTCCTGAGAGATCACCCATCACTCAGCTGCAATTCACAGAAGTTGAAATGGTACCTTGTGTTCTCATAGGAGACGCAGGGCTGAAGCTGGAGCCCCATCCCCCTGCAAAAAAAATCCTTGCACAGAAGCCCCCTGTCCTCCAGCCTGGGCTTTCTCCCTTCTGGTCTCAGCTTCTCACCCCCCACCGTCCACCACATTCTCCCTTTTCCTGGCCTGTACTGACTGACTCATTCTTTTCCTCTCCTCTGTCTTCCTAACCTGGTGCTTTCCTTCCAGGCTCTTTCTCCTGACGGCTTTTCTGACTTAGTTCCCATTATTTGCATACCTCTTCTCTCTCTCTCACTGTCTCTATCTCTCTCTCCATCCTCTTTCAGACTTCTGGACTTATTCCTTTCCAATATCAGGGTAAGTGGACGTCATTGTCTTCTCAAAGCACCATTGCAAAACCCCCTTTCCATTTGCAAGGTTCAACTGATGAGATGAGGACTGAGTCAAGTGGACTTGGGGGCTTTTTCAGGAAATAGAGGGAGGTTCCCTCATGTCCAAATATTCTGTCTAGTGGCATTTGTGGAAGCAGGAATCAGATCCTCGAAGGGCACCGCTGGCCTAACCTCTGTGGTCAAGAGTGAAGTGTTTGGGGACCTGCTGTCACCTACCATGTCAGATTTCCCCCTCATATAACACAAGTGCTCCCCCAAATGCACACATGTCCTGCAGCTCTGCTCTCAGAATTTCAGAATTCTGAATGTTGATTCTGTGTTTGGTCAGAAAGTTTAAGATGCCAAGGATATTATGGAACAAGTTAATGGAGGCCTCAGTAATGTTCTCTTAAAAGTGGCAGTTTTAGCTACCTCTTTATTCTCCCAGAAGAGCTTGTATCCATTTCAAATTTACTTTTTTTTTTTTTAAATTCAACCCTTTCCTGAAAGATCTTCACCACCGCTTTTTGTTTATTTGTTTGTTTTTGGCCACACCTGGAAGTGCTCAGGGCTTACTCATGTCCCTGTGCTTAGGGATTGCTCCTGGCAGGACTCAGGGGACCATATGGGATGCTGGGGATAGAACCTGGGTCAGCCACATGCAAAGCAAGCACCCTACCCACTGTACTATCCTTCATTCCTAACCTTCACAACACTTTTAAAATTAGGTGCTCTCAACCCCAGAACAAAGCCTGCTTAAGACTTGCTATATTCTTGACTAGAACTCAGTGCGTTCTTAGTGTTCCAGGTGGATGGTGCAGTTAGGTTTCTAACAGAAAAATCCTATTCAGATGGTCTGACTGTTACTTATATCTGGAACCCTTTTGAATGATTAAAACTGGGTGAAGCTCATTTTGAAAAGCTGAGAGAGATTTCTCTTAGAACTAGAACTAAGCCTTGCTGTTATCTGTAAAATTGCCTTTTCTTCAAATTAGTCAGAGCCTGGAAATTTGGGGAAATACTCAATTTAAACTCATGGGAAATGTTAGCTCTGGCAGTTTTTAGGAAATCAGTTATGTTCTGGGTATTTTCTGTCTCTTCATTGTAGGTTTGTTGCTGACCCCCAGTAGTAGGCAAGTACTGGGGGTGAGAATGAGGGGGATGCTGAGATGAGGCGGTATTTCAGAGTGGGAATGTGTGTATGAGATGCTGAGATTCCCTGATTCCTCGGTGTAGTCCAGTCCTAGTCAAGTACCAATTTAGGAGATGGTTCGCCTCTTCCCTTGGTCTCTTAGCTGCCAGCAGTGCTGGTAAATGCTTGGACTTGGCTTTTGGCTTTTGACAGTTCTCAGGGATGTCAGTTAGTCAGTTAGCGCCTGATTAACAGCTACAAGGTCAATGATGTAACTACACTGCATCACTCTGTCTTTACTGCTTTGGCTCTTCATTCACTTGAATCTTCATTTCCCTCTAGAGGGATCTTGATGTAAGAGAAGGAGCTTCCTGGGTGGAAGACATGCTTTCCTCCTCTCCTTTTACTTAGAGTCTATCCCTGAGCCCTTGAAAACTTGGTGCACAGAAGCCTTCTCCAGCTTCTTTATTTCTTCTGAACCAATAGAAAGCTGCTTGTCAATTGCAAAAACAAACCAAAACAAAAAACCTCCAAAAATTCCAAGGGAACTCCTTTATTACATATTTTGATGCAGTCGAGGAGAATGAGATCCTCCAAGCCCTTTCTTTTGTGTGTTCTGAGCAAGATGCAGTGGGCATGGCTGCACGTCAGCAACGCCTTGTTTGTTTATTGCCCCCACCCTGTGCTTTGAGGTGTGGGTCTCACCTCTTAAAGAGAGTTGTTTTTTAAAATCAGAGAAGTGGTTAGGTTTCGTCCACTATTCTGCAGATATGACTAAAGAACAATTTTTTTTTAAAAACCCTTAACCCTTGATTTAGATGACTGATTTACTTATTATGTTTTTGGGGAAGTAAAATAGTGTCATTTAGAGAAATAGGAAAGGAGAGGAGAAAGAGAGAGAAAGGGAGCGAGAGAATGAGAAAGAGAGAGAGAGATGTAAGAGCAACACTGGCTTTTCCTCGGATTGCCGATTTAAAAACCACCACCCCCTACTCACCCACACTAGGTGTTCTCAACTAGTCTTTTTTCACTTTAAAATATCATTAAATCCCACGTATTTTAAAACTGATTTTCTCCCCGGATTCTGTGTTAGACCTTAGAATAACACTTGTAAGTTTTGTCCTGAGTGTAGACTAGGGTCTTACACGTTCCATTGTTTCAAACAAGGAAAATTGTAGCGACTAAAGGAAACATAGCATGGGGGTGCTTGCTTTTAGACAACCCAACTCAGAGGCCATGGAGAGATGAATGTGAAGACCAGTTCTCAGAAGCAGTCGGAGGTGCTCGTGAAGTGAGCCCAAGCCCATTCCAAGGTCAACACATCCTCTTGCGACCTTTCTGATCAAAGGGGCTCTGGGTGCTTGTGGCACTTCTGCTGTGTGATTGGTTCTAACCACCCTTTCCCTTGCCTTTGTTTCTGATCTGTTTCAGGACATGGAGGAGTGAATCAGCTTGGGGGGGTTTTTGTGAATGGACGACCACTCCCGGATGTAGTCCGCCAAAGGATAGTGGAACTTGCTCACCAAGGTGTCAGGCCCTGCGACATCTCCAGGCAGCTTCGGGTCAGCCATGGTTGTGTCAGCAAAATTCTTGGCAGGTAAAGGCAGGTGCTCCAGGCTTCCCTTTTCAAATAACCACCTCAAAAACATGACCCCGTAGCTGTCCAGTGCGGCCGTGTCACAGCCAGTGTCCTGGTGCCTCCGGGGCCCCTAATGCACAACTGTTCTGAGTTTCTGAAACCCTTCCAGGGACATTCAGGTCCAAGTATTAGCGACACATTGGAATAGGGTGACTCAGTCTGGAGGAATGGAATTTTTTTCTGAAAGCCTGCTGAATTGTTCCAAAGAATCCCAGAGCATAAGAGGTTCCTGACAATTTCCTAGACACACCCAGGTGATAAGTTACAAAGTCACCAGACTTCAATGTTGTTTTATTTTATTTTTCACGTTTCTCAAAAACCATGTTCTGTTTTTGAAAAGCCTGCTGTCATTCCCCCCCCCCCCCCCTGATTTTGGTTATTATTAAGCTCCTTATGTGGGGCTGCTGTCTTTTCCTTCTCTGTGCTTTGTTTCCTTCCTAGTGACAGGCCTCCTAAGTATATATTAAATTAGAGGAGGGTGGGGGGAGACGAAGCAAACACTAACTCTCAGATCTGACATTTGAAATGTGCCACTTGACCTGGCGATTTGCTACCCGCAAAATACTAACAACACCGAATCTCCCCGAGGGCCACGCAGCCTCTTCGTGCTCCCGTTTCTTTTCTCTCTCGAGTGAGCCTCAGTGCAATCCACAGCAGCCTCTAAGCAAACCTAGAAAGGCCGAGTTACTGACCCAGGCCCATCGGCCAGTTACTGTTTGGGCAGGAAGAGCTGAAAGGCCTGCTAAGAGGCAACCGGCTGTTCCCCCTCCCACCCCCAATCCCAAGCTTGATCCCCAGGTTTGCTTCCAGACGTGTGAAGTTGTTTGAGTTCTGCTCTGGCAGCCAGGAGCATTCTTGGGTCTAGCGAGTTCAGCACTCTCCTAGGATTTCTCTTTTCAGTCAGAAAGCAACCTCTGTTTGGGCTGAGAATCGAATAGAAGAGGCATATTTTTGAAGGATTGTCAGGGACATGGCGCCTTCTTGCTTGCTCTTCTCGCTGCTGGAATTGAAGACATTCTTTCGGGTGGGGGGAGCCCTCATTTCTAACCTAGGGGAGGCTTGCAGGAAGCCATGGGAAGTCCGGCCACAAGACAGGGGTCGGGGAGCCTTGTGAGGGGCCTGTATCCCACTTTGGTTCCTCGGTGCCTTTCGAAGATCACTTGAGCCGTGGGCTCTGCTCCTGCCAGGGCTCAAGGGAAAGGTGTGATGAGGAGGAAAGTGATTTTAGAGAGCAAGAGTTTGAGGAGGCAAAATAGAGGGTGGGAAATAGAGAAAAGAGAAAAGAGAAATGAGAAAGAGAAAGAGAAATGAAGATAGGATGGAAGGAGAGAAAGAAGAGAGAAAAGAAATATTTTAGACTCAGGCTTGTGCAACTAAATGGGTCTCAGCTATATTTCAGACCAGCCTCTTTGTACCTGGCAGAGAAAGGCGACTTTTCTTTGTTTTTGCTGAGACATCTCTGCTGATCCGACATGTTGCTGGATATTAGAAATCTTCTCAGAGTATGAGGCTTATCCCTTCTCAAGAGGGGGCATCCAGATGTGAGGTCCTGGTGTCCAGGTGCACTCCAGATTTCCTCTAGATGCAAGAGGACAGGGTCTGTCCCAGGTGCCCTCAGCCCTGAATAGATATGTCAGTAGGTAGAGTGGCGTTGCGAAGTTCTGCGCCGCTCGGGTGCCTGGCCGTTTAAGTTGTCAACAATAAATTGGAATTTCATAGCTCATTATTTTCATAACTAAGAACCACAGTGGACAAAATGTCACTCTAATTAGACTGCCTTTTAAGAAACAAGTTCAGCCCTAAAACAGTGTGACTGGGGGTTTCCAAACAGGGGTTGTTTAGCCAGCCATCAATGGGTTCTGGCTTTTATTTTTTTGGTGGGTGCATAGTGGGTGACAAGAATTGAATGGTTGCACAGTGGGTGACAGGTTGTAGAGAGTCAGCGGTGGCCGAGTTTTCCAGAGGTTGCATGGCAAGACAGCGTGGGGGAAACGCCAGCATTTCAGGGAGGACGGACTTCCAGGAGGGTGGGGTCCACAGGGTGCAAGGCCGTTCCTGAAGGGCTCTAGAGGCACAGGATGTTGGCATGTGAGATCCCTTGAGCCCCCTCCCCTCAGACAGCTGGTGCTTGGCTTTGGAGGGGTCATTTGGAACTGGGATGGGGGAGGGCATGTGACACAGCCATAAACACAGCTCTGAGAGGGTCAATCCGCAGCACGCACTTCTGGGCTTAGCAACATTTTCCTTTCATCTCTGGCTTGTCTGTCTGCGGGAACACAGGGCAAACATGAGCCTGCTTGCCCTAATGGGGATCACAGGGACCCACCCGGAAGCTCAGTGAGTCGTCTGGGGTCTCAGAGTGAGTTACTTTCAGAGTCCCTGATGAAGCCTTTCACCTTGCATAAGGAGAGCCCTGTGCACTGCCTTGCCGTGGGCTGGTCCCCGTGTGTGCCCATCAGGTGGAAGCCCAAGGGCTGAGTGGCTGTTTTGTTGAGATGAGAGGACGGTTGATTGGTTAGTCTGAATCCTCACTGGACACAAGTGGGAATTTCATCAGGGTTACCTTTTATGTGTCTGGCCTTTTTGAAATGGGAGACAGAGACCTCTCGTGTGAAGACCTCAGTTGGCACTGTGGCAGGGGGACAGTGAGTGTGGAGGACCCTGAGTGTCTCTGTCAGCCACAGAAGCCAGATGAGAAGCAGAGAAGCGGGGATTTTCCCTGCCTTGCCCTCCAAGTTGCTGCAGGAATATGGCATCTCCTTTGACTCTTACTTGGAATTGCTGGCCCAGGGTCATCTGTTTGTCACTCCTCTCCCAACAGGCGCTGGGTGACTGTTGATTGAGCAAGCAGATAAGTGGGAAGATGCATCTATGTGATTTAAAGGGGCTATTAGTATCATGATTATTGTTTTCATTTTTTACCCCCTGGGAGGGGGTGGTACACCCTGCGGTGCTCAAGGCTTACCCCTGGCTTTGCACTCAGGAACTCGGGGTACCATATGGAGTGCTGGGGATTAAACCCAGGTCATCCGTGTGCATGGAAAGCGCCCTACCCGCTGTACCATCTCTCAGGCCCCTCATTTTTATAACTGTAGTGATGGTTGACTCTAGCAGAAGGGCTCAGGATCTAAATCTAGATCGGGCAAAAAGCTGGTGCTGCTTTTACTTACAGAAGGGGCTTCAGCACGATGCTTCATCTTCTGATGATACATTTTCTCAAACCCCATGAGGTTGTTTTAAGGGTGAAAAGAACCTAAGGATGAGCCTTGTACGCCGCAAGTCCTGGGACAGGAGAAGGCATTGCTGGCATGATTGTTGTTTGTTAATGACTTCTTGTAAAATGTAAGCAGACTTGGAGGCTGCAGATTGCTGTGTGCCTGCTTTTAGGCAAAAAAAAAGTATTTTCTGAGATATTTCTGAAACTGTTAGTGACTGAATAGTTTTCAACAATGACAGAAAGAGGGAGGGTAAGTTGAGTTTCTTGGTATGGTTAGAATTTGTAAATGACTCATTTAAACGAAAAGTAGAATTTCCAGGTATACATCATTGCTTCCAAGAGATTTAACCTGTTTACAGAATGTGAGTTAAGTTGGGCTCTACCAGACACTTCGCCTTAGCTGACAGTGTCAACATTTTTGTAAATGAAATTGGGCATTGTTCTACGGGAGACTTGCTCATGTATCATGGCAGAACCCTAATAAAATCATGTTAGATATGAAAACTCCCGGTCATTTCTAAGATGTCTTTTGTGGTTAACTTTATTTTTTAACTGCAAGAATAATCTTCTTTTGCAAGAGAAAGCCAACAATTCCTCTGTAAGCGTCAAGCAAGACATCCAGCAAAAGCCTAGTATCAGGAAAGGGAGCAAGTAATTTCTCCCCCTGAAATGATCTTCCATGGCACTCTTCTCAATTTTCCTGTAAAAGCCTGACATCCTATTTGCCTTAACGAGGAAGAGCTGATAGCATGGAAATGTCCTTAGAAGGAGCGATTTTCCTCGGGGAGGTCCCAAAAGACCCAAGGAGACTTATGGGTGGCTTTTTTAAAAATTCCTTAAGCTTTGAATTACATATCACATATATTAGCAGTTACTTGTGGAAGCCAGCACTCCTTTCACTTTTAATTTATGCCAGGGTAAATAAAGCAAGCCACATTTTTGGGTCCACTTTCACAGAATGCAGATGAGACTGTTTTGGGGCAGGGAGAGGGTGGAATTGCTGGCAAAGGAAGGGGTCTGGTCAGATTTCTGGAAACATTTTTTTTTTTGCTCGGGTGGGTGGGCCACCACCCTGCATTGGCTAATTTGTCTGGTATGATCCTGAGCAAATCGTTTTAAGCTCTCCGGATCTTTGTTTTATACCTAAAGATGGGACCTATGTCTCAATGTGCTCATCCAATCATTCAAAATATTTATGTGATTGAGTGCTTTTAGAAGAGCAAATAGAAAAACTGTTTTGAATGTATTCTGTTGCCTGTGAAATGATAGATATGTGTGAAAGAACTAATGAAAACTTAGTATCCTGATCGGTACTGTCCAATAGAAATAGGATGTGAGCCATATATGTGGTGCAGGGGTCAAACCCAGGACCTCATACTTGCAAGGCATTCTTTTAAATTTTATTTTGGACTTGGGGCCAAATCCTGGTTATTCATTCAGAGATCACTCTTGGTGGGACTCAGGGAACTTGGATCTGCCGTGTGCAAGGCAAGTGCCCTACCCACTGTATTATCTCTTTAGTCCTGACCTTGAAGTTAAAATTTTTCTGTTAGCACATTAGAAAAAAAAGGGAAGGGAAACATGTACAATGAATTTAAATTACATATGTAATTAACCTAATACATTAAAATATTATTTCAATATATCAGTGTAATATTTAATTTTTGAAGTTAAAAAACATGTCTTTTGATTCTTTTAATTAAAACTTAATAGAGAGATATACTGCATTCTTTTTCTGTACTAAGTTTAAAAAATCTGTTGTGTATCTTGCACTGGCGCATATCTCAGTTCAGACTAGCTCATTTCAAATGTTCAGAAGCCCAGGGGGCTAAGCCACTGCTGTATTGATTGAACTGTGCAGATCTGGACTGATATTTTGTTGCCAGTCTCCATTTTGCTGACACCTCCTGGCTAAGTTCCTTTCTCTTTGGGTCCTAGGTATTATGAGACGGGGAGCATCAAGCCGGGGGTAATTGGAGGCTCCAAACCAAAGGTTGCCACGCCCAAAGTGGTGGAGAAAATTGCTGAGTATAAACGCCAAAACCCCACCATGTTTGCCTGGGAGATCAGGGACCGGCTGCTTGCGGAACGGGTGTGTGACAACGACACGGTGCCCAGTGTCAGCTCTATCAACAGGTGAGGGGACTAGGGGTCTGGGTGCTGTGGGGACTCATACTGTGTCTTCCCTAATCATCTGGCCTCTCCTTCCGCCAAGATGCCATAGATATACCTGTAGGTCAGGAGGGTTCTCCAGTGTGTGGCCCCACGGGCATCCCTGCTGCCTCTCTCCTCCCTGCAAAATGGACACCAGTCCTGTTCATTGAGAGGACCTTGATTTTGTCTCCAGACCCAGAGCCCTCCCTCCCTCCCTCTCTCCCTCCTTCCCTTCTCTGCCACCTGCCCTGGTCTATGTTGCCAGCTTCACAGTCAGTGTTTCTGATGAAGCCTTCCCCGGTGGTCTGTCCCTGAGAGCTCAGGCCCCAGGACTTGGCTCTGATGCATGTCAGGAGATTCCTCAAGTTCGGGCGCAGATCTGAGAAGCAAAGCCTTGATATAGAGTTGGATTCCAATTACTTGTCCCAGCTCTTCCACCAATGAACTCCAAGTGTGACCTTGACAAAGAGCTTCCTTTCTTGAGAGCCCAGTGCTCCGGAGGCTGGATGTGGGTTTGTGATCTCCAGGGGATACTCAGGATAAGCATGCGGGGGGAGGGGGCTCACTGCCAAGAGCCCCACCCAGGGAGATAAAGAACCAGAGGAGTACCATGAGTGACAAGCTTAGGGGTCTTCTTGGGAATCACAATGGCTCCTTCTTTCTAGTCTCGCAGAGCTTTCAAAGTGAATGTTGGAAGGGAAGTTTTTTAGGTAGTGCAGTCTTCATTAAACACCCTCTGAGGGGCTGGAGCCATAGTACAGTGGGTAAGGCCTTTGCCTTGCACCTGGCTGATCTGGGTTCGATCCCCAGCATTCCATATCATCCCCCCTGAGCACTGCCAGGAATAATTCCTGAATGCAGAGCCAGGAATAACCCCTGAGGAACACCGGGTGTGACTCAAAAAGACCCCTCCCAAAAAAAAACCCCCACCAAAACCAAAAACCAAAAAAAACCTTCAAAAGCCCAGAAGAAGTTGGCAGATGAACAAGAATGACTCTTCTCTAAAGAGAACCCAGCAGACTGGAAAGCTGAGCAGTTCCCACTTCTCCAAGGTCATGCCCAACCCTGGTCAATGCAGAGCCTGTCTGAGCAAAGGGGACCCATCAGCCCTAGCAGAAAGACCTGCTCAGATTAGAAAGTCGCTGAGATCCTTGCAGGTCCCAACAGGCATTCCTCCTGCGTTGATTTGTAGGCTTTGAATCTGAGTCTATAGACACACTGATGGTGTGAGAACTGCTCTTTCCTAAGCCAAGAGTAGGCCTTTGTTCTCTCAGTGAGCGTTTCTATTCACCTTGACTGCAGGCTGGGAGCTGAGCAGAGAGAGGAATCATCCTGGGTCTCTGTTCCTGAACAGCGGCTTGTCCAGGCTGGATTCTAGCATGCTCTGAGAAGGCTGGACAGTGGGCAGCAGGCACAAAATGGAGGGGGTTAGGGGAGGGAGAAGGTATCGGGATGGTTTCGGGGGATAAATACTTCCTATTCTTTTTTCTTTTTACTTCCTATTCTTTTTTTTTCTGGATGATGAAGTGCTTCATTATTTGGGAGTCCCCTGTTGGATATTCAGGACACAAAGCAACAAGAATTTCTTCTTCTGGGTTTCCAGAAGCACTAGTGGGAGGCATGGACTGCTCAGAGCAATGAAGAAGCACCCACCTTTTGCTCTGTAGAGGAATCTTGGCCAAAGCCAAACTCCAAGCTGTGGGGCACAGGGGTGTCCCAAGGGAGGGTGTACCTGCCATGGGTAGTCCCAGTCCTCACTGCCTCTGTGGGGCCTGGCAGGTACACAATGAGTGAGGCAGGCTAAGCTTGAAGTGATCGGGGATGTGAGGTCTATGGCAAACTCGCCAACACAAATCCTTCAGAAGGGGCTCTAGCTTCTCACCCCTCACCATCTGCTGCCAGGAATGGGGACCCTTATTAAAGAGTCGCTGGAATTTAGAGCTTCAGTGTGTGTGAAAGTGCATATGTCTGTAGCATCTCTTGGAGATTTAGGGTTTGCAGAGTTGATGCAGATAAACACTGGCACCCAGTTTCTGTGGTTTGGTTGGGGTCTGGACAAGTATAATTCATTTACCAGAATTGTTATGAGAATTGTTTTGTGGTGAATGTTAATTAAATTAAATTAAAGGCCCTCCCGTTGATCGTCGATTTGCTCGAGCGGGCCCAGTAACGTCTCCATTGGAGACTTTGTTGTTACTGTGTCTGGCATATCGAATACTCTCGGTAGCTTGCCGGGCTCTCCGAGAGGGGCGGAGGAATCGAACTCGGGTCGGCCATGTTGGCCGCTTGTAAGGCGAACGTATTTGTATGTATTTGTATGTATTTGTATGGTGAATGTATTTGTATTAAAAATAGTAGAAAGGGCTAAAAGGGTAGTAGAGGGTTTAAGGTGCTTAACTTAGTACAGGTATTTGCTGTGTAATCCTGGCCAAGTCCCTTGGATGCCCTAGGCTTTAGTTTCCTTGTGCACTGGAATTTGTCGCTGAGCTCCCTTCTCATCCAAGGGTACCTTGGGCCTTTTTCATGCTCAGCAAAAGCAATACCTTTTAGTGCCAAGTAGCCCCTGCTATTTCTGGTTTAAAAATGGCCCTAGATAGGACTCTGGTTGTGGTGAGTCTTGAAGATAGCGAGTTACAAAACAATTATTTTGGGGACTCCCAAGCAATGCCTAGGAGTCAGAGACCACTCCTGGTGACACTGGCCAATTGTTCAGGACAATTCAATGTCCAGACGCAGCAATGTGGTACTGTTCATGCCCAGGGATGCTGGGGGCAGGGGGTGAGGAGGGGGGAGGACCACATTGGAAATGCTAGGGGGATATACAGTGCCAGGGATTGAACTTGAGGCCTCATGCATGCAGGACATGAACTCCAGCCCTTTAAACTCTTTTCCTGGCCCCTTAATTTTTTTTTTTTTTGGTAATTGCTATGATTCAATTAGTCTTGTTCTTCCTATTACCATTTCTTCTCAATGGAATATGATGGTTTTTGTCCTTTTCTTGGCAGCTGCTGCCAAGCAGATGGGCAAAATCTCTATCCCTGGGGGCAGCGTCGGAGAGTCCCTTACAATTCTGCTGTACCCCACAAAGCACAGTCCCACTGCAGTGTTAAAGTGCGGGTGTCGGGAGGACTGTCCTTCCCTCCCCACCTCCCACGTGGCTTTTTGTTTTGTTCATTTAGCTTTGTTTTGTTTTGTTTTCCTGATGCCCTGGATCCAACCCAGGGCTTCAGACATGCCAAGCATGCACATCGCTGCTGAGTTTACATCTTTGGTCCAGCTTCTGTGTTCTGAAGGCATTTGTGGAAAATGTGAATCTTTTTGGGCTGGAAAGATAGTACAGTGGGTAAGGTGCTTGCCTTGCATGTGACCTACTTGGGTTCGATTGCTGGCATCTCATATGGTCTCCTGAGCACCGCCAGGAGTGATCCCTGAGTGCAGAGCCAAGATTCACCCCTAAGCATCACCAGATGTGGTCTAAAAACAAACAACAAAAGGAACCTCTTAAGATTGCAGTTGGTTATTAATCCTTATGAAAATGACAAAATATAATATAATAAATGTTAGCTATTAAAAAATAATAGCTAACATTTACTAAGCGCTTATTATGCAGCAACCACTATACTCAATGCTGAATTATTTTAATTCTAATATTATCATTATGTAGTAGGAATGGATTATTATGCATAGATGTGAATATTGAGGCATAGAGAGATTAAGTAATTTACCCAACATTATGCAGCTATCACATGAAAAACTTTAGTAGTCTACTTTCAGAGCCTCTTTGCTTGGACTTATAGTCAACTTTATTTTATTTACTTTTTGGGTCACATCCACAGATGCTCAGGGGTTAGTCCTGGCTTTGCACCCAGGAATCACTCCTGGTAGTGCTTGGAGGACCATATGGAATGCCGGGAACCAAATCCTGGTCAGCTGTGTGCAAGGCAAATGCCTTACACTCAGTATTATTGCTTCAGCCCTCATAGACAACTTTAATGGTTAGACAATGCTTTAAAAAGCTAGGACTATATGCTGAACTTCAGAGTAACACAATTAGGATCTGTTTTACCACATATATATTAATATACAACAATGAACCATAATATAGCTAAACTATGGAATGGTATGCTTAGACGTTCATGTGTCTAGTTATATCTTTGTAGACACACAGATGCATGTACAGAGAGAAGAATATATATACAAAAATGCAAAACTTAGATTATATGCCAGATTAATTCTAGGTCGTCAAAAAGACGGTATCGGGCCAAGGAAATTGCTCCTACAGTGGAGTACATACCTACAAAATGTGAGGCTCTGGGTTCAGTCTAGTACCATAAACCCCCATGCTTAGCACTGCTCGGAGTGGTCCCTAAAAAATAAAAGACAATGCCACTTGGAGCTCTTCATCAATACAATCCATGTGTTACTCAAAATATTTTTGACTATTGGGGAAATATTTTTGATGTTGGGTTTGAATGTTGGGGAAAGCAAACAGCTACCCTGGATGTTTTTGAGGAATCCTTACACTGACCCATCGGAAAAGGAAAAGGCCTTAATTAAGTTAATGTGGCCTGGATTCCAAAAGGCTTGTAGTTGGGCTGTGGTATTGTCTACCACTTTAGACCACCCACCGAGGGTGCTGAGGGCCCTCTGTGCCTAGCACAGAGCCTAGAGAAGACAGAGGGCAGAGCCCGAGGAAGTGAAAGGAAGGCACCTCTTAATATGTTCTCTCTGTTTCTGAGATGCCCAGAGCAGCTTGAAATACACATCTAGAAATAATGGTCTCGGACGGGAAAAGCTGCTCACGTAACATCTAGTGAAGAGTTGCAAGGGATGCAAAACTCCCTCTTTGTTTTAGTTTGATTTTGTTATGATTTTCCAAACATACTTAATGAGGTTAATGTAAAAGAAACACACCAAAATGTGGTTTTAGATGATCTTCTTTATTCCTCTCCGAATAGTCCATAATGAGCACAGAGTACTTTTGTAATTGGGGAAAACTCTTAAGTGTTCCTTCAAAAGGCAGTAGTTGGCAGGGGTGGGGAGTGGTGGCAGGGAGATGGCTCAAAGGGCTGGAGCACATACTTTACATGGGGGGACAGGTTCAAATTGTGGGATCTCATAGCCCTCCAGCAGCACGGGGAATGAACCGTGAGTACTGAACTGAGGTGTAGCTGAGTTGTACCGGCAGGTGTGGTTCAAATAAAAACAATCTAAGAGCACAAGTAAACATGAATAAAATAGTGGTTAGGGGTTTAGACCAGAGTTCTGTTTTAGAGCATGAACTTTGCATGTGTGAGACCATGGGTTCCATTCTCAGATACGCAAACACACACACATAATAGCTGGAGGCTGACACGAACTGTTCCAAGGAAGCAGAAGACTTTATTACTATCAACCCATCTCCCAAGTGCTTGGGAAGGAACTTACTTGCAGGTATTGAAGGGCCTTTTGGTTTTGGTTCTGGTTCTCATTCCAGTGGGCTGTTCGGAGATTCACCAGGCTCAGGACTCATGGAAACTTTGTTGTCAGAAGGAAATGCACAAAGTAACCCTTCCAGAGCACAAAGTTGTGCAGAAAGACATCAGAACTGTCAGGTGACAAAGAAAAGGCAGTACCACAATGATCTCTTGTATCCGTAAAACTTTTCCGTAAGATTTCTTTTTTCTTCCCAGAAGGATTTAATTAAAGCAAGCAAAGATAAATATGCTCCAACTCCCCCATTACACTGAGATTCAAAATGGAGCAGACTTTTCCAGAGCCACAGTCAAAATCATATTAAAATTGGAGCAAGGTGTCTGGAAAGATAGCCTAGGTTGGCCTGAGTCTTCAGCCCATGGAGATTTCCCAGAGGTTTGGTAGGAGGTGAGGTCACTTCCTGGCGCATGGGAAGAGCAGACCTCACACACCAGATCTCTAGGTTTGATCCAGACAACAGACAAGCAAAAAAAAAAAAAGTGAGAAAAAGCAGTCTCTTTCTTAAGAGATCTCCTTGAATAACTTCAATCCTCTCTAGTTTGAGAGCAGCACATATATTCATTCCCTCGGTCATTGCCAGCAGGGCGGTGTGACCCTACTTCTATGACTCTCTAAGTCACTGAAATGGAGAGTGAGAACTGCCAGATGTCACCTGGTTTGGTCCCCTCATTTTATAGATAAGACCTGGGAAGGGAAGAATTCCTCCTAGCTCTTTATGGTGTGGGAGTTGCTTCTGAGAACAGGTACCTGTTTGTCGCATCAACAGTCTCTCTCTACAGAAGAGGCAGTTAAGGGAAAGTGCAAGTCACCCAGAAGTACTGAAGGAAGGAGCGGGCGTGAATTGGTTCTAGACCACTAGTCCAGGTGTCTCCCAACACCCAGTTCCCAGCCTAAGGTCATAATCTCCCCCACACCTCTGCCTCTGCCCAAATCCTGGCAAATCCCGGTGCTCTGTGATTCAGCTTGATATGGGTTTTCTAGTTTGGGGTGCACTGTGAGAATAGATTGTGTCACCATAATGGTATAGAACTTTTTTTTTTTTATCCTAACTGTCCACCACAGGATCATCCGGACAAAAGTACAGCAGCCGCCCAACCAGCCGGTCCCTGCCTCCAGTCACAGTATAGGTAAGAACTTTTAAAAAAAATTTTTAAAAATCTAATGGGTTCCAAATATTCTAAAGAACTTTTAATCATTCTTATGGACAGATAATTCTGCATAAAACACTTCGGCACACGTACTAATGCGCCTTCTTTGTCATTCTCCAAGGGCTGAACCTGGTAAATGAATTTTATAAATACTGCTAAAAGGTTTTGAATTTTACTGATTATTATGATAAATAGCTTTCACCATGAGACAGAAAATTGAAATCTAAGCCAAAAAAATCCACTAATGGGGGTCTATAGAATGTCAGATAATTAAAGTAATAAATCAAGAAAGGGATACTTATTCATAACATTTTCTGCATCATTAGTCAGTAAGTAGTTTTGAATGTGTTTTTTTCTTCTATCAACCAGCCCTTCTACAATTCTTTGTGCACTTGCAGTCTTGAGCGAAGATGTGGCAAAACTTCCCAAACTTTCTTTCTCTCTCTCTCTCTCTCTCTCTCTCTTGCTTCGATCTCATGTACTCTGTGAACTGTTAAGAGCTACCAGGCGTGTGTGTGTGTGTGGGGGGGCTTCTGACACTCATCGGGGATGTCTGAATGTGTGATAATGAGTTTATAGGCTGGAAGTCTTCATTCATACCACTCTGGAGTTCCCTTTGCCCTCTCCTCCCTGCAAAGACCGGGAAGTGAAAGTGACATGTGTCTATTTAAAACCTATTTCCCCACTTGGAATAAAGGATACTCTTCTGGTTAGCTGGGAGAAAAATGATTCTATCATAAGAAAGCTGATGGCCATTCAGTCTCTGATAGTCCTGTCATCCACAGTCCCTGTCAATCGTGCTAAATCCAGCTCAAACTGTGGGATGCGTCTAGACTTTTGTCACTTTTTTCACTGAAAACTTGACCTTGTGGTGATGGAATACAGTCTGAGGCATGGCTTATAATTCCTGCTCTGCCTGGGGTAGTAAGTCCTTAGCCTCTCTGAGCCTCAGTTTTCCCGTGAGTGGGTGGACATGCTCTCTAAGGGCTCCCATCCTTCATGATAGCCTGCATAGGGGCAAGACAGGATTCCTCCCTGCTATAAAATCATTCTTTATCTTGGGATCTATTGAAAGTATGCTTACTAAGCCCCTGCAATGCAGACGGTGGCTTTTGGGAATCCCTTTATAAAGGAGGAGAACCAAGGCCTCATTCTTGTGGTTCTTGGGCTTGGTGTCATGAGGGGATGGAACAAAGAGAAGTTGACAAAACATAGAGAAAGCACAGAGAGAAAGTTTAGAGGGCTGTGGGAACAGAAGGGAGGGAACTTCCAGCTCCGTGAGAGGCCAGAAGAAGCTGGCTTCGTGAGAAGATGCTTGGCTGAGTCTTCACTTGCGGCTTTAACTATTTCAGGCCATGTAGCAAAGACTGTTATCAAGCTCAGTGTCCCTTCCACAGCCTTTCAGTAGGACGTGGGGGTGAATGCTCCTTGTGAGGCAGCAGAGTGTTTTGTGTGGTCTAAGAAATTTTTTTGTAAAAACCACATCTTATATGTGTACAACCTCTTCCCGTCTTACTGACTTATGGGGGAGTGAAGAATTGGGAGCTGAGAGCGATGAAATCACAGGCCCAAGGAAGGGGAGGAGCCAGAAATGAACCCTGGGTCTCTGAAGTCTTGTCAATCACAAACTCTCCACACAGAGGCCTTGGCTCCATGAGCCCTGTGGCCGAGCCTCTACTCTCTGTGCCAGTTGTTGTTGCAAGTGCCCAGGGACTTGTGGTCTTCTCCTTTCCTCTGTTCTTTGCACCCTAATACAGAAAAGGGTGTGGCATTTGCATAAATCTATTTTGAGGATCTTTTTCTGGTGAAGGAAAAGAGAAGTTAATGATTTCTCACTTCTGTGGCTCCTAAGGAAGATCTAAAACCAAACTCAAACCTGAGAAGCAAGGCCTTGCTCCCCGGAGGTCTGCGGGGGTGAGGGCTGGCCGTGGGAACCCTTCTTCTGCTCCTCTTCCTTTTCTGAGTCATTCCGCACACCTTCCAGTCAAAGGTGGCCCCACCAGTGTCCAGGTAGTGACAGCTCAGGGAAAGTATATGGGTTTGGAGATTTGTGATGAACTGAGAAGGAACTTCTGTGGCCTGGAGAGGGCAATTCAGCAGGGCAACCCAAGAGAAGAGGATGCTGATAATTCATGGGTCCCTCTTGGACTGGGCTGGTGTCAGTTTATGTGACTCTTGCACCAAGCTCACCTTCTCCCCCCACCCTCTTGGGGCTTTGTAAGGAGGAACTTTGAGACCTGGGTCTAGTCACAATCACTCAATGACCTCTGCTCACTTTTAGCAGGAGAAATGGGCTTCAAGTCTGCAGACCCAAGGAGAGGGGAGGCATTGACTGACACTGAGGGCCTCGGTGACTCTGAGTCTCTTTTCCTTTCCTCTGTGGGGATGAGTGAGAGCCCTAGGCTGTGACAAGCATCTGGTGGGAAACGCCACCTCCATGCCTGTGCAAAGAATAGTATTGCTGGTTATTATTCATCAGGGAGGAGCTGTTGATTGCTCACAGGGATTCAAACTTTCATTTCTGGGTTCCCATCCCTACTCTGCCTCTTCTGAACTGTGTAGCCCTGGACCAGTCATTTCCCTTTTCATGTGATTCTTGCTTCCTTTGTCTTCTCAATGGGATAAATAGAGGTCTTCCCTCCTCCCACTGGCCAAAGTGGAATGTGCCCATGAAAACTTTCAAAAGCAGGAGGTGTGGTGGATCCCAGCTGGAAAACTAGCGTATTTTCGAAATTTGTTTTTGTTTTCTCGGGCCACACCTGGAGGTGATCAGGGCTTCCTCCTGGCTCTGTAGTCAAGAATCACTCCTGGTGGACTCGGGAAACCATATGGGATGCTGGTCGAACCAGGTCTGCTGTGTTGCATATTTTTGAACATAAACCCCCCGCTCAAGAACAGCCCCTAGATCATACTCAAACCCTAAAACAACACTGACACTCTGGAAAGGCAGAGGTGACGCTATTCACACACAGGGCTATGCAAGGTGATTCTCAGTGAGAAGCTTGGCACCGTTCCTTGCTACTCGGTAAAACTAATGTGGACCCCTCAGCTTTGGTCACTAAAGTAGAAATCTCTGAATTTCTCTCCCTTTTTGAGAACAGCAGAGACTGTAGGTCTTTCTTTAAAGCCAAGTGGCCCCAATTGGACCATTTGAAAAGTGGGGGATACGGAGGCTCACAGGTCCTCCTGTGCCATGGTCGCACTGTTAGATCTCCTTAAATTTATCAGCATATGTCTATGTCACCTGACTGTCCTCATAGTGTTGTGTGGCTGTGGAATAACTACTGTGAACCAAAAAGGTCCGGTAGCTTGGAAAGACAAACAGCCGAGAAGTGTTTAACGAAGGGCATCTTCTTGGGAATTTTGGTGGCTGAATGTTTTTCTTCTAAAGGTCTCAGTGTCTCCACCTGTGTCTGCTTATAAATGTGTGTAGGCAGAGTGTATAGGCTTATGAATGAGCTTTATGTCTTTTTATTTCATTCTTTTAGAACACTGGCTGGTGGGCACCCCTGCCCCGCGCCCGGTTGTCCCTTTTTCTCCACAGCTGCACATTGAGCTAATGCATGGGTCCCAGGTTCTCACTGCTCATCTCTGAGAACCCCACCAGCAGCCGGCGGCGGCGCGCAGGCGAGCCGTCTATCTGTCGGTCTGTCTGTCGGTCTGTCTGTCGGTCAGTACTCTGTGTAGCTCTGGCTCCCCGCTGCTCGCAGCTCACTGGCTTCAAGGCTCCAGGCGAGCAGCGTGAGCGCTTTTGTCTTTAGCTGAGCCTGCCGCCCGCCGGCCGCCCGCCGCGCCTCACTCCTGCCGGCCCTGACCGCCCTCTCCCTTCGCACAGTGTCCACGGGCTCCGTGACGCAGGTGTCGTCGGTGAGCACCGACTCGGCCGGCTCCTCGTACTCCATCAGCGGCATCCTGGGTATCACGTCCCCCAGCGCCGACACCAACAAGCGCAAGAGAGATGAAGGTAAGGGATGCCCGCGCAGCCTCTGCTGGCGACCCGCGGACGGACTGCAGCGGCGGAGGCGCCCTGGTGGCGCCCGCGGGTCAGCAAAGCTGTTCTCCAGCGCACCCTGACCAACCTAGTCCCCGGGTCCCCTAGGATGGTGGTTTCTGGTGGGCTGAGCCCTGCAGCGGAGGGTGCAGACAGGCTACCTGCGGAGGGCATGGATGACTCCATGCTTCTCCCACTCCTTATTATCACCCCCGGGGGACTCAGAGAAATGAGGTTGGCGGACTTTTGGACCATCAAACGTTGTACATATTCAGGGGAGGCTGGTATGAATATTCCAGAGCTCTCCCTTTGGATGGGGGCGGGAGTTGGAGGGGACCCTCTTGCTAAACAGGGCTCACTGGAGGTGGAGAGGGTCAGGGACCTTCTAGACGGCTGCAGCCTTGGTGATGGGGCTGAGTACGTTGAGGAAATGAAGCATCTTCCCCTCACCCCCCTTGGGTCTGGTAGGAGGGCTCCTGGGAGATTACAAAATGACAGTCTTCCCGGCTGGTTTTCTTCACCCCTCAACCCCCTTCCCTGGGCCATCCCAGCTCTCTAGGGCTGACTGTCTTGTCGGGGACACCAGCCCACCTTAACCTGGCTGCCTCTTCCTGGATGGGCGGCTGGCAGAGCAGGCCGACTTTAATGGGTTTGAGAGGAGAAACAGCCCCCACCTCCACCCCCTGGGACTCTGTAAAACCTTCCTCAGGAAAGAAAAAAGAAAAAAAATCCCTGGCCGTGGTCTAGGGCCTGAGAGCTGCGTGACAGAAATCTTGATTCAATTATTCTGTTCCTCCGCACGATTCCTTTGCTGGGCTCCTGTAAGGGACTCCTGTGCCGGCGAGCACATGCCTAAGTACTTAAGATCTGTAACTGGAAAATTGAGTCTGCCCAGCGGTGGATTGGCTGGGGGTCTGCGGGTGCCGGCAGCAGTGGAGCTGGGCCCCGGGGGCTAGCGGGACTGGGGAGTGGGAGGGGCGTTGTGGGAGTGGGGAGGTCATGATTCATGGCTTTCCGAAGCTGCCTCCCTTCGTTCCTTTGCTCCTAAGGCTTGGACCAGCTGTCACAAGTCTTTAGCTCGGTGGGAAGCTGTGCTGGGTTCCGAGGGGGGCCGTGGGCCGGCTGTCTCTGTTGGTTTAGGGGTGGATGCTATCATCTCCTCTCCCTGGGTCACCGGGACTTGTGGCAGCTGTGGCCTAGGTGGGGGCCCAGATGCGTGACTGTATGGGATCAGGGTGGAGTGAGGTTCTCTTGGAGAGAGGCCCTCCTGGAGAAGTATTCAGAGAGGGTTTTGGAGAAAGGGAATTTAACTTTTTAAAAATTTTTATTTATTTATTTATTTTACTTTGATACTGGCCAGCGAACAGAGACCTGCTGCCTTCAGGAGAGGTGTGGAGTCTGTTCTCAGCCTCTGGTCCACGGCCACTGGTCAGCCTCTTGAGAGGAAGAGCAGGGCAGTGTAGGTTCCTTCGGACTGGCCAGAGCTTCGCTCAAGGATTGGGGCTCATCTGGGGCATTGACCTTTCAGAGGGACAATGACCAGCCAAAGTGTGTCCAGACAGGTATAACCTGCATGAACAGGGGTCTGGCTAGCTCAGCTCCTAGAGAATGCCTCGAGGGACATTTGGGCACAAAGAAGAGAAGAAGGAGCAGGTCTGGATTATTGCCTTAACTAATTGTGGGCAGCTGGGCTGTGTGTGTGTGTGTGTGTGTGTGTGTGTGTGTGTGTGTGTGTGTGTGTGTAGTTCTGCATCTGGTCCCCGGCACTGCATGGTCTCGGGGAGTGACCTCAGAGCACAGAGTTGGGAGCTGCCTCTGAGCACTGCCAGACGTAGCACCCCCCCAAAAAATAAATTGAAAACAAAAACAACAACAACAAAATATGTGACAGACTGACCTTGGGGGTGGGGGCAAGACGAATTTGTCTGTTGTGGACTTCAAACCCAGGATGTGGCAGATGTAGCTACTTTAGCTCAGTATAAGGAAAAAAAAAACTGTAAATAAGAGTGATCTCGGGCAGACCAGCACTGCATCAGGAGGTAGTGAGTACCCAGTCATTAGCGGTATGTGAAATTAAGACTTAGGGGCCAGAAATGTTCATAAGTGGCATTTTCCTAGTATATTATGTGTGGGCCCTGGGTTTCAACCCTGGTACCCAAAAAGGAAAAGTATTTGGAGCTAGATGGAGGATTGTTTGATCTTTGAGAACCTTCTAGTTGTGAAATTTATTAGTGTTGTTGCTGTTGTTATTATTATATAATTGGGGGTAGAAATCAGAACCTCATACATGCCAGGGAAGTTCTTTACTGCTAAGCTTTCTGACTCCCAGAAAGACTTGGGAAGTGCTCCAGTCTGAGGACCGGAGGCTAAGGGACAGGGGTTTTATTGGTCTTACCTTCAAAGCTGACCTCCCCACAGGCCTTGCCTCCCTGAGTCCACGCGGCAAAGCAGAGAGTCAGGCAGAGTGCCTTGCTCATGTTCTCCAACTGTCTGGACGATTACTGTGGAGTGCTCAAAACTACCCTTGGCCATCCTTCCACTGACTCTCTCTGGATCCTTGCATGGGCTTTAGGGCAGGTGAAGAGGCAAACGCTGCCCCCACCTGCCTTTTTGCCCACCTATTTTGTAGGAGAGAGAATACCACATGCCTAGGGAGTTTGGTGCTGTTGGTGGAACCACACAGCCAGAGTGGCCTGCCCCCACCCTGAGTCCATGAGGGCTCCTTTCCGTGCTATCTTGTCCAGCTGTTTGCTGTCGGTCTGCTGTCTGTGACTGGGCAGAGCTGCGGGCAGAATTTGTCAACACTACCACTTACCCAGTGACTTTGGGGTCCAGCCCAGGACAGCAGAAGGACATGGCCGGCAGATTCCATGCTGTAGAGAGTGTGGTGAGGAAGTAAAGCACCAGTCCCTGGGGAGACTTGGAGGTTGAAGGATGCCGGAAGGCTTGGCCCTTGAAGACTGCAGGCCTTGGCATTTGCTTTCCCTGGAGATCTCAGCAGCCTGCGAGCAGAGTCAGGGACCAGAGGCAGAAGGTCAAAGGAAAATGGCTGAGTTCCTTACTCCACTTCTCAGAGGGCAGCGGGGCACCCTTCAGCCCTGGGCCACAGCTGTCTCCAGTCTGAACACAGCTGCTGCTGTGGGCAGGACACGGGACAGGACAAGGAGTTGCCCTCTGAAGCCCAGAAGGTTGGTGGCCAAGACTGGCCAGGTAAAGGCTCCTTATTGCCTGGGCATTGTGAGGGCTATGTGCCTGGAGGGGAGAACAAGGCAGGGAGGGACCAGTTTTGACCTCCACAACTTGGGTGGGTTCCTCACGGGAAATGTCATCTGGTTAATTGATAGACTGATTTTGGGGGCTGCACCTGACAGTGCTCAAATGCTACTCCCAAGACTGGGGTCTTTCCTTGGGAACCCTGGGATCAACTCTACAGGCACTAGCCTTTGGAGTTCTCTTTCTCTGGGCTGGAAGTGGCATTTTAATGACGGTAAACATGTATTTTTATTTTATTTTGTTTGGGGACCATACCTAGCGGTACGCAAGGTTTATTTCTGGCTCTATACGCAGGAGTTGTTCCTGGTGGGACTTGGGGGACCATATGGGGTGATAGGGATCAAACCTGATTTGGCCACATGTAAGGAAAATGCCCTACCCACTGTATTCTTTCTCAGGCTCAGGGTGGAGAGGAATATATTTTCACTGCTTCTAATTTTGATTTAAATTAATCAAAAACAAAGGTAGAGAGATAATACAACGGCTAAGGCACTTGCATTTCATGTGGCTGACATCCATTTGGGTCCCTCCAGGACCGCTAGGGGACTCTCCTGAGCACAGAGCCCGGAGTAGCCTCTGAGCACCAGTGGGTGTGGCCCTACATAAAAAAAAATCGATGAACAAATAAACCAATAAATAAATGAAACGAACAATTTGTTTCCTCAGTTGTTCTAGTTACACTTCAAGGGTCTGAAAGTCACTAGTGACCAGCGGCCTTTGTATAGGCTACGTGGCTTGAATACTGTAGCACACAGCAGTGCTCAGTAAGTGCTCGCAGGGAGAATGGATCTGTCTCATGCCTGTAGGGGGCTCACAGTGAATGACGATGGGGGCGCGCAGGTGGTGGGGTTTCTACCTCCCTAACCATCAGTGTTCCTGTCTGGTGTTTTTGGGCTTCTATAGAAAAACTGCAGCCGAGCATGGTCAGACAGGGGCTTGCAGCGCGACCTGTTTCATTGAGACATTCTGGGATGCTCCTCCCGAAACATTTGCCTTGAGGGTTATCTGGGGAATGAATGTAGCTCCCGGACACAATTCTCAGATGAACCGGTCTATGGCTGAGGCAGTGGCTCCTCTGGTCTCTGACTCCTGCGATGGGGCTGGGTAAAGGGAGCTCTGGGGAGGCACGTTACCCCCAAGAGTAAGGACCAGCTTTCAGCAGCCCGTTCCTCAGGGTGTGGGGAGCACTGGGTTAGGAAAGCCGCAAGAAATTCATTCTGCCTGGGATGCTGGTTATACTCTGGGGGATGCTTGTGTCTGTGACTGCCTTGCTCTGGAAGATGCTCTGCTTGCTGGTGTTGACCCCCTGTGCCAGACTCGCTGCCTACCAATCATGCGGACTGTCTGGACAGGGCCCACCTTGCCTGCCAGGCCCCCTGTCCTTGTGCCTGATGAAGATGACTTAGGAGGCTGGTGGCCACTCTGAGAATCAGATTGGGTGCCGTCTAGACCAAGCGTGCAGCAGAGGGGCAGTCTGAATATAGACCAAGGTTTAGACCTCAGGAATCCTCCTGGGCCAGAGGCTCGGGGCCTGAGGGGACACTCCCCCTCCCCGCCACCCCCCCTCCCCAAAGTCCTGGAGGAGATGGTTGGTGGTAGAGGTTGGACTTGCCAGGTCAGGCACTGAATAGCTCCGTGGGTGAAAGGGCAGCCCCAGACCCTCTGTTCCTTCCTGGGCCTTTGATCTCTGGTGGGGCCTCCTTCCGCTGTCCCTAGGGCTCCATTCAGAGCCCCTCCACTTCTCCTCCCCTCTTTCCCTTTCTCTGAAAGGCTTTGCACACACCGAGGGCAGCCGAGTGCGAATCCCTTTCACCAGCTCAGAAAGCCGCTGGGGCCTGTCCTGGTGAGCGCCAGAAGCTTCTTTGGGGCCAGTGGATGGTTCATTGCAGGTGGGGCTTCCGGCCCTCAGGGCCCTGGATGGAGAGGAAGGGCAACGAGCCAGAGGCCAATCCAGAGAGATTCTCACGGGGGAGCCTGGGAGGTGCCTTGTTTTGGCTATATCCGCCCTCTTTCAGGGGCTCCCGTGTCCTCTGTCCTCTGTCTCCGTGTCTCTCCCCAAGTCTTTTGTCTTTTGTTTGGGATGCTTCTCATTTCGTCTCGTCTGCTTGTTCATAGATTCTCTGCCTCCTGGTCTAGCTCTCTCTTTCTCTTTTCATTCTCTCTCTCTCCTGCAAACACACACACATCCACACACACACACAAACATTCATTCTCTCTTGTACGCTTCCCAGTCTCTCTCTTTTTTGGTATTCCATTGCTTTCTCTCTTACCATTCCCCCCTTCTCTCCTTCCCTGTCACTTCCAGGCGGGGATACCCTCAACCCCCGACCCTGCTTTTTCCACACCCACCCCCCCAACCCTTAGACCTCCAAGAAGGGAGGGCAGGACTTCCAGGCCCTGCAGGGGGCCAAGGCCCCTTGACTGAGTGTGGGCAGGCCCTGGCGTTCCTCCCTCAAGAACGTTCTCATTGGGGACCCTCTGACCGTGTCTGTTGTGCCTGGGCTGGGGCTGAAGGTACAAGATCCTGTTCAGAGTTCCCGAGAGGGATGTGGGTGTGAGCTAGGAAGCTCAGGAGTCCTTATGGCGCTGAGACTCCAGGACACTGCTCTCTGGGGAGCCCCCAACACAGGCACACTGGTCAGGCGTGAACTGTTTGAGGGAACTTTTTTGTTTTGTTTTTGGGTCATACCCAGCGGAGCTCAGAGGTCACCCAGGGCTCCCTGGGTGGTGCTGCGGCCCTAACACTGGCTGTGTGCAAGGCAGGCCGCCGTACCAGCTGTACTGTCTCTCCAGCCCAGGCTTGGGGACCTTTTCTGTGTCTTTGCCTTAACCTCTCAGAACCTCCATTTTGTCCCCTGGAAGACAGAGGTGGCACAAGTCTGGTTGGTGATGGTGAGAACATGAAGTGAAAACGGCAAAGGGTTTAGACCTCCGGGCAGCAAACACTACACGGCTTGGAAGAGGGGCCAGGGCATCTGTGGGAGGCTGAGGGCTGGCAAGTTCCAAGCAGTTGTATTTTACCACTGGAACAAGCCCCTGGGGCCATCACCCACTTCCTGTTTGTCCCAGCCACTGTGGTGCAGGCAAGCTTGAACAACAGCGCCCCCAGGTGTCAGCTGCCCACAGGAGGGCCACCAGTTTCCCTTTACTTCCTTCTCTCCAGGACCCTGGTGTAAGAGGGAGAGACCCACGGAGAGACCCTCTTCCCCCATACTCAGGATGGAACACAGGAGGCAGGGAAGTGGGGATGGGCAGGGAACTGGAAGAATAAAGGTTGGGCTCACCAGCTTGGCCCCGGAGCTGGACCCCTCTGGTCTTGCTGTGCTCTAGGACCCCAGTGATGATTCTGATAAGGAAAAGCAGCTCAGAAGAGAAGAAATCCAGGTCCTGTGGCACAATCCCCCAAAGCTGGAGCTAGAGCTGGGGCCCCTCAGAAGGGGCTCAGTGTCCTGTTGTCCTGTGATCCTGTAACCCTGTGATGTGACATATCTCAGTTTCCTCTCTCCCCTTCTCTCCTCCAATCTCCTGGGTCCAGCCTATGGCCCCACCATCAACCCTATTTACCCCCCTCATCTGCCCTGGGGTTGGGGGTGGGGTGCTCACCCCTCTCATCCTCCAGGATTGTCAAGGAGCCCTGATCTTCCTGCCATGGCTCTTCCCATCCCACCCCTCTCTGAACATGCAGTTTCTGTCATTCTGGGAGCTGGCCTGTCTCTGTGCCATTAGCCATAGAGGATGAACACACACACACACACACACTTTGACCCAAAGGCTGAGAGGCTGCCCCAGGTCCAGAGCCAGTTGTGCCCCACCCCCCTGGGAGAACTTTCTGGCCTGGACCATCAGTAATCCCGGTGGTCAGCCGAGACCTTTGGTTCCTCAGGGCCAAACTAGAGTTTGGAGAGGGAAGGCTGTATTCTGCAGCCCAAGCCCCACCCCCCACCCATTTGTCTCTCTGGGGCTTCACCAGGTTCTTTCCAAGGGGTTCACTTAGAACCCAGGTGACAGGTGCCAGCCTGACCTCCGTGCTGTGGTTGGCTTGCTCTGTGTTTAAAATAACTTTGATTTAGTGACTAATATTTGACAATCAGAAGATTTCACATCCGGGTGTCTGCTTTTCTTGCAGAAAAAAAATCAAATTCGGCAAATGGGGTGGATTTTCCTAAAGGGGATGGGGGATGGTTGTCTAGGAGTATAGTGCCGTCACCCTCTGCTCTGCCCTTCATGGGCTCCTGGCACCGTGTCCTTTCTTAACAAGAGGCCTTGGAGCAACGGGGCCCGGATATGGGCTCTGAAGAGCGAGCTGGGCTGCGTGGTATGAGGCAGCTGATGTCTGGGAAACTGTGTGCGCTGGGTTAAGTGTGTTGTCAACTTTGTGTTCATGTGTTAGGTGTGTGTGCTGTATGTGGTGTGGGAGTGTGCGTGGGTTGTGTGTGTGGTGTGTGTGATAAGAGAAATGGGCACCCCAGCCCTCAGGACATAGGGGAGACAAGAAGGGGAAGCGGTAGGTTAGGGCCAAGAAGATTACCCCCTTGGTAGCCCAGAAGAAGGGCAGGGCTGAAGTCCCTCTGGTCACATGTGCCTGCTAGGGTGATTTGTCATAGTGACGAGGATGCCCAGGGTGGGGTTTCCATCCCTGCCCTGGCTGACTTTGTTCCCTGGTGTCACGGACACCTTAGCCAAGTCCAAGGCGGTTGCTAAGATTTCCTGGTTTGTGAAGTTGGGGAACCCAGGCCAGATGGCCCATTGGAGATGCTCAAGGGCCTTTCCCTAGTGCCTTTGTCTGTCCCCTGGGGGAGGTGGGGTCAGCTTTCACTTCCTCTTGGCCCAAGTTTCACTTTGATTCTGAGAGAGGGGTTGTGGGAGAGCTACCCAGCCCTGCTCCCCCACCCTGTGGTGGGTGGGGCCCTTCCCCCCATCCTCCCCCTCCTCTGTGCTGTCACATACCACCTCCTTTCCCAGATTCTCAGTTCGGGTGTCCTGAGGGGAGAGCACAGTGTATGGAGCCTCAGAGGTTGGGTAGAGTGCCGGCCTCTGCCTGGCCAGTCCCAGACTCAGGCTGAAACGTGTTTGAGTGCTCACCCGACCTCTTTGCATCCTGGCTTAGAAACGAGACTTAACCCTTGGCTGCAGAGTTGGTGTTCAGGGTTCCCAACAACTGGAGGCCTTTAATTTCACTAGTTAAGTTTTACAGGAGTCAACCCGGGCGGTGCTGGGGACTTGACCCTTCCCTGCAAAGCTCTGGCTGCTTGTTGGCCAGCCCATGGCGTGTGGGGGCCACCAGGACCATCGCTTGGGGATGGAACTCAGGGTCTTGCACATGCTAGGCATTTGCTTTACCTTTTAAGCGCTCCCCAGGGCTCTCTACTAGAGGTTACTGAGGCAGGTGGGGTGGGAGCCCTCTTGGGGGAGGGAACCGGGGAGAGCTGGGTTCCTGCTCTGATTCTGTTCCTATTGTTGGTAACTCAGGGAAAATCCCTTCCTCTCTTTGGACCTTAGTTATATTCTCGGGCTGGAGAGGTAGCACAGTGGGTAGGGCATTTGCCTTGTACGCGGCCGACCTGGGTTCGATTCTCAGTATCCCTGAGCACTGCCAGGAGTAATTCCTGAGTGCAGAGCCAGGAGTAACCCCTGTGCATCACCAGGTGTGACCCCAAAAGCAAAAATAAAAAGAGAGAAGAAAAGAAATATGGGACCAAGAGCCAGAGAATCAACACAACTGGCAGATTGTTTGCCTTGTCCTCAGCTGACCGGGGTTCAATCCCTGGTACTCCATATGTTCCCCCCGAGCACTGCCAGGAGTGATTCCTGAGCGCAGAGCCACGAGTAAGCCCTGAGTATAATCAGTGTGACTCAAAAAATTAAAAAACCCTACAAAATCCAATGTGATTTTGCTCAAGGAATTCCCAGGGTTTCTTCAAATTTCTGGGCATTGGCGTCCCTCTGAAACCTTGGTATTCGTTTAGGCCACTAGTGGTTCTCAAACACCAGGAGCCTTTTAAAAAAAATTTATGTGAGTTAATTAGAATGCTGGGCCGGAGCGATAAATAGTGAATGGGTAGGGTGTTTGCCTTGCACAAGGCTGACCTGGGGTCGATTCCTCCGCCCCTCCCGGAGAGCCCGGCAAGCTACGGAGAATATTCCGCCCACATGGCAAAGACTGGCAAGCTAACAGTCACGTATTGGATATGCCAAAAATAGTAACAAGTCTCACAATGGAGACATTACTGGTGCCCGCTTGAGCAAATCGATGAACAACAGGAGAACAGTACTACAGTGCTACTACAAACAGCAGCCATTGACAGATTTCCTAAATAATATTTTATTTAGGAAAGACTCAGATATTTCACACCGAATCCTTGAATCAGAGTTTCATGGCTTTGTGACTTTGCTCATGGCTTTGGTATGTGGCTGGACAGGACAGTGGGATGCTCGTGGGAGAACTCACTCCGCACAGCCCTGGCCAGAGGCTACTGGGTTATTGAGAGCAAGTGGGAGTAAGTTCATTGGCTATTATTTTGGGGAGGGAGTCCATACCCAGTGATGCTCGCCTGGCAGTGCTCGGGAAACTATAGGGTGCTGTATATAAAGTGAGAGCCTTCACCTCTGTCCTGTCTTCCTGCCCTCATCTTGCTGTGATTTTCCAACTTTGGGCTCACAGACTCCTTGATGGGGTCTTGGAGATCCCTGCATACTGTAGCCTTTGAGAATCTGTGCTTCAGAGCACGGCAGGCTCTGAGCCTTTACCACTCACACAGGAAGAGTGGTAAAGTGGTTTCATTTTTTTTTTAATGTGGCCACTTTCTCCAGGTCTCAGTCCCTGAAGGTTGTTCACTGGGAGCTTGGCAGGTCTTTGAGCTGGGGATGGAGGGACAAGCCAAGTCAGACTCTGGACATCCTGCTTTAGCTGCAATGTCTGTTGCTTCCTACACTGCTCCCAAGCAGGAGCCCCTGCAGGAGCCCCTGCAGGAGCAGGCAGCCCCCCTGCCCACGCCCCCCTACCCCCGTGCTCCCTGTTCCCAGGCTCTGGCTGTATACTGAGGCGGAACCCCCCTTGGCAGCTTCCCAGAGCTCCCCAGGAGCCTTGGGGCCTTCGGGGACACGAGTATTCCCTGTCCCAGCTCACCTTTGCACCGGGGTGCATGTTCTGAAGCCCCCCATCCTGGTGTGTGTGTGTGTATGTGTGTTTGGGGGTGTGTATGGAGGGAACCAGGAAATGTTAGTAGGAATTAAACCAAAAAATCACCGTGGTATTTCAGGGCAAAGGCGGATGTGAGTCCTTAGAGACAACCAAGAAAGAGCATATTTTGCTTCTGATTCTGTAGGGAATGTTGGGTGTTTCTCTAAATGCCAGTGGTTGCTCACTGTGTGTGTGTGTGTGTGTGTGTGTGTGTGTGTGTGTGTGTCTAATTTCACCTTGAATACTCCCGTCTTCACTTTTCATTTGGCACACTTTTAGCATTTGCATGAATTCCTGGGTCTCATGGACTGACATGGGGAAGCAGAAAAAGAGAATGTCCTACGGTGATTTTGAGTTTTGAGCCTTGACAGAGTGGGTCTGAAATACCTTCCAAGAAGCCAGGTGTGAGAAAGAGATGGCTGGTAGTGAAATGAACTGAGAAGAAAGAGAAAGCCCAGCCCCTGCAGAGACTATAGGAGGAAAAGCAGGACTACTAGGAGGAAAAGTAACCAGGGGATGGGGGTGGGGATGGGGAATGGGGTCAGACATTTCTTAGCACCAGCCACCAGGTGGCACCATTAACCCAAGACAGCTTAGTTGCTGTCGGCTAGTTAGGGAGGAGAGGGGGCGCAGGCCCACCTTCTGGTCATTTGCAAGCCTGTTGTGCTAGTAACTCAGGAGCTGGGGGAACATGCACTGTAGCCCCCTTTCTCTGCCAGCACTTGGCCAGGGTTCTGGGAGGCTGGAGCACTGGAATCCTTCACCTCTAGGGCGGGGATGTGTTGATACAAAGTTTCTGAGACAAGTACTTCTGGACTTTAGGGTAGTAGCTGTGTGACCTTGGGCAAGTCACTTCTCTCTACCTGTTTTCCTCCCGTTGCAATACGGAGCCTTGAATGGATGATTTATGTAACTTTGAACAGATAATTTTGGGGGTCTCTGTCTAGCCCTGGACCTGGAATTGGATTCAGGATGTTCCTGTTTCAGCCGTGTGACCTTGGTCAGATCATTTCTCACCTGTGGGTGTATTGAAACAGGCCTTTTGTAAAAAATGACAAGATGGGGCTGGAGAGATAGTACAAGGGTTTGGGCACTTGCCTTGAACAAAGGCAATCTAGGTTTGATTCCCGGCACCACAAATGACCCCCTGTGCACTGCTGGGAGTGATCGCTGAGACAGAGCCAGGAGTAAGCCCTGAATATAGCCAGCTGTGGCCCCCAAACCAGAGTATGGACGCACACACATGCACCAACACACACACGGTTGGAAAATGCTTTTAGATCTTTTCTGGTTTGGAGGTGAGGGAGAGGTTGATTTGTGGCATTTCCTTTCGAAATTCGGTTAAGCAGAAGCACCCCTGCAGTGAAAACTGCGTGTCCTCTTCCTTTGACCACAAATAACCACAAATAAAGGCCTTTGGCAGGTGTTTGCTCAAGCTCAAGAGGTCCTCAGTCTTTGCATCTGCTCATCTCTTCCTATCCCACTGCCTCTGCTTTCACTCAAGTACCTTTTCTCAGATACTAGCCCGGTCTCCACCACCGCAGTCCCTGACAGCCTCCAGACGGTCCTGCTTCCCCAGAGCAGCCCCAGAGGTGCTTCTGAAACACCTTCGGAGTCCTCTGCCACCAACTCTACTGGGTGCTTGCAAGCTTCCATCTGGGTCTGGGAGCTCAGGAGCTCTGCAGACTTCTCCAGAGTGATCAGCGGCATTCTGCTCTCGCTCGCCTGTCACACCCACCTCCTTCTGTTCCTCCAACACTGCTTGTTCTTTCTTGCGACATGCATAGATAGCAGAAGCCAGGCGCTCTGGTGCCGCTGCTGCCACTGCGCACGTGTGTGTGTGTGTGTGTGTGTGTGTGTGTGTGTGTGTGTGTGAGTCAGGGCCAGGCCTGCTGCCTCCCTGAGTCTCAGCTGCCCTTTGTGCGCCCGTGCCCGCAGTGGGTCCTTGTGTGGGCTGTAAGAGGCAGCTGTGGCGAGTGCCCGGAGAACCGACAAGGCAGAACTGCTCCATCCTCGGAGGCTGTTCCCTTCTCGGCCGGCCGTGTACTTGGCAACAGCCCGGCAACAGCCCAGCTGTCAGGACTCCTCAAGTGGGTGCTTCCTCGAGCCTAGCCCTGTGGCACAAACCCTGCCTGTGGATGCAGATACCACATTTGTCAGCATCTTCTCACAGTGAGACTGTGAGTCCCGCGGGTGGGTGCCGTGTCTGTAGTATTCCCCGTTGTCACCCTGGAGCCTGCCCGGGTCTGGGGCCATGTCACACCTCTCTACTGGGTTGGATGCTTGAAGCCAATCCAGTCTATGGGTGCGGGAGTCCTATTGGTCCTGTCTCCCCACTGCGCCCTGATCCCCAAGCCTCCATGGCCATTGTCGACCTCAGAGAAAAGGATCTCATGAGCCATTCTAGTGTGGGAGGGGATGCTCACTCACGCCTCATATACCTTGACACATGCACATTCATACTCACACACTTACACAGGCACATATACACAGGTTCACACGTGGCTCACGCACACACAGGCATATGTACACGGGCATATATACACATGCACGTGCACAGGCTCATGCATGCATAGGCAGAGAAAGGCCTGCTGGGACCAGTCTCATGTGTGCCCAGTGTGTATAGCTCATGACTCCAAACAGCTCTGAGACACACAGCTGTGACTCTTAGAGTGTCCATGGTCTCTGTTATATTTTAATTAATATATTATTGACATTTATTAATATACATCAACAATATAATTAATATTATTAATATCCTAATTGTGAATATATCAATACTCATTGTACCATGGGCACTCTCTCATCATCCCCGTTTCATTTTGATTTTGGAGTCTTCTTCCAGTGGTGCTTAGGGGAGTCTCCCAACTCAGTGCTGGGGCCACTCCTGTCAGTGCTCAGGGGACCCTGTGGTGCAGGGCTGGAATGCAGAGCCTGAGCCCTTTGAGCTTGTCATCCCTCCCCCCTTTTTGGGCTCCATTCAGCAGTGCTCAGGGCTTACTCCTGGCTCTGTGCTCAGGGATTATTCCTGGTGGGGCTGGGAGGTGGGGTTGGGGTGGGGGGAATCTGTAAGACCTCCAGGTTTTACAGAGACTCAGAGAGATCGTTGCCTTGGTGGCATTGTTGAGACTGGCACCCAGGATGTTGGCTCTTTGGTCCCAAGCCTTGCCCTGCACTCCCCATTCCGTGTTACCACAGCAGGACGCCACGGAAGCATCCCCAGCTCATTCCAACAGAGGGCTTCAATTCCACTTTTTTTTTCTCTTCCAGTTCTGCTGTCCCCTTCGTCCTGCCAGGCTGAGCTCAGGGGGACCTTGGCTCAGAGCCTGCTTCAGTATTCAGGTATCCCAAGTGCAGCTGGCTGATGGATTGTACGTGCGTGGGTGTGTGGGTGTGTGTGTGCATGGACTTACAACCCCTGCAGGGCAGCGAGCATGGTGGGGGCTGGACTTCAAGCACAGTCCTTCCATTATCTAACTGTGTGGATGCTGAGAACCTGGCTTCCTTGCGCTTCTGTTTCCTTGGCTCAAAAAGGGTTAATATATTCCTGCTTTACTGGCAATTAAATCATTCCCCTCTGCCCTCCCTTCCCCCCTCCCCATGCCATGCTATTTTGTTCCTTATCTCCAGGGCTTCCAGGGTGATGCTCAAAGCTCCTAGTCCTTCTTGATTGAATGGGCTGGGGATGTGTGGACGGCCCTCCCCAGGGTTCTGAGGGAGCCAAGGGATGTACCCAGTGGTGCTTGTTGGGGGACCTTGAGGTTCTGGGAATCCAACTTGGGTTGGCCACATGCAAGGCCTGCATCTTAGCCCCTGTGCTATCCCTAGCATGGGGACGTGGCATGTTCTCAAACATCAGCTGTAATGTCCATGATCTGAACCTTTTTCGTGAAGAAGGAATTTCTCCCTTTGATGAGAATTGTTCTGATGTTCTAGTTCTTTTGTTTTCTAGCTCCGTCTTTTCAAATGATGATTTTAGTTCTGTTGCTAAGCCTAATGATCGGATTATTCACACATCAGGATTCACAGGGGTAGAATTTAAGCTCCCGTGTCAGGAGCCAGTAATTCACATTGGAGAGGGGGGCAGTGGGCAGTGGAGAGAGTGGAGTGAGGCCAGAGGGGGCGAGCCTGGGTTCCCTGGGGCCCCAGTCCGACCACACGCTTCCTGTGTGATTGCAGGCAGATTCCTGCCTTCTGGGTCCCAGATTTGGTGGCGGTGAACCTGGACACCCTTCCAGGTCCCGGGCCTCCCTCCTCCTCCCTGCAGTCTGCCGGCCATCCCCCCTCCATCCCCCTCGTCTGCTCCCTCTTCCTTTCCTTTCTGTTGGAGACATAAATGCCAGCCTGCACCTTTGAATGGTACTTTTGTTCTGCTAACAACTCTGTTCTGAAAAGGACGATTGGTCAGGTTTGTATCTTTTAAACGCTGCCACATTTGATCAGTTAAGAACCTGCATATCTCTCTCCCAAGACTTTAAGGAGGTGGACAGAAGCAGGCCCACATGGGGGGGGGGGGGGTCCAGGGGATCAAGGGAGGGAAAAGTCTCTTTGGGGAGGGGATCTAATGCACAGTGTCCCCAGCAGGGGTATGGGTGGGGTTTTGTCTTTCCTGGCTTCCTGTGCCCGTTGCATTGTCCCGCTCTTTCCGGCTCTCAGCGGCCGGCCGCCGGAGGGGACGGAGCTGAGTCTGCAGTGTGGGGCTTGTGTGCTTGCCTCATCCACACTGGGCTCAAGGCCCTGGATTGGGGCACAAGGGGGAGGGCGGGGGATCATGGTAAGCGCTCGGGACCTCTTTTGCCTTATTGACAAAGAGGATGAGTACCGCCCTCGAAGCCCAGTGCAAATTCACACAGAAGCTGCGTGAGCCAGTGCGTCGTGGTCCAGAAAGAGGGCAGCAGATGAAGAGGGACCTTCTAGGCGGGGTCTTGGCCTTCGGGTGACCCAAGAAAATGCTTTGAACTTTTTCAAGGGCTGGTTTCCCGCTGGTAAAATGGGGAACGCTGACACTAGACTGTGGGGGCTTTCAACACCTCTTACAGTTCCTGGCTGGCAGTGGGTAGGACTTAGGTTGGTCCTTGGCCTTTTCACTTTCTAATTTCCCTACTAAGCATGCAGGACACCATCCTGAAGCCCTGGGCTTCTTAATTTGGGGGAGCCGTAGCACAGCGGGTAGGGCGTCTGCCTTGCACGCAGCCAACATGGCCGATCCGAGTTCGATTCCTCCGCCCCTCTCAGAGAGCCCAAGCTACCGAGAGTATTCGATATGCCAGACACAGTAACAACAAAGTCTCCAATGGAGACGTTACTGGGCCTGCTCGAGCAAATCGATGATCAACGGGAGGGCCTTTAGACTTTAGACATCTCTGAAATGAAGGGGCTGCTCCTAGGTGGGGGACCTCGGATCCTTGCTCTTACCCAGGTCTCGCTTTTCATGCCTGAGAACGGGTAATTAGAAGAATAAAAATTAAATAATCCTAGATAAAAAGAGAACATCGGCAACGGAGGTCGGTTTCGCAGATGAGACTATGTTCACAGACACCTCCCAGAGCCAGCGGTGGGTGAACCTCAGGCACCCCCGTAGATCCTGCGCGCTTTGTGTGCCAAGACGCACGACACAATCTCCCTCGGCTCCTTCAAGCCCGCTAGGCCAGGGACGAAAGCCAAGCTCGAGCCGAGCGCCGCGCGCACCAGGAGTCGTATCGGAAGAACCCTGAGGCTTTCCCGGGGTTTCCTCGGTGCCAGTCGAACCCCTCCAAGAGCCTCCCCGGGGTTGGGGCGGGGCTGAGCGACGAGGCCGCGCGGCCCCGCTCGCGCACCCAGCCCATGGGGGAGCGTCCTGCGCCCTCGCGCGCGCAGGGCCATCGGTGCGGGGCGGTGGGATCTGGATTTCGGTGCGCAACAGGGAAGGAAAAAACAGCCGTGGACTCGCGTCAGAACACGGCGATTAAAAAAAGAAAAAAAAAAAAGAAAGAAAGAAAAAAGAAAAAGGCAAAACAGGCTGGGAACGCGCGGCGCCCTCGGGAAGGAGGCGGCCGGCCGGGCCTCCGCTAGGCATTTGCAATTTAATTGACATTTGGCGGCAGGAAGCCAATCAGTATAAGTCAATTGACGTTCGGAGATAAAACTAATCGGCGGCCCCGCGCTGCCCCCGCCCGCGCCGCTGCGCCGGGGTCCGGGCCCCGGCAGGTAATGGTGCTGGCGCGTGTCTCGGCCCGCGCGGGGGGCGGCCGGCGGCCCGCTGATTGCCGCGCAGCCCTGGGCGGCCGGAGAGGCCTGTAATGAATGACTTTATTTGCCGGGGCCCTGCTGAGAACAATTGAGTTTGTTATGGCAACAAAGATGCCAGCTTGCCGGGCCCCGGGGAGCGCGCGCGCACGGCGGCCGCCGCGGGAATGCGCGCCGCAGAGCAGACGGTACGCGTCCGGGCGAGGGGCGCAGGCCGCGGGGCACCGGCCCACCCGGTGGTGGCGGTGGGGGGGGGGAGGGGTCGCTCTCGACCCCCGGGGGATGCCGTCTGCTGCCGTCACCCGAGCCTGCGGAGCTGGGGCCTGGCTGCGGGACGGGACGCGGGGCAGGAAGTTGCTGCTGGCGTGGTCGTTGAACTGGCCAGTCCAGTGACTTGGAGGGTCAGACTGTTGCTGCTTGCCGGGTGGGTTGCGGGGTGAGACATATTCTCTCTCTCTCTCTCTCTCTCTCTCTCTCTCTCTCTGCAACTGCTGCTGCTAACCGGGTGGGTTCTTGCGGGATGAAACACACACACACTCACACACTCCAGGGCGTGACAAATTTAGGGCTGGATTTCACCCCACTGGTATCTGTTGGTCTTGTCTCTTGGAGCAGCCCTGCCCCTGAAGGCACACCTGCCTTCCATCCCTGTCAGTCTCCCTGCTTTGTGACCTCCCACAGGAAGCCCTCCTGGCTCCTATAGAGAAGTGGGCTTCCAAGCCATTGCAGCCTTAGCCTAGAATGTCCTGGGAGCCCGGACACCGATTAATGACTAGAATTCCGTGACCTGGCAAAGGCGTAATGTAAGCATGAGGGGGACTTTATCTGCTGCCACTGCATTCCATAACTGGGATTAATTCTGGTGTCCCCCATCCCCTACCCCATGGCAGTTGTATCCCCCCCTCGGATGTAGGAACTGAGCTCAGTATTAAAGAACCAGCAGGCAGGGGGAGATATGTCTCACTGGGGTGCAGGTGTGCTGGGGACCCAAGTTTGATCCTTGCCAGCACATGGTCCTTGGGCAGCATCAGAAGTGACCACCAGAAATGATCCCCGCCCCCAGCACAGAGCCAGGAGTCGCCCCTGAGCACCGCTGCATGTGGCCTAGAAAGCAAGAACAACAAAAACAGAGAAAGGAAGAGAGAGCAAAGAAAAAGGAAAGAAAGGAAAGAGGAAAGAAAGAAAAAGAAGTGGCATGCTTGCATGGTTGGAGGAGTCCCCATGGCCCACCCTGTATAATTGCTGTATGAGCTCTGTTCTTGTTGTCTCCTTCTCTGGGACTCAGTATTCTCATCCATGAAATAGGGAAATAGGAGTGGATAATCTCTGATAATTCACACACAGTAGAGTGTGAATGTTGCACAAGGAGGGCTCTGGCTCCTTGATCTTGGCCAGTGTGGGGTAGGGGAAACTCTCTCCTGCTCTAGGAAGGTGACTGACCTGAGCCTGCCCATGTGACAGACATTCTCTCTGGCCACCTCGAGGTACTCTGGCTGCTTCCCTCTGGCAGAAGGGATAGAGGAGCTGCAGGTTGGCATCAGGCCCGAGCAGCCAGCTCTCAGAGCCTTGCCTCGTAACCACTCTGCTGGGCCCAGGGGAATCATGTCAGTCCCTGGGCTCCTCTCCCGTTCCTAAGCCTCAACCCCCTTCCTGGTCCCTCACCCCTGCTCTCTGAGCTGTGGGCTGCTGCACTGTGCACATTTGTCAGCCTGGTGGAGCATGGATTTTTCAAGGTGCCTTTCCTCCTCCGTTCTCGACCTCTTTCTTCCTTCCTTCCCTGCCCTGTCCTGCTCTTCCTTTTCCTTCCTCTTTCTTTCCCTCCCTCTCTCCTGTGGTCCTTCATTCCCTCCTTACCTCCCTCCCTCCCTCCCTCCCTCCCTCCCTCCCTCCCACTCTCTTAGTCCCTCCCTCCTTCCTTCCTTTTTTCCCTTTGTCCTTCCTTTTGTTCTCCCTCAGTCCCTCCCTCCCTCCCTCCCTCCCTCCCTCCCTTCCTTCCTTCCCTCCCTCCCTCCTTCCCTCCCTCCCTCCTTCCCTCCCTCCCTCCTTCCCTCCCTCCCTCTCTCCCTTAAGTCCTTCCTTCCTTCTTCCCTTCCTTCCTTCCTTCCTTCCTTCCTTCCTTCCTTCCCTTCCTCCCTCCCTCCCTCCCTCCTTCCTTCCTTCCTTCCCTTCCTCCTTCCCTCCCTCTCTCCCTTGGGTCCTTCCTTCCTTCCTTCCTTCCTTCCTTCCTTCCTCCCTCCCTCCCTTCCTTCTTCCCTCCCTCCCTCTCTCCCTTGGGTCCCTCCCTCCCTTCCTCCCTCCCTTCCTTCCTTCCTTCCTTCCTTCCTTCCTTCCCTCCTTCCTTCCCCTCCCTTCCTTCCTTCCTTCCTTCCTTCCTTCCTTCCCCTTCCTTCCTTCCTTCCTTCCTTCCTTCCTTCCTTCCTTCCTTCCTTCCTTCCTTCTTTCCTTCCCCTTCCTTCCCTCCTTCCCTCCTTCCTTCCTTCCTTCCTTTCTACCCTTCCTTCCTTCCTTCCTTCCTTCCTTCCTTCCTTCCTTCCTTCCTTCCCCTCCCTCCCTTCCTCCCTCCCTTCCTCCCTCCCTTCCTTCCTTCCTTCCTTCCTTCCCCTCCCTTCCTTCCTTCCTCCCTCCCTCCCTCCCTCCCTCCCTTCCTTCCTTCCTTCCTTCCTTCCTTCCCTTCCTCCTTCCCTCCCTCTCTCCCTTGGGTCCTTCCTTCCTTCCTTCCTTCCTTCCTTCCTTCCTTCCTTCCCTTCCTCCTTCCCTCCCTCTCTCCCTTGGGTCCTTCCTTCCTTCCTTCCTTCCTTCCTTCCTTCCTTCCTTCCTTCCTTCCTTCCCTTCCCTTCCCTTCCTCCTTCCCTCCCTCTCTCCCTTGGGTCCTTCCTTCCTTCCTTCCTTCATTCCTTCCTTCCTTCCTTCCTTCCTTCCTTCCTCCCTCCCTCCCTCCCTCCCTCCCTCCCTTCCTTCCTTCCTTCCTTCCTTCCTTTCTTCCCTTCCTCCTTCCCTCCCTCTCTCCCTTGGGTCTGTCCTTCCTTCTTTCCTTCCTTCCTCCCTCCCTCCCTCCCTCCCTCCCTCCCTCCCTCCCTCCCTCCCTCCCTCCCTCCCTCCCCAGTGTATGATGCCCCAGCTGCCTCAGCCCCATCCCCCCCTTTCTTTCCCTTGTCACAGACACCTGAGTGGAGGCCCCAGGAGGAAGGGAGCTGCTTTGGGATCTGGGACTCTACTAGGTTATTGCATCTGACCCTTTCTAAAAAGGGTCAAGGATCCAGACGCTGGCTTTTAGGAGGAGCAATCTCACTGTTCATGACTGAGGTTCATGACTGAGAACATTCTTTTCTTTTATTTTTTTTTTAATTTGGGGGAGGTATCATACCTGGTGCACTCCGGCTTCTCCATGCTCAGTGGTTGCTTCTGGAAGTGCAAAATAAAATAAAACAACAGAGAAACCACAGAGCCTTTAAATCCTGTCACTTCAAAATGGTTCTTTTTGTTCGTGTTTTGTTTTTGAACAACATCTGGCTGTGGCCCGGAGCTTCCGGATCCTGGCTCTGTCCTCCTAGCAGGGCTCAGGGAGACCATGCGGGGTGACTGAGACTGAATCGGGCTCAGCGTCTGGGAGGCAAACACTCTGCCCCCAGTGTTTCTCTCTGGCTCCCAAAATAAATACTTTGTAGTATTTTCCCTGGTATCCTAAAATGAAACTTAAGAGAAATTGTAACCAACTACTTTTCTTTTTTATTTGTTTTTCGTCTTTGGAGCCATGCCCAGCTGTGCTCAAGGGCTTACTCTTGGCTGCTCAGGGATCATTTTGAGTGGGGCTCAGGGAACCATATGGGTGCCAGGGATTTGATTCGCGTCCTTCATGCAAGGCCAGTGCCTACTCGCAGTACTGTCTCTCCAGCCCCAATCTATTGCTTTGAAGCTGTCACCAAATCTTCCCAAAGGGAGATCAGAGCAAAGGCCCCGGGTTCCAGTGGATCCCCGTCAAAGTGACCAGGTCAGAGGAAACTTGGAAACTTGTGGCAGATATGTCACGGGCTATGTGATGGCTTTTAACACTGGGGAGCGACCCTCCAGCTCAGGCCAGCAACAGTGAAGGATTGTCACTATTTTTGAAAATGTAATTAATGTAATTAAAATTAGTAAGATGCCCCGACTAACACAAAAGAGAAAGAGAAGTAAAATCATAGACTCATTATCCGATGGTGTATTTTGTCATGTAAAGGCCTCAACAAGACTACACGAAAAGAAGTAATGTGGCCAGTTGCTCACTTTTATGAGTGGATCCCTATGAACGTGGCGGCTGCAAATGTGGACAGCTGTGTTTTCTTGTTTTGGCAATACTAACGCCTATGGTGGGATATAGCTGTCAGCAAACGGATTTGGTGAAATTATGACCAAGCCTTGATAAAATTCCAACCAAGGAAGAGCACGGTCTTACTTCCGTTTCTGTGACCGCAGAACTCTTGGAAAGGTCCGTAAATGAAAGCACCATGATTGTGTAGATAAGTGAAATGGAGGTAGCTCATGGCTTGAATTTTTAGAAAGCCAGTTTTCAGCAACCTAAATGAACAATGGGTCATTCCCCAGGTGCGTGGGGCCTGGACGGTCCTTTCCTATTGCTGGCCTGAGCTGGGGGGTCCTTCTTCACTGTTAAGGCCATCTCTTGCCCCCATGACATACCTGCCACAGTTCCTAAACGTACTCCGACCCGGTCTGTCTTACAGAGAGCCATTGGAACCACTGAACTTTGCTCTGAGCTCCCTTCTTCTGGGAGGTTTGGGGGCTGTTACAGAGCAAAACTGTGCTTATGCTGTGCACCTGCTTTGCGCCTGCCCCAGTGCTCGGGCTCCTGGAAGCAGAGCACGATGCCTCTCTGCACTCAAGGCTCACTCCTGGCCTCTGCTCAGGGCTCACTCCTGGCTCTGTGCTCAGAGATCTCTCCTGGCTCTGTGTTAGAGATAACTCCTGGCTCCGTGCTCAGGGATCACTCCTGGCTCTGTGTTAGAGATAACTCCTGGCTCTGTGCTCAGGGATCACTCCTGATTCAGTGCTCAGGGATCACTCCAGGCTCCATGCTAGGGATCACTCTTGACTTTGTGCTAGGGATCACTCCTGGCTCTGCTAAGATCACTCTGGTTCTGTGCTAGGAATCACTCCTGGCTCCATGCTAGAGATCACTCCTGGCTCTGTGCTCAAGGATTACTCCTGGCTCTGTGCTAGGAGTCACTCTTTGCTATGTGCTCAGGGATCATTCCTGACTCTGTTCAGGGATCACTCCTGCCTCTGTGATATGGATCACTCCTGGCTCTATGATAGGGTTCTCTTCTGAATCTGTGCTAGGGATCACTCCTGATTCTGTACTAGGGATCACTCTTGGCTCTGTGCTCAGGGATCACTCCTGAGTCTGTTCTAGATATCTCTTCTGGCTCTCAGCACTCAGATCACTCCTAGCTCTGCACTTAGAGCTCATTCCTGACTCTGTGCTAGGGATCACTCCTAACTCTGTGCTAGAGATCACTCCTGGAGTTGCTCAAGGATCACTCCTAGCTTTGTGCTCAAGGATACTCCTTCCTCTGTGATAGGGATCACTCCTAGCTCTGTGCTCAGGGATTACTCCTGCTCTGTGCTTGGGGATCACTCCTGACATTGCTCAGGGGATCATATGCAGTGCTAGGGATTGAACTGGGGCCTAGAGCTTGCATTAAGGCCAACATCCTACCCTCTGTACTGTCTCTTGATCCCCTGATAAGTATCTGGGGTTACAAAGACTCTGTGACTCAGCGCAGGGGCTTAGTGGCTGAGCATGCCTTCACTCACCTCTTAGTCTAGACCACACTCTACCTTCTTCTTCAACCCCCCAAATGCAAACTCTGTCCGCCTTGTCCCCTTCCAGGAGACCTTCCCTGCTAGCAGCGGGCAGGATTTGCCAGTCTCTAGCACACATGACCCCCCTCTTTGGGGGCGCACTTTTTTTTTGAATTTTTATAATTTTTTTAAATAATGTAAGAGTACTGCTACTTGTTCAGTCATTGATTAAGCTGATTGAATTGGGCATGAACTCCACATTTTCCACCACCCACACCCCAGTCCTCACCCTGCCTCTACGGCAGGCAATTTCTTTGGGGGCTCCTTTACAGTAGTTTTCTGCCGGGGAATGGGCTCCCCAAGGGGCTGACACTGGGCTCCCTTCCTGGGCTCTGACTGGAGCCAGAGCAACAGACTTGAACGAGTGCTCGCGCCAGAGGCTGCAGCCCATCCCCCTGGCCCTCGCCGCCACACACATCGTGTCCTTCCCCTCCCCACTTCCTGTCCTGTGGAGGATGCGAGCTGCTCTGCAGAGCACAAGGACCTGGGGAATCTGTGTGCTTGAACCCGGGCTGTCAGCTGAGCGTGATGAGCGGCCTCCTGGTGCAGAGGAGATGAGTAAGATCCTGTGGCTGACTGGGCTGCCGGGGGGCGGCCGGGCGCTCAGGACTCCACCATCTTTGTCCCCTGGTCCTCCCCCAGTGCTGTGCGAAGCTGGCAGTCCCCTTTGATTTGCCTTGTGGTGGCTCGGCTCCAGCAGAGAAGGGAGTGTCAGGAAATGGGGGGGGTCCTCTTTCCTCCCTAGAAGACCCCCCAGGAGCAGCTGTCTTCTTTGTATCTGGTTTGATTTTGGTGTGTCACTTTCAATAAAATGCCCTTAAATGGTGTGTGTGTGTGTGTGTGTGTGTGTGTGTGTGTGTGTGTGTGTATTCCTACATTGTGCTCAGGGGACTTGGGGACCTCTCCTGACACTTCTTGGCTGGGGTTCACTGGGTGAGTCTGAGGTGGTGGTCTGCTCAGGTCTGTGATACGAAAGCCCCCCAGAGCCACAACTGGGGACAGTGTGGCGGGGCACTTGGTGTTGTGATCAAAACAAGGTGGGGTGTTTGAGTACACCCTTAGCCCTGTACTCTCTGCTGGACCCGGAAACATCCATTTTCATCCACCCACAAATACTTCCCTTAGATCCCGCTGGGTACCAGGCATTGCTCTGGGTGCTAGAGCGGAGTAGGGAACCAGGCCCACAAAAATCTCTGCTCTCATGAGCCCTTCTATCGAGGAGAGTAGAAAAAAATCCAGCAGGGAAACAAACCCACCTGGCCAAATGCTATCAAGCAGAGCTGGGAGGGAGAGGGATGGTGTGAGGGGTGAGGCTGCTGATTTGGGGGCACAGTCAATGAGGATGAGAGGTATTTAAGAGACTCAGGGTGGGAAGAGGGGGAGGGGGGCCAAATCTCTGTAGAATGTTCTGAGATAGAGAAGTGCGCAGGGGAGACTGAGGCAGGGGTGTGGGTGGCTTTGTTGAGGCACCAGCGAAGGTCAGTGTGACAGAGGGAGGAAATGAGGAGAGGGGAGTCGGTCAGCAAGGCTGGCATGGAGGCCACTGTGGGTATCAGCACTCCAGCCCTCAGGGGATGGTGACCCAGGATCTCCGACAGGCCTTGGAGCCCTGATACCAGAGAGTCTCATCCAGCAGATCTGGCCTCCCCCTCCTCCCCAGAGCCTGCCCCGGATCCTTTTGTCCCCCAACTACCTTGAGTGGGGCAGGGGGTGTTCATGCTACCTTTCCTTCACGGGCTCGGCACGTCGGCGAGGTGAGACCCTCGGCTTCCACCCCCGTGTCTTGGCTGTGCAGGGGATGAGTCATGAATGGACTTGTATCATCATGCAGCACCCCCCAGCCCGATTAGGAGCACAGAAGGGAATATGGGGTCCAGGATGGGGGCTCCTGGAAGGTGAACTGTGGTTTTCGTGGGGACAAGAGAGAGCAGGCTGCAATTCGAGGGCTCGGAAGCCCCAGCCGCCCCCTCCCTCTCTCAACAAACCCCTCCTTGGGGCAGCCGGGCCTCTGGCCTCAGCAATGGCTCCCCCCAGAGGCGCCGGATTTATTTATTGCTTCTCCCCAGCGCCCCGCGGGCAGAGGAAAGTCCATTAGTGTGTTTGAGGACTGTGCCCCTCTCCAAGCAGATGCGAGGCTTATTTGCAAACTGTCATTGCCCTGACCTCCTCCAGAGACCCGCATGCTGCGCTCAGCCTTGTGTCCCCACGAACCGCCTCCCCCAGGCAGACAGCCGGGCCCAGCCCCAGCGCCCTGATTTCCCAAAGCGGCAGTGTCTTGGCATGCAGTTGGGAAAATTAAATTAAATGCCACGAAGGAACCGGAACGGCACGTCAGGCCAGGTTGACAGCAGAGAATGAAGTTCTCTCTGTTGATGGGGCCTCATTGGAGTGGCGTGAATGAGGGAGGTGCTGAGGCAAAGCACAGAGTCCCCGGCTGAGGACTGGATCTGGGTTCAAGTTCCCGGTCAGGCCGCTGGGGGTCCAGGCTGGTGGTGACTTGGGGCAATAGCTTTATTTCTACTCTGGAGCTTTTCTGAACTGTCTAAAAGGCGGCAGAGACAACTTCTCCTAATGTCTCACGATCTGTTGAAGGAGGGTTCCTTCACCCAAGAAGACGGGCTGAGCGCCATCCCACGCAAACAGCCAGCCGTTCTGAACTTGACTGGATATGGGGAGGTGTCAAGGGCACACAGGCCCAGGAGTCACAGGCCCAGGGGTCCCAGGAAGCCGACACATCAGGACCTGATAGCATCACCTGGTTTGGTAGGACTGCTCTGTCCCTGGGGCAAATGACCCGGGCATCTCCTCTCTGTGCCTGGTTCCTACCAGGCTCCTAATATCTGGCCCTATTTTGTGAGTCAGAGAAGCTGAATGAAACTGAAATGTCAGGGTCAGAGTGATAGTACAGCTGGGAGGGCCATTGCTTTGCACACGGCTGACCTGGGTTCGATCCCCGACATCCCATACAGTCCTCAGAGTTCCGGCCAGGAGTGACTCCTGAGCATTGCTGGGTGTGGCCCCCAAAACCAAACCCAAAAAATCCAGAAACAAACAAACAAAAAAAGAAAGTGTGATGTCAGTGGGAATCTCCATATGAGGAGAGCGAACACTGTCATTCCTGTTGCTGGGGTTCCCATCTCCAGATGTCTCATCCTGTGCAGGTGTCACTTGCAACAATACACCTCTGCTGAGCACAGAACCCCAGCCTGGTGTGGCTCTTCAGAAGGGAGAGCGGTGGCGTGTCTATTCAGAATGAAGGATCCCCCCACCCCCACCTCCCAATCTCTGCTCACTCGATTCCACTCCATCACAAATCCACCACAGCCAGGCATGTTTTGGGTGGAAACACACCGCAGACAGACACAAAAGCCTCTTGAGGGCTTTTCAGCTGGGACAGGGGATGCCATACGTTGGTAGAGTGAGGCTGATCACTGTATATCCAAGAGAAGTCGAGCCAGTCCAAGTATGTCTAACAGGTCAAGCTCTGGAATGAAGAAGCAATAAGCCAGTGAAATGGTACTATCACCGAAACATGATTGATCAATTGAATTCTATCAGAGAGAGTGGACAGTGAGATTAACTCAGGCCTGATAGGTTCAATGAGTTAAAGCATGATGTTCATTTCAGCTTCATTTCACCAGTCTTTGCTTGTGAAATTGGTCAATCAATAGAGGTTGAAGATCATATATATATCTATATATATATATCTATATCGGGGACCATCTTATGGGGAATATAATCTCAGTGGTTGGCTCCGGGCTGGGGCTGTCTGTCTTAGGTAATGGAGACAGAACAGGGACTCCATCAGCCCCATCGAAATGGCCTGATATCTTCTCCAAATGAAAAGTATTTTTGGATCTCTGATGATTTATCTTTCTTTTTTTTCTCCCTCTCACTCTGATCTATGACAAAACCCATACCCATCTTGGAGAAATATAGTCATTTCTCCTGAAAACATTTGTGCAGTGATCAGATGGATACACTTCAAAATATAAACCTTCTTTTTTAGTTATATTGTTCTTGGGAGGAAAAAAAATCAAGACAGTCATTTCAAAACTCAAATGGGGGGATAATGCAAAGATATCAGAGTAAATACGATTTTTAGACCCTTTTATTTGTTTATTTCTGCGCAGTGGGGGATGGGGGGGCACACTGCTGTGTGCATGAAAACCGGGGGGGGGGGGGGGGAAAAGGGATTTCTGCTTAAGCCTGCTTGCAGGTATAATTAAAACGAACCCTTTAGCATTCTTTGATCTCATTTAAAAGCACAAGCCACAGAAACAAATCACCCTTTTGCTCCTAGTAATATTTCATTTGCCTTGGAATATTTTCACGATGGTGCGCGTCCTTCCTCATTAGTGTGTGCACCTCTCGGTAAGGTGAGTAATTAGGTGCTACCGGGCAAAGTAATGGACTCGGACAGTACCGATTAGAGAGGAGACACTTGTCCTCTGGCAGCGCAGGAGGTATTGCTTCTTCCGGCTTCCCTTTGTGAGGTCATCTCGATAGGTTTAAACACAAAGAAATCTGGTCTCTTTATGCCAACACCAAGGGTGCCAGTCATGTCTGTGCATGTCTGAACTTCCAGGAGAGGTTAGTTCTGGGGAGAGAGAAATGCCTCTGAGCAGCCAGACAGAGGAGACAGTGTCACAGCCTGCGCCCCTGGCATGTCCCAGTTTGTCCCTTCTGATCCTGCTAAGAGCCAGTCCCTCGGCCCTGGGCTTGCTTGAGTCTCCACACCTTTGTGCTGTTTTCTCTGGTTGGGATACATTTCCCCATGCCCCCCTCTTTCTAAATCTTTTCTGTTGATCTGTTAAGACTTGGATTTCATACCCCACCTCACCCCCAGCTACCCCTCCAGTCCCACCAGTTCTACATAGAACTAGTGTAGTTCTGGTTCTATACAGAGCTAGTTCCCTGCACACAGTTCTAGGGCTACACAGTTTAATGTAGAACTAGATGCAGAGTAGAGTCAGGTGACTTGGGTTTGGGGTTCCTCTTTCTCTTAAGCTATGTGAGCTTGAGCAGGTGATGTACCTTCCTACACCTCAATGTCTACATCAATGAAATGGGAAGGGACAATATCATTGGATTAATGTGAGGATTAGATACTCTGTAGCATATGGCTGACCCCATTGGGTCCCTGGCACTGCATCTGATCCCCTGAGCACTGCCAGGAAGGACCCCTGAGCACGAGTGGATGTGGTCTGCATCTTCTCAAATTTCTTCATGCCAAGGAAAAGATAAGCTACTTAGAATAGTGCTTGGCACAGAGCAAGCAAACCCCGGAACCCTGAACTATCGAGTGAATCCAGGGAGACTTCTGGGTTGTTCTCCAGCTCAGGTTCCCAACACAGACCAGGTTACACTTGAACGACTGTCCCCGCCTTCTGTCTCCTACTTGAGAACAGGGACTAGAGCTAAAATATCCCCATGGGGACCCAGGGCATTCTGCCTGCCTTTGGGGTCTGATGCTCCAGATGAGTTTAGGGTGGGTTCATGTCTTCCTGAAGCCATGAACACAGACCTTTGTGCTGTGTGTCACCTTCACTCTTCCTGAATGTAGACTCAGGGACACCCCTGTCCCACAGACCCCCCCCCCCCTCGCAGGGCACACACGGGGTACCATGACATTCCTGCAGGTTGAACCTGAACGCACTTGGCATTTATACGGTTTTGCGTCTTCCTTCTCCGAGAAGCAAGATTGAGTGAAACTAATGCTGGAATAATGGTCGTTCCGATGGAATTTTCCTCCGTGCCACTTTGATTTTTCTCAGTCTGCGGCCCTGGTTCAGGATGGAATTGATAAAATCACCTGGAACATCAATTTTGGTTGTGGGTGGCTATGGCACATTTCCAGCCCTGCACCAGGGCCCCCAGCACAGGACCTAGTTTGACTGGAAGTTTCTAGAAATATCATTGGCCGAATCTTGTCCCAGGTGCCTGGAATCCTCCCCTTTACCTCTCAGTTCCTTGTCCCCTCCCCCCTTCTCACTGGTCTGGCTAAGAGAGTGACCCACACTCCTGCCCATCCTCTCCCTGGTTAGCCAATGTGAAATATTCCCCACCCCTCCCCAATGCCCACCCGGTGCAGAAGCCCCACGAACTACCTGGAGAATAAATGAAATTTATTGTTCATCTGAGCTGTCATCTCTGATTGCTGAGGCTTCCTCCGAGCCGAGTCATCTGTCACCCTCTTGTTGAACCTTAATAGACACTGCCCCCAATCACTCATGGGAGTAGGCAGAATGTAAGCTCTTCGTGGACCCTTTGGGACCAGTGATCACGGTTCTCACAGTGATCATGGGGGTGTCCCCGAGTTCTCTGACTGCAGGGATCATCTTACTGTGGCGTTCCAGGGACCCTTGGGTGTGCAACACCCCTCAGATTTTCCCTGCTAATTCCAGGTGAATGACTAGTTCAGACCTAGGGGACTTGAGGTGAGGGGGACAGGGACTGTGACCTCAGGGTGCCCGTCCTCTTGGCAGAGAAGGACGGATTGGTGTGTTCAGAGAGCACTGCTCAAGCCGACCTGTACCTCCACGCTGCCTGAGCCTGTCTCCGCACCCTCCCCCAGCCTCGCCCCTGCACCCTGACAGTTGCCTCTTCCACAGGTGAGGAAACTGAGGCGTGGTGGAAGTTCCGGAGCCTCTCAGATGCCATAGCTTGGAGAGGCCGAGAGAGGTGCTTGGTCCTGCAACTGCCTCGCTTGGAGGTGCCCAGGCTTCACCCACTCCCTCCCCCCCCCCCCACGTCACAGGCTCAGTGGTCCTCTGACCTGCTCTGGGATGAAGGTGCTTTGTCCTGTGTCCACTGGGAGCCTGTGTTGCTGCTCGTTCTCTGCCAGCTTCTGGTTTGTTCTTGTTCTGGCCACACCTGGCGGTGCTCAGGCTTCCTTCCGGCTCTGCAGTCAGGAATTACCCTTGGTGGTGCTCAGGGGACCAGATCAGCACCCAGGATGGAACCCAGTTTGCATGCAAGGCAGGCACCCACCTGCTGAGCTATCACTCTGGCATGGTCTTTGCCAGTTTCTGGGCAAGGGGCCCCCTAGGGGGTCCAAACACCCCGGAGAAAGGGCGCTTCCCTGTGCTTTCAGACTTGAGGCCAGCTTCAGAGGCTGGGGTTACTTGCTGGCTGATGGGCAGTATGGAGGGGAGCCACAGAGAGGACTTTAGGGTGCTTGGGGAGAGGGGGATAGCCTGAGAGTTTGGCATTGGGGTGGCTGACGGGGTGGTTCTGACCCCCCTCCCCCCCGATCATGATGTTTCTGGGGGCGGCTGCTTTGTCTGGAGGAACTTCGGGGAGGATTTTTCCTGGTGGAATTAATGATGCCACCTGCTCACTTCCTGCCAAGCACAGCATACAGCAATGACAGGGCGTCATCTCTGAATCCTTATGAGGACCCCAGGGATTATCCTACCTACTGCTGTTCCCAGTTTGCAGGCAAGGGAAAGAAGGCTTCACTGGGGCATGACGAGCAAAGGGAGAGGAAGCAGAGGGGTGAAGGCATTTGCCTTGCACCAGTGGAGCCTCGTTCGACCCTGGGCACGACCTAAGGATCCCCAAGCACCTCCACGAGTGAGCCCTGAGCACCGAGCCAGGGAAAAGCCCCCGAACACCAGTAAGCGTGGCTCTCACCAAGAGCAAAGGGAAGTAGGAAGGAAACAAAGGCTTTCAGCAAAGGGACCCAGGGGCCAAGTTCTGTCCCCAGACCTCAGTCAGCCTCTCCTCGGAGCCTCAAGCCTGGAAAACAGGACTGTGTTATTCTGAGCATCAGTGGGTTTAAGGATGCAAAGCTAGCTTGGGTCAGCACCAGGGGGTGAAGGCAGTGGGCCTGGGAGAAACTTGTGGGCTCCTCCAGGACAAACCCCAGCCCCTTCCTCTCCCCCCGACCCCCACCTTCCCCAGTTGTGCCACCACACCCTTGGGGACATTCTGGATCTGCTGCTGCCTTTGGCAAGCTCCCACTGCTTCTCAGCTTCTGAAAGCTTGCAAATGGGCGTGATCTGACTTGGCGTGGTGGCAGCTTTATAGATTTCGTTCAGCATCAGTCATGGAAATGATCAGAGGGGACCGACCCCAAGATCCCAGCCCACTAGTAACACTCTGGAAATGCCCCCTACACATGAGTCTAGTCTTCCTTCCCAGCACCTGGATTCCACATTCCTGTGGCAGACGGACTGTCCGTCTCTGCTGAGGAGTGAGATGAGCCCCGGGGAATGGACAGCCCTGATCGAGATTTCACAGAGAGGGGCAGCTGAGTCCTATGGTGGGCAGAGGCAGGCTGACTGGTTACCAGCCACCAGCTCCCTGGCATGGTCTGGGAAAGGCGTCCTCTGGGGTCAGGTGCCCCTGCAGGTGGGGTCAGGATGAGATTACAGAACGATTTTCACAATTTAGAGAAGATGAAGGGAGCCTGGCGAGCTGGTACAACAGAAAGGGCACTTTCCTTGCACATTGTACACACAGGGTAGGTTCTTGACACCCCAGAGGGTTCCCTGAGTCCCACAAGGGGTGATCCTTGAGTGCAGAGTCAAGAGTAAATCCTGGGGCTGGAGAGATAGCACAGTGGGTAGGGCGTTTGCCTTGCACACGGCCAACCCGGGTTCGATTCCCAGCATCCCATATGGTCCCCTGAGCACCGCCAGGAGTAACTCCTGAGTGCAGAGCCAGGAGTAACCCCTGTGCATAGCCTGGAGTGACCCAAAAAGCAAAAAAAAAAAAAAAAAGAAAGAAAGAAAGAGTAAATCCTTAGTATTTCCAGGTGTGGTCCAAAAACAAAACAAAACAAAATGTAAGTGTAAATGTTTCTCTCTCTCTCTCTCTCTCTTTGTGTGTGTGTATGCATGTGTATGTGCACTGCTATAGGAAGCATTTTTTCTTCTCATCTACTTTTTCCCAGAAGCCCCCGACAGACTCCCTGAATGTGTGAACAAAACCTGTTCGTAGGAGGGACTGTTAGTAGATGGGGCAATTGCTATGGGGTGGGACAAATTCCCGGGAGGTCCCTGATTCTGACACATAAACAAGCTACATGGGAGAAGTGATGCACATTGATTCTATTCAGTGGACAAAGTCGAGGTAGCTTGTGGTAGAGAAATGACTGACTCTACTTCTTCGTTTATTGAAGGGGCAGGGGCTGCTGAGGCCCAGAGAGGAAGGGAACTTGCCTGGGCTCACACAGTAAGGGTAAAATTGGGACTGGAACCTGGGTCCGAGGGCCCTCAACCCTTTACTCCTTTTCTCTGGGGTCAGAGAGACAGTACAGAGGGAAGGGCTGTACTATCCTGGATTCTATCCCTGGCGTCCCCTATGGTCCCCTGAGCACCTCCAGGAGTGATTTCTGAGTGCAGAGTGACCCCTGAACAGTGCTGGGTGTGGCCTAAAAACAACACCAAAAAGGAAATCAATCCTTTTCCCCATTGGGCATTGCCCCTGCCCAGCTGTGCAGGGCAGCAAATCTGCAAGGGCAGGAGGCTGTGCCTGAGGCCTGGGCTGGACTCTGGGCACTTCCAGGAAAGCCAGGGACCCAGCCAGTGCCTGGCCTCCTTTCCTGGGGTTCCTTGGCCTCCCGCTGGGGTTCACACCACAGGCCACCATGCCAGAAGGGATTATGGAGAGTCCTGTTTGTTTTTATTTTTTTCCCCCCTGTGTCCCTTTGAGCATCTGCAGACATAAAAAAACACGATGATTTTCAGAGAAACAAGCCAGAACCCTCGAAGAAAAATGCAAAACCTCTGAATCTGCTATGCTCTGGAAAAAAAATGCAATGGGTTTATGATCTTTTAAGATACACAAGAGACAGCTTTCTCCTGACAGATGGGAATCTGAGGCTGTTTTGCTTCCTCCCCCTTTGCGTGACCAGACCTGATTGTGTAAAGCTTTTAGCTTCCAAGCCGGGTTGTGAATAACATTGGTTTAACCTGAAATTTAAAGCCAGCATTTCTTTGCTCCTCGAGACGGGGCTTCCTGCCCCTTGCTCCCCTGAAGCTAGCTTCCAGAATGTTAATTCTACGAGCCATGGTTGACTAAGCCCAGCACTGGGTCTATTACATATTATTTGATTTGGAGTAGGAAAAAAGAAAGATTTAAAGATACCATGCCCCCTGTATACCTTTGTCGTCATGCCCAGGTCTGGCCACATATTTAAGCATACCATTCACATGGCGAGTCTCGGGTTTTCTCCCTGGAATAAAATGCGTCTGAGCAATTCTGTAGCCTATCTGTAAGACCAGGCTCCCTCATGGAGCCAGTTGGCATCACTGGGCGCTGATAGGAGATGCCCTGGAGGCTTCTGTGGGAGGCTTAGACCTGCCCCGTGCAGGTTTTCTGGCATTTTTTGTTTTGTTTTTGTTTTTGCCCACCCCCCGTCCCAGCGGTGCTCAGGGACTATTCCTGACTCTGTGCTCCGGAGTGACCCCTGGCCACGCTCTGAGGATGACTGGTTATGGTGCCAGGGATCAAACTGGGGTTGGCTGCATGCAAGGTGACTCCTTAACCCCTGTACCATCTCTCTGGCACTGGCACTAGACAGCTGGATAAAGCTGCGGGGGGCGGTGTCCTTGGGTCTCCTGAACACTGCTCGGGAGTCCTCCACATCCCCCTCCCCCAAATACATTACAAAATAGGAGGCTTGGGAATGAGATTTTGCAGCCCAGGTGGATGTTAAGGGTCAGTGAGTGGGGCCCCGGGGTCTGAACCATGGGGATTGAGGTTGTTTCTTCCTCCTGTCGGTCCTGCCACATTCTCTGCATGGCTGCATAACCTCTCTACAGCCTCCAGGGGGCGCCTGTCTACCCACCCTGCCTCCTCCCCTTCCTCCTTCCCTCCTCCCCTCCCTCCCTCCCTCCCTCCCTCCCTCCCTCCCTCCCTGTGCTCCAGGCTCTTGCACATTTACCACCTCGCATAACCTCTGTGCACCTCCCCCATACCTGCTGACCCTTCATCTTCTACTTTAAGGCCAAGTGTGACTGCCCCAGCCCCTCCCCATGAGGTCACATCTGCTTCTTTGTACGATGGACATATTTTCAGACTTTTCTTCTTAGCATTAATCATGACTTATAACTGTATATCTGTTTTTATGTCTCATCAGAGTGAGCTGCCCTTGCTCCCCCCTCCACCCCTCCTTTTTTTTTCCCAGATGTTTTTTTTTTGAGTGATTTTCTTTTTCTCTTTGTTGCAATGGTGATATGGGTGCCTGGCTGTGATGGTCACACACTCTGCTGTGGTGCCCACCAGGGGGCGCACTCCCTTAGTTGTAATGCAGGTGGGTGACTGGGGGGGGGGGGCGTCTCACATACATGCCCAGCAGGGGGCGCACTCCTTTAGCTGTAGCGCAGGTGGGTGACTGCAGTGGTCTTATGCACACGCCCAGCAGGGGGCGCACTCCCTTAGCTGTAATGTGGATGGAGATCTCTGTGCTGTCTCCAGGGGGAGCACTTTCTGACCATTTTACTCATGCATCCTTTTTTCGGTTGTGGACCTCTCCAGGCTCCCTGTGCTGCCGGGGATCCCAGAGGATAGAGCTGCCAGACACAAACAGAGCTGTCGGAACCACGCCCAGTGCACGTGGCACCCGCAAAAGTTGAACCTTAAAGCTTGCAAGTTGGTTGCTCCAAGCCTCCAAGCTACCAAACTGTCCTCTGGGTCTGGCTGCCCTTACTTGATTGGAAAGAGGGCCCTATCTCGGTCATCACTGTGTCTCTTCTCTTAAGAGATTATTACCTAGTAAAAAATTTTATCAGTAGCTGTTGAACGGGGGCCCTGAAGATGGTGCAGTGGGTAAGGCACTTGCCTTGCATGCTGCCAACTCTGGTCAATCCCTGGTCCCATATGTATTTCCCCCTGAGCATTGCCAGCAGTGATCCCTGGATCACTGAGCCAGGAGTGGCCTCTGAGTGCGGATGTGACCCCCCTCCCCCCAAGAAACATTTGTTGGATGAATGCATAAATGAGGGTGTTGCTCTCATGTAAGGAAAAGGCAACTTTCTGCTCTGATAGGGAGCAGGTGGAGATGTGGGCTGGGATGAGAGCCCCAAGAGCCTTCCCCCTACTCGAGATTGAGGCCGGCAGAGGGCATGTCTCCATTTGCAGGCCTCCATGTGGACACTCTGGGCACCTGACCAGCTGGATACTCTCAGGCTTCTCCCGGCTGCTGTTCTGATGCTCAGAAAGCCCAGGCAGGAAGCAGCAGGCCCTGTGGGGGCAGTGGGGTGTCTTTGGGGCACAGCCTTCGAGTATCCCCTCATGCAGGAACCGTGCCTTGGTGGCGGGCCCTCGCTGGCCAGCAGACAGTGACCTGGCCCTCAGCATCCCTTCCTCTTCTGGGCTTCCTCGTTTGGAGGTGGAATTCCGGCCTTCTGGGTGCTGAGCTGATAGAGGCGACCAGCCTGAGAATCCTGGGGAGGACTGAACTTGAGGCCTCTGTGGGGGACCGGCAGTTGGGGGTCCTGTGGAGCTGCTGGGGGAGCAGGTGCAGCTCCCCAGACAAGGCGGGGCAGGGGCCTGCTGCAGTAGGGGGAGAGGCTCGGGGACCGAAAGGAGCCTGTCTTAGAATCTGGGGCCTGAATGGCAGCATGGGGCTGAGGATTGGAGGTGGACCTGGAGGACAGAGAGTCTTTTTGGAGCATTGTGGCTCCTGATGGGGTGCTGAGGCCAAGGCCCAGCGCTGGCAGGAGTGACCGAGGCAGCTGGGCGGCTGGGGGAGAGAGCTCAGCTGTCTTTCTGCATGTGTGTGAGTCTCTGTGTGTGCCTGTGTGTGTCTGTGTTTGTGTGCTGTGTCTCTGTGTGTACATGTCTGTGTTCTTGTATGTATGCATGCGTGTCTGTGTCGTGTATGTATATGTACCTCTGTGTGTATCTGGGCATGTCTCTATGTATGTATGCATGTGTGTGCTGTGTGTCTCTGTGCATTTGTGAATGTGTGTGTGCCTATCTGAGAGTGTGTCTTTGTGTATGTCTCTGTATGTGTGTGTGCATGGGTCTTTGTGTGTGTGTGTGTCTCTGTGTGGTCTGTGCCTGGTGTGTGTGTGTGTGTGTGTGTGTCAAAGGGTCAGTTGGTGGGTACCACCCTAGGGGAGAACAGTGCTGGGTACAGACAGGCTCTAGGAACGGTGGCCCTGGGGATGGGCTCTGGGCTGATATCCTGAGGGCAGGGGCGGACATCTGTCACACGGAAGACCATGTGTTGCTGAGGGCAGGGGATGGAGCATGCAGAGACCCCTGCCCCACCCCAGTCTCTTGGATCAGAATTGCCCTGAGACTTGGGGCCTGCCCCAGAGAGGGTTAGGGGGGCCCAGATCTGACATGCTGGGGGGAGCCTGGGCAGAGCATGCTGGCGGTGAGAGGAGGGTGTGGGGCGGGCTCGAGTGTGGGGGTGTGTGTAGCAGGCAGATCTCAGGCTTGCTTGCAGCAAGGTCTCACCTGAAGTGTGTCCCTGGTCAGCCTGGGGCCCTAATGGCTGCTAGGGAAGGAGGTTGCCCCATGCCTCCTTGAAACTGCTGGTCTCTCTGTGTTTGGAAGGCCCAGGGACCCTGCCGGCGATTCTGTCCACCAGGATGTGGGTTCCACATGGGGACTGGGGGTTTAGTGGTGCTGGGGCCTGACAGTGCCAGGAACTACCCGGGCAGCCTTGGCAGCGCTGGGGCGGGGGTGGGACATGTGGTGCCAGGGTTGGAACTAGGGCAGCTGAATGCCACCCTGTGATCGCTATCTAGTTCTCAGTTTTTAAAGATCAATCACTGTCACTGTATCACTGTCATCCTGTTGTTCATCGATTTCCTTGAGCAGGCACCAGTAATGTCTCCTTCGTCCTAGCCCTGAGATTTTAGAAAGTGCCACATTCGAGGCTCCTTCAGGGTCAGGGAAATGAGACCCAACATTGTTACTGGTTTTTGGCATATTGAATACGCCTCAGGGAGTTTGCCAGACTCTGCCGAGATGGCAGGATACTCTTGGTAGCCCGCTGGGTTCTCCAGAGTAAGAATGAGATAATAAGATGCGCTTCCAGGAGCTGGGTTTTATAGTCTCTGGGTCTTGGCCGTTGATGGGATTACACAGTGCCGGGGGCAGTTGGTGGGTGTAATGCCTAGTTACTGGAAAATGGGGGCTCTGGGTGGAGGAGGCCCAGTCCTGATCTGAGCAGGCTTGGAGATCTCAGCCCCAGGTCCCGCATGCCTGGGTTCCTTCATGTGTGTGGAGAGTGGTCTCAGCATGGCTGTGGCTGGTTCCGGAGGTCTTCGGCTGCTGGGGCTCTGCTCGGGGTGGGGAGGGAAACTCAACCCGCCCCCCTCCAAGGGGCCCCAGTGAGGACAGCCAGATCAATAAACTTATAATATTTTTCTCAAAATGTTAGCATCACCATTAGCATCTTTGCTGAAGACAGTTCAAGTATGAATAGGTACAGAAGGAACTGGAATTCAGGACTCTCCTTGCCAGTGTGTTTTTGATTAGAAATAATCTTTGAAGTTCTGCAGCAAACTTAAACCTGGGGCTGGAGTGATAGGACAGTGGGTCGGGCACTTGCCTTGCATGTAGTCAACCTGGGTTTAGTCCTCAGCACCCTTGTAATCATGCAAGGAGTGATCCCTGAGCTCAGAGCCAGTAGTAAGCCCTGAGAACTGATGGGAGTGCTCCCCAAAAAACACTAAGCAACCCCCTAGATTGTGCAGGTTAGGTGTCCTTGCCTTCTGCTTCTGTCCGTCCTGACCCCAGCCTCCCTGTCAGGGGACCCTTGGAGCTCACGCTTCCTTCCACAGTCCCTTCAGATCCATCAGAATCTGTTCCTAGTCTGCATCTGTCCATCCAAATAAATCAAAATCTCTAGGCCTGCTTTTTGATCATCAACCTAGATTTTTCTCACTACCTGAAAGTAGAAAAGATTTATGGAATGGTAGCAGGAGTGCTGTTCTTGATTTATCAAAAAAGAGCATTGCCAGACACCCCTTCTCCCCCAATAATCTACCCAGTCATTGCACAGAGGAATACCTTGCTTTTGGATAGCATGGGACTAGCGTGTCTCTAGATACGCATGTAAAATGATGTACGTAAAGTCTTGTTTTTCTTCTCTAGAAAATCATTGGGATATCCCCATGGTGCATGGGCGGGGGGATGAGGTGCCAGGGGTCAAAGCCAGGACATGCCTTGAGCAAGCCGTAGTAAGCCATATCCCTGACCATTTTCCTTTGTTGTTGTTCATTTTTTGTTTTTTTGAGCCACACCCGGCAGTGCTCAGGGACTTACTCCTGGCTCTGCACTCAGGAATCACAGAATCACTCCTGGTGATGCTCGAGGAACCATATGGGATGCTGGGGATTGAACCCAGGTTGTTCAAGGCAAACCCCGTATCCGCTGTGCTGTCTCTTTGACACCCCCCCCCCCCCCCCGTTTCTCATGTTAAAATTTGTGTATTGTCCATACTGGGCTGAAATAAGTTTCTTTCCTTCTTGTGTATTTTTTTTTTTGCCACATTTGCCTTGTGCTCAGGGATCACCCCTGACTGTGTTCGGGGGTCCGTATCCAGTGCCAGGGATAGAAGCAGGCCTGGCTGTGTGCAAGGCAAGCGCCTTAACCCCTACACTCTCTCTCTGACCCTCACTTCTTTATTTTTTCCATGACCATGTCTCTTTCCACGTCAGTCCACAGGTGCTCTCCCTCCATCGTGCCCTGCACGCAGAGCATCCCACATCCCACGCAGTTTCTTCCCACAAGCAGACTCTTGGCTCTTCCGGCCTTGTGCTGCTAGAACTTGCACATGCATCACTTCCCATTGGGATCAGCCTGACTGTCAAATGGGTTCGCAGAGTGCAGTTGCTCTCAGAGACCTCATGCACTTGCGATTGAAGTTAAAGGGCCCATCTCAATGCCAGAATGATAGAACATCGGGCAGGGTGCTTGCCATGCACACAGCCAACTTGGATTCCATCCCTGGCATCCCGAATGGTCCCCTGAACACTGCCAACAGTGATCCCTGAGCACAGAGCCAGGAGTAACCCCTGAGCACTGCTGGCTGTGGCCCCAAATCAACAAAACCAAAATGGTCTCTGACCTTTATTTGATGAATGACAAACATCCCTAGCTCCCCCAAGGGTTGTCCGAGTCAGCATCCTAACTCCATGCCTTAGTGACGGGGCGGGGAGGGTGGGGGATGCTGAGGTTCTGGGTAAGGACATCTGCCTGGGGACAAAACTGTCCCTTGGGTGTTGGTGCAGGAGAGGCTGTGCTGGAAGTGTCAGAGTCAGACAGATCTGCAGGATGGGGCCAAGATCCGCTCCACTAGGGTCGTGGTGAGGGTTGGCCAAGGCATGCCACTCTGCGTGGGCAGTTGGGAGGCCCTGCTCAGCGCCCCTTTGTCCTCACCCTGTGAGTGTCCAGTCTTGCCCCGAGACACCAGGTGTGTGTGGGCCCTCGGGTCCCTCTTCCTCGCCCCTTGCGTGACCTACACCCCTGTCTCTCCCGCTCCTCGAAGGTATTCAGGAGTCCCCGGTGCCCAACGGCCACTCGCTGCCCGGCAGAGACTTCCTACGGAAGCAGATGCGGGGGGACCTGTTCACGCAGCAGCAGCTGGAGGTGCTGGACCGCGTTTTCGAGAGGCAGCACTACTCGGACATCTTCACCACCACGGAGCCCATCAAGCCTGAGCAGGTACCACCCATCCACATCACGGCTGCATGGCACCACCCCCCACACCCCCGCGCAGCCCGGCTGCACCCCCATATCCCAAGGTGCCTGGTTGGGGCGCCGGGTCTAATGGGATGGGGCCTCTCACCGCCCTCAGTCAGCCTTGGCCAGACGCAGCATCCACTGAGGAAGGGAGGACCCCAGGTCTGATGTCTGGCTCTCCGTGGCCGAGCGCCTCAGTCCCTCTGGCTCTAGTGGCTGCTCTGCTGCCCCCACGTGGCTCCTTTCCTGGGGTCTAGGCCCAGCGTGGGGGATGATCTGGGTCACTCCTCCGGTGTTCCTGGTTGTTGTCTCTCGGACAGGGTGAAGGTGGGAGCCCGGAGGCCCCATGTGCCGTGGCTCACTCGGTAGGGGTCCTGTGTGCACCCCGGCACCCGCAGGGCAGCTCTCCTGGCCCAGAGACTGTCTCAGGGTTGGAATCCCAAGTGTCCCCTAGCTGACATCCCAGCAGGAGGGGCCTTGCGGAGCAGGAGGGAATTCCAGGGGCTTTGTCCAGCGAGACCCTCTGGGGTCTGGGTGAGGGAACTGTGAGCCTAGACTTCCCAGAGAAAATGCCCTGACTTGTTTGTGAAGGCCTGTCCTGATCCCCTACCAGGCACGGGTGGCCTGGACCTGCTCTTGGCCTGCGCGGGGAGCCTGTCAGCCCGGCAGGCTGCGGCCCCCACCAGCAATCCCTTCACCAGCGGCTCTGAGCACTGCCTCATGGAACTTCGCCAATGTGCTGGTTTAGAAGACTCTCCCAGGGGCCGGAAAGATAGTACAGTGGGTAGGGTGCTTTGCATGTGGCCAACCCAGGTTTTATCCCTGGCTTTCCATATGGTCCCCTGTGTATGACAAGGAGTGATTCCTGAGTGCGGAGCCAGGAGTAACCCCTGAGCACCACTGGGGGTGACCCCCAAACAAAAAAAAACCCAAAAAGAAAAACTTTTCTAAAGACTGCTAGACTTTGTCCGTCCGACTCAAAGGTTGAGGGCAACAGCTTTCGGGGATGAGACGGTGTGCGTGGGTGTGTGCAGGGCTCAGAGGCCTCCCTCCCCCGACAGCCTGGCACACTCACTCACACCATCGAGCCCCTTTGCACAGAGAGGCAGAGGAACTCGCAGGCGGCCACACAGTAAGCCCTGTGTTCACCTAGCCAGCACTGGCGAGTGTCTGTGCTGTGCCCAACACGGGCACTAGCAGAAACTCTCTGGATCGACCCTCAGAGTGTCTGCAGGTGCCGGGGAGACTCAGAGGCTATGAACTGGCCCGGGGCGGTGGGCTCAGCTGTGCCAGCTGTGAGAAGGGGCTCGGACGGGCTCCGGCAGTATAAATCTGGGGCTGGGCCTGCGCGGAAGTCACAGGGGCTTCCTCTGGGCGGAGGATATTCACTTGACACCTTGGTGCAGGTGGGCAGAGCCTGGATTGGGGACAGGATCTGTATTGTGGCGAAGAGAAGGTGATGGCCCAGTGCAAAGGCCCTGAGGTCAGGTGCCAGGGCTTTCGGGGAGGGAGCTGGTGGTGTTAGGGATATGGTCTGCTCACTCCGCACTCAGGATTCTGCTCTCTCTCTCCCTCGGAGGTGGGCTCATGACAGGACTGGGCAGAGCTGGACCTGAGCATTTCTTTTGTAGGGTTCAGATGCTGGTCCCCTTCACACTGGGCTGGGCCACAGGAGTGCAGTGGTGGAGCCCTGGGCTTTAGACAGAAGTGAACTTTCCTTCACTGACAGCCTCTCTTATGGCTCGGAGCCCTTCTGAGAGACGGCCGAGGACTCCTGTCACTGGGGAGGAAGGAGAGAAATACAATCGGGAGAAGTTCTGTGGATGAGGCCTGTCATTCTCCCCTAGAATATGGGAAAAAAAAGAAACCCCAGACCCCCAGTCTTCTCATTGTTGGTAAAGTCACCGCATAGCAGAACTAGCGAGGCTGGGACGACAGGCTCTCCCACTCCTGCCCCGTTTCCCACGCCGGTCTCGTCTGAGGTTGCACAGCCAGAGAGTGGTGGTGTGGGAGGGCGGAGGGTGAAGCCTCTGATCTCGGCACGGAGCCCGCAGGAGCTTCCTTCAGATGTTCAGGGTGAGAGGCTGGGCATGTCCCCCGGGGCTCCCGTGATTTGCCCGAAGCTCAGACTCATACATAGATTGTTTGACTTCTCGAATGTCCAGAGAGACCGACCTGCACCTCCGGGCCTTCGTCCCTGGGAGGGATCCAGGGATCACGCTCGCATCCTTGTTCAGACATTCGGAGCCAGCCTCATTCAGCCAACAGATTTCTTGTTGGCTGTGAGCCTGGCCCGGAGCCAGGCGCTCTGGCTGGGGAGGGAGGAAGCTTCAGGCTGTAGCTCTCTCTCGCTGGGGCCGTGTGAGAGGAATTCAGATGCTCCAGGGCCAAGAAGGGAGAAGGCTCTGTGGGTCCCAGGAAGGAGAGCCTCGCAGCGAGCCCGCCAGGGCATGAGAAGGGGTGTGGGCCAGTGGGCCCATGCAGCAAGGAGGACCCCTGGTGCGGGGCAGGAGACTCTGCATGATGAACTGTGGGTGTTCCTCAAGCCTCTTAGCCATTCCGTGTCCTTCAGCGTGAGGCGGGCACCCGGGGGGCCTTTGGGGGAGCGCGTGTGCTGGGCTAATGACTCACTCCGTGCTTCCTGGCTAATCGGCTTCACCTCCCCATGAGGCGCGGTAATGAGGAGCGATGGAGGGTGAGGCCGCAGGGCCGCCGGGCACGCATACAGCCACTGGACTATGAATGACATCCCCCCGTGCCAGGGGCCTACTCACTCCGGACAGAAGGTGACCGAGCGAGGGGGTGCAGGCGGGAAGGGGAGATGGGACAAGGGTGCAGGTGCCTCGAGCCCCTCCTGCTGGCTCTGCTTTCCCTTGGGAGCCCCTTGGGTGGGTGGGTGAGTGGGTGGGAGATGGGTGCAGGCTTCTTGGAGCAGCTCATGCTGTGTCTGTCTGCAGAATGTGGGGGACTCCTGGCAGACTTGCAGGGTGGGATGGTAGCTGGCCTGGTGGGGAGGAAAGGGTGTTTAGTGGCTCTGGAAATGGAGACAGGGGCCTTGGGGCCAGCAGCTGTCCTGCACGCAGGTCCACAGACCGGCAGAGACAACCAGGACGGAAGGACAGCAGTTTCTGGAATTCCTGCACCTGCGGCTGGCCCTGCCCTGCTCCATGGACTAGCGCTAGAGGCCACGGGTCACACCGACTCTGCCCCTCCTGAGAAAGTCCCCTTTTCCCCGGACCTCGATTTCCAGACGGGGGGGGGGGGGGGGCTGACCTGACTGTGGTTTTGATGGCAGCAGCAGCGGTGGGTGCAGCCTGACCCCTGCAGCCTTGCCCACTCCAGGACTCTGTGCCCACGATTCCATCCTTCCCAGCCTTTCTTGTCGGATGGTACCCTGGGACGCTGGCGGGAACAGGCTGTGGAGATTTGCCAGCCCTGTGTCCAGATTGGGGCATTTAAAATTTTTTTTTCCAGATTGTTCACCTCCCCAAGTTCAGATACAGGGGCTTCTTCTGGGACTTGTTGAGGCACCACTAAAATGGAATTTGATCTCAGGATCTCTGGTTTTCAACTTAGACCAGACAGTTCCCAGGGCCTGTATGTCGCTGAAGGATCGAGAACCTTTTTCTGATGGGGCCTTTGGTAGAAAAGCCCACCTATCCCTCTAGAATCTGAGTCATGACCTCGGCCTGGCAGGTTAGACCTCTTCCATCATCCAGCCCACTTGCCCAGGGGAGAGAGTACTCCTTCTCAGCAGGCTCTGTACTTGGTGGGTTGTCCAGGAGGATACTGGAAACTGAGGAAATCCCTAGTCTTGCCAGGGTTGGAGGGGGTTAACTCTCTCTCTCTCTCTCTCTCTCTCTCTCTCTCTCTCTCTCTCTCTCTCCTCCTCTCTCGCTCCTGGGGCAATGGAATGCTTCCTTTTTAAAGCAGTTATTGAAAAAGCAATTCTATTGTCCCCACATGCGGAGTGAGTAAAAATCCGCTTGGAGGAGAAGAGAGGGAGGAAAAAAAAAAAGAAAAAAAAAGAAAGGAGTGTGGGTGGCTGGTGTTTCCGGCTGCGAATCCCTGTCAGTAAAACTCGCCTTGACTTTCTGTCGAGGTGGGAGCGGCCCTCCTCTGGCCGAGTCCCGCCAGCCCGCCACCGTATTTACTCTCGGCAGACTATTAACCAACACCAGGCTATTAATCTGGCTTTTGAGCCTTCACTAAAGCCCATAAAAGCTCACAGTTGTCAAATGGAGTTCATTTTAATTTCCTTTCAATCACAGTAAATTATTCAGGTGATAAATCAGCTGGAGCAGCCTCCTGGCTGTAATAGAAACCCTAATTCCTGGCTAATTATCCAGCCCATTGCTGCCAACAGATCAATACGGGCGCAAAATGGAACGGGCCCAGGGCCCTCCCTCCCATCGGGCCCAGACAGAAAGACAGCTGGGGAAGGGGCTGTGCCGCTGACCTCCCAGGAAGTTCAAAGGTCACTGAGGTTAAACGGGAGAAGGCCTGTCCCTTGTCTGTTGCAAGCTGCCAGGACTGCCTCCTGCTCTCGTGTGTGGCTCTGCCGTGGCGGGCGGCCAGGTTTGTGTTCCTGAGCGTGAGTGAGCGTGCCTGATGGGGGTGGCCAGAGGCACACCCGGGTCCCGCAGGGGCATAGTAGTGGGGGTGCTGGCGCTTGTCTTTCCTTTGCGGGTCACTTTGCAACTCTCTGGTAGACCTGAACTCACGGGAAGGACAGGGATAGGGAGGAAAGGGGGAGAGGTGACATCTGTCCAGCAGCTGAGGAAGGGGGAGAGCTTCCCGGAGGAGGGGCCATGGGCAGGACCCAGATGCACGGAAGGGGCAGAGGTGAGTGGCGAGAGCATGCCGTGGGCTCAGAGGGACAGTGTTGGACCAAGGCAGGGTGGGCTCAGAGGGACAGTGTTGGACCAAGGCAGGAAGCAAGGTGAGCGGCCATCTGGGTGGTCAGGTTAGGGCAGGAATTTAGGGACATGGGACCCAAGAGGCTGGAGGGAAGCCGTGAGGGGGCTCCTGTGGTTTGGGGGAGCCTGACGCCGACTTCTCAGTTCTCCTGGACGCAGTCTCAGTCTGCACTGGGCCTCCCTTGCCCCAGTCTCCTCTTGACACACCCCTGCAGAGAACCCCAGTGTAAAACCCAGGCACAGCCCTTCTTCACGCCTATTCTTCACTGCCACCCTGGCCCCCTGCATGCACACAGGCTGGTCACTGCCCCTCACTGCCCCTCACTACCCCACCTGGCTGGGCCACAGCGATGTAGGGGTGTCTTCCCTTCTTCACGCTCTCACCACCAGTTCCTGCTGCCTCTGCCCCATGGGCGAGATTCTTCCATCTGACTTCTGAATCTACCATCTGAGGCCCAACCTTCATCAGCCTCACCCTGGCCTCCTGTCTGACCGCCCTAGTCTATCGGGTTCCAGTCATTATTGTAGTAGTAGTAATTGTTGCTCACTTTTTATTTATTATTTGGGGGTTGATTTTGGGTCACCTCCAGCAATGCTCAGGGATAACTCCTGACTGTGCTCAGGGATCACTCCTGGCAGTGCTCGGGGGTCACCCTATGTAGTGCCAGCCTGGGTTATCTACACATAAGGCAAGCTCCATGCCCATTCAACTCTCTCTGTCTTTTATTGATCATTAAAAAAATTATAGGGGCTGGAGTGATTGTACAGTGGGTAGGGTGTTTGCCTTGCACCCGGCTGGCCCAGGTTCGAGTCTCAGCATCCCATATTGTCCCCTGAAAACCACCAGGAGTAATTTTTGAGTGCAGAGCCAGAAGTGACCCCTGAGCATCACTGGGTGTGACCCAAAAAACAAAAATAAAAAAAAATTTGATCCTTTTGTTTTTGGGAACATACCCCAGGGTTTTCAGGGGCTACTCCCAGAGATTTCATTGCTCAGGGGTTGCTTCCCATGGTGGCTGCAGTGCCCCCCGTGTACCCTCCCCCCATGTGTGCCAGCCCCTTGAGCTCTCTCCCTGACCGTTTGGTAGTGTCTGCGTATCCGTGACCGTGCGCCCGCCTGCTCCCCTCACCGCATTACAAACCCACAGTTCTTTCACTGTACAGACAGGGCACTTGAGGCTGTGTGAGATGAGCACAGTGACTTAGCCAGATGCGCACAGGAAGTGCAGAGCAAAGATGCGAAGTGCCAGTGCCCAGGCTGGTGGAGCTGGGTGATCCCTGTCACTGCACTGTCAGTGGATTATTGCAGGTGGACAGTTTCCTTGGGCTGAATCTGGCAGCTCAGTGGACAAAAGCTCCCTGGGCACTAAGCATGAGCCAGGCCATGTCACAGTGGTTGTGTGGGGTGATGTGGATGGAGGCCTGTGTGATTGTTGGCCTGTTCCACTCTGACCTGCTTTTGATCCTCTCTCGATCCTTCCCTCCCCTCATGGGGCTGTGCTCAGCACCAAAGGCCTCCTTTGCAAACACAGCAGAGTTTGCCCGCAAGTGTTCTCTCCAGGGAGGGAGGACAGGAGAGATTGGGGCTGTTTGACTGGCAGAAGGGAAGACTTTTGCGGGGGTTTGATCAGGAAAGAAGTCAGGCAATGGAAACTTGCTAACAGCCCCAAATTTCTAACAATGAAATGGGTCTCTCTGAGGCCTTGAGCTTCCGGTCACTGGGGTATGTGAGCAGATTTCCTCCTTTGCCATCTGTGCTCTCGGAGGAGAGTTCACTGCAGAGGGGCCTGGCGCGGGCCCTGTAGGTGAAAGTGCCTGCCCTGTGAGCGTGAGGCTGCGTGTTGAAACTTTGATTCTGCTGTGCCAATGGTCCAGCTGGCCTCCCTGCCAGTCACCCCAGGCGAGAGGGTAGAAAGCCCGGGACAGACTCCATTAGCTCAAAGTCAAGTTTCTTGTGGCCTAAAAGAATGAGTCTGAGCCAAGGAGACTGAGGGCGAGATGGAAGAAATGGGGCAGACTAGGGGTGGCAAGCAGAGGGGGCCCCCTGGGTGTGTCTGCCTGCTCAGTCCGGGCCCACCTTCTCTCCTATCTGTGGCATCACCCGGAAATTGAGGCCCCATTGGATGCTCTGTCTCTCCCCTCCACGGTACCCCTCCTCCCGTCCCCGCCCACCAGCTCTCCAGCCGGTCAGCCAGGGACTGGCTGCTGAGCTCACATCTGCTCCAGCTTCCAACTGTAACATGAGAAGCAGAGTTAGTTGGGTGCTCAGGGGCCTCCAGGGACCAGCCGGGGCCCTTTGAGTTGCATGCATAGTCCCCAATAGCACTGTCTGATGGCAGAGGCAACCCCTAACTGGGGATGCTGTTGGGACTCCCTCCACGCGGTCAGAAACGCCCCCTTTCCAGCACTCTCATCACTTAGCCTGAGAAAGTCCCAGACGCTTCAGGCGGCTCTTTCCAGTCCCATTTGTGGCTCCAGGAAGATGAACTACTGCTTGGGAATGTTGGGTACCTGCAGGAAAGGACCTCCCCATTGGGAAGGGTTTAGTCTAAAGGAATGTTTTTCATCACCAACTCCTGACAAGGAGACTTCAGTAGTTGGTACCTGTGTCTCTGAGGAGGGCTTCGGTGTGCAGAGCCTTGGGGGTGTTGAAGGGGGAACCATTCATGTTGGGCAGATGAAAGAAGGAGTTGGGGCTGGGTGGGGTGGAACTTCCCTATAGTTGGGACGGGACTTCCCTATGATTGGGGCGGGACTTCTCCATCTATTCCACAGCCCCCCCAGGGAAGGTGACAAGGATCTGTTCAGGGTCCCTGGGTACAGATATGGTGGCTGGTGGCTGGAGGGTATGGCCTGCAGGTTTTGGCTCCCCAACCCCAAGACTAAGCAAGAGGATGTTGACAGTCTGACAGTTGATGCAGAACTTGGGAATTCTGCTTTAGGGCAAGGGAACCTTCTTCCTTATCTCTCTGCTCTGAGGCTGCTGATCTAGGGGAAAGGGGTCCCCTGCCTGCTGACTGGAGGCACAACTGGGTCCCCAAGTGTCGCTAGACCTTTTCCTCCATCTCTGGGATTCTCTGCAAACCTGAGTCGGTGACACAAAGCAGGCCAGAGGAGACCCCAGTGAAATGTCCAGCACCTTCTCTCAGAACTAGGGCTCAGAGAGTAGACCTCTAGAGGAGAGGAACTCCAGAAACGAGGAAGGGCTGGGCTGCCCCAGGAGGAAGCAGGTGGGGTCTGGCCTCTTTAAAACCTGAAGTTTGTGGGGCCTGAGTGATAGTGCAGTGGGTCGGGCGTTGGCCCTGCATGCGGCTCATCTGGGTTTGATCCCCAGCATCCCATATGGTCCCCTGAACACCAAAGCACCATCAGGAGTAATTCCTGTGTGCAGAGTAACCCCTAAGTATTGCTGGATGTGATGTGCCCCCCAAAAGCAAAAATAAATAAATAAATAACTATAAAAAACCCCAAAAACCACCCAATAACCTGAAATCTGAAGGATGAGGAGCCAGAAACTGACATGTGACCCCAAAGTGCAGTGCAACTGCCCCCAGTGGACGTGGCCCTGTCAGTGCCTGGCCAGGAGGAGCTCGTGTGTGTGTGTGTGTGTGTGTGTGTGTGTGTGTGTGTGTGTGTGTGTGGCAGGGCTGGAGGGCTGGGGAACTGCAAGCTGATGAAGGGAGTGAGGAGCAGGGGAAAGGTACTTCTCTTCCAGTAGGGGGAAACGAAGTAGAAACTCCTCCCCAGGAACAGAAATGGGGTAGAAATCCCTGAACCATAGTCCACTGAGCCCTGCCAGTAGCAATCTCTGAGATGCTAAGGCAAGATTGAGCCCACATCAGTCTCCTTGCCTGGGGATGAGGTTCCCACAAGGATTCCTGCTGGAAATCCTGCTCCTGGCACTCTAGAAGCATGGGGAGCCTCTAGTCCAGCCAGTCCCTCGCATATCCGTGTGCCATTATTGTGACTGAGCCCCAGAGCTGCCCTGGAGTTGGGGTCCTGGCTGCTGATGCCCGTCTCCCATCTTTTCCTGAGCAGCTTTCAAAATATTTTCTGAACATCAGGAGGCTCTGTGTATTCTTGTTTTCCCTGTGGATATAGCCAATGGGGCAGAAAGTTGGGGGGCAGTATTTTCCAAGAACGATCATTAGACCTGTTTTACAGGATGGGGGAATGTTTGGGGCTGCCCCCGCCCCTACGGAGCAAGTGGTAACAGTGTTAAAAGGGAGTGGGCATCTGGGCATTTGTGAGGGTCTGTGAGGTTGACACCTCTCTGGGAGCTGCTTTTTTTGCCATGGGGTCGGAGGTTGGTGGTGGTGATGGTGGAGGGGATTGAGACCCATTCCGGCTCTAACATTCTGTGGGAGATAAAACGAATGGAAATCCATCTCTTATTTTATTTTGACTTGTTTATGGTTTTTCCCTCCTGTCTGTTCCACTCGTCAATGACAGGTAAATTCTGTGTATGTGGGGCTTAAAGATTACAAGGGAATTGTCACAGAGCTGCCTGTGCCTTGCTGGGATGTTCTTTCAGTCATTTATTCATTCATTCATCCAAGAAATGTTTACAGATATGCCATGACAGTGACATTGCCCACCTGCTCTGTGCCGTGTGGCATAAAGTCACAGCAATAAATGCAGCCGAGGGGATGTGTGTAAAAGGACTTTCTGGCAGAGATATTAAAAAAAGAAATTCCAAATTGTGCAGATATTGACAATTTAAAAGAAAAGAGAGGGCAGGGGGTGGTACAGTTTTTAGGGCTCTTGCTTTGTATGTGATTGGCCCTCATTTAATCCTTGGCACCATAGTCCATCAAGCCCTGCCAGGAATGATCCCTGAGCACAGAACCAGGAGTAAGCCCTGAGCACAACTAGGTGTGGCCCTATAAATCTACCCTCTGCTATTTTTTTCAAAAATGAGAGAGTAGCAAAAGATAAAGAATTCCAGTCCTACAGTTTGATTGCTTCCACCCCCCCCCCTTTTTATTGATTCACTGTGAGGTACAGTAACAAAACTTTCATGTTTGAGCTTCGATCATACAATCATCAAACACCCACCCCTTCACCAGTGCACGTTTTCCACCACCAAAATCCCCATTATTTCCTCCCACCCCCACCATTCCGCACCTACCCCTGCCTGTATGGCAGACATTTTGCACAATACTCCCTCTCTACTTTGGTTACCTTCAATATTTTGAGACCAGTCCCACCACCATTCATTACCTGCCGAAAAGGCAGTGCTAGACAATGTGTTCTGTATCGATTGTTATGGATACAATATAATGTCGTGTGGCTGCTCTTGCAACTGCGCACTCTAGGAATTCTAAAATTTTAATAATTGGGGTCTGGAGAGATTGCTGCAGCAAGTTGCTCAGGTTTGAGATTCGTTTGTGTGTCTCTGGATCATGGCCATGTGGGAACTTAAGTAGATGGTGGCTGCATGTGGGCGTCATCTCAGAGTCCCATCGGGGCGGGGGGAAGGAGAAGGGCTGACTTCTCCACTGTCCTGTGAGGCCTGGCGTTTACCGCCACCATCACCCGTACCTGGAGCTTTTAGCTTAGTTCTAGAAGATGGCAGCCACTGGGATTTCTAGGGGGCAGGTGGAGGGACAGCACCTCCTGCCCCCATCTGGAGTGGCCCGGTGAAAGTGGCCTATTGCAAAGTCCAGAGCCATCTCTGCAGCAAGTTGCTTGGGTCCGAGATTCGTTTGTGTGTCCAGTTTGGTTGCTTTAAAAACACATTGGAAATTGGTATTGTATGATTTGATCATTTACAAAGCTTAAAAATACCTTTATTGTTTTTTTAACAATAAAGGTACTTTATTGTTATTGTTATTTTACTCTCCAGAATATGGTCCTCTGAGGTATCTTCAATAATTTGACTCCATCAGCAAGAAAATCAAAACAAATGGGGGCACATAAAATTATAAAAAACTTTACAGGGTAAAAGAAACTTGGGTTAACATAAAAAGACACCCTACTGAATGGGAAAAATATTTGCACATAATACAGCAGATAAAGGGCTGTTATCCAAGATATTTAATAAAACACAAAAGTCAATAACCCCAAGCCAATAATCCCATCTAAAAACGGAGGAAGAAGATGAACAGACATTCCCCCGAAGAGGACAAATGAATGGCCAGTTGGTATATGAAAATATATCACTTTTTATCAGAGTAATGCAAATCGAAACAATAATGAGATATAATCTCAAACCAGTGAGAATGACTGATATAAAAGAGACTGGAAACAATTAGTGTTGGTAGGGATGTGGTGAGAGAGAACCCCCACTCACTGTTGGTTAATGTCTTGAAATAAAAATTATAGTAATTATGGGGCTGGAGAAATAGTATAACAGTAGGGTGCTTGCCTTACATGCAGCTGACCTGGGTTTGATCCCTGTACCCCATATGGTTTGCTGAGCTCTCCAGGGGTGATCCCTGAGTGCAGAGCAGGAGTAAATCCTGAGCACAGATGGGGTGGTCCCCCACAAACCAAACCAAAACAAAATTATAGTAATCAAAACTAAATCCATTTAAGGGATCAAATACCAGATAGAACACAGTTCAGTAGAAAACTAGTGATTTGGAAAACATAGATGAGGAAATATTTTAATATGCAGCATAGAAAGCCAAAGAGTTGGGAAATCTGAAAGAGAGGAAAAACGAAAAAGCAAAATTTTATGAGAAGGTCCAGTATATGTTTAATCGTTGCTTTGGAAAAATTAATGGAAAAAAAGAAAAGGCAATAATTGAAGAAATATAAATTAAAGGATATGTAGAATAGAACTATTGAAGACACATATCATTAGATTGAAGAAACATAATACATTCCAACAAGTTAAAAAATAAATATTTATCTGGCCAAAACCGTAATGAAATTGGGGAACATCAAAGACAGAGATAAAAGTATAAAAGCATATTCAAGAGGAAGAGAGAAATAATTAGCTCAACAAATAGAACACAGGGCTGGAGAGATAGTGCAGGCATTAAGGTGCCAGCTTTGCACCCCAACCACCCCAGTTTGAGTTCCCCTGTGCCACATGTGACCTTCAGGCACCACCAGGGGTCCCTCCTGAGCACAGAACCAGAAATAGCCACAGAGCACTGTCAGATGGGGCACAAGAACCAATCCCTACCCCCCCCCAAAAAAAAGAGAAAACAGTAAGATTGGGAGTGGGCTGATCTGAATAAAAATTCTGAAGTTCTAATATTAATTACACTGGAGGAAAGTAGATATACTGACAAAAGATTTGGTTGTCTCAGGTGAATAAATTAAGGGACACCAGTGAAGACATAAATAGAATGTATAATTTCCAAACCAGAAAAAAAACCAAAAAAGTTATTGAATAATTAATGAGTGCAATTCAGGGGAGAAGAAGAAAGAAACAAGAATAAAGCATGATGACTTAGGGACTGGTGAGCCAGCTCAGGGGTAGAGCAAGTGCAAGTCCTTGAGTTTGATCCCCAGCACGTACAAGGTTGCGAGTAACACTGAAAGGGGAGCTGTAAAAAATAAAAATTGAAAAGAACAATGACTTACAAGTACAATATTAGATGATAGATGAGTTCTATCAGTAAATATAGATTTTATTTGTCAGATAACATGGCTGCAAGTACAGAGATAGGAAAAAATCGGAAAATTATTAAACAAAATCTAATAGATTATTTTACTCTAAGGTGAATTTTATTTTATTTTTTAATTGAATCACTGTGAGATACAGTTACAAAAATTTTATGTTCGAGTCATACAATGATCGAACACTCATCCCTCCACCAGTGCACATCCTCCACCACCAATGTCCCCAAGATACGCCCCCTTTTTCAATTCTCTCCCTGCCTCTATGGCAGACAATTTCCCCCATACTCTCTCTCTACTTTTGGGCATTATCGTTTGCAATATAGATACTAAGAGGCCATCACGTTTGGTCTTTTATCTACTTTCAGCACACACCTCCCATCCCAAACGATTCCTCCAACCATCGTTGTCTTAGTGATCCCTTCTCTATTCCAGCTGCTTTTTCCCCTAGCTCATGAAACAGCCTTCCAACTATGGAGCAGTATTTCTGGCCCTTGTGTCTACTGTCCTTGGGTGTCAGTCTCGTATTATGCTATTTTATATTCCACAAATGAGTGCAGTCATTCTATGTCTGTCCCTCTCTTTCTGACTCATTTCACTTAGCATGATACTCTCCATGACCATCCACTTATAAGCAAATTTCATAACTTCATCTCTAAGGTGAAATTAAGGCCTAATAGTTCCTCAAAGACAAATGGGATCATTACTCAATTACAAGAATAACCATTTGTAGGAAGATTTAACATTCCTAAACTTATATCCCCTTATGAACAAAGACTCAAAATATTTACAACAAAAATAATCAATGCAAAATGAAATAGAATCCTATTATAATTTTGGAGACTTTAAGTTCTGTTTCTAGTGGACTGATACTGATTTATTGAACAGGTCAATAAAACTTGGCAAGGATATTTCTAAGACTTAAACAATAACCTAAAATCTTGATCAAATAGATCAAGTAAAGAATATGTGTGTTTTACAAGCACACATGAAAGACAAACAAAGATGGACTGCATGCTAGTCTTGAGAAGAAAATTCGGAAATACCAAAAATCTACATCATGGACCATATGCTCTGGTCACAGTATACAAAAATCAAAAATTAATAGTGCAAAGCAAAATTCCAATCTTTCGTATGTTTAAAAGCTAAAATAAATGGAAAAATCCAAGGGTCAAAATATAAATCCTAATGAAAACTACAAAATATTAGAATGGAAGAACCAAAATTAAAAAGTTAAAAAACAAAACAATACAGCACTGGGGCTAGAGCGATAACACAGTAGGTAGGGCATTTGCCTTGTGTGCTGCCCACCCGGGTTTGATCCCCAGCATCCCATATGGTCCCCCGAGCACCAGCAGGAGTAATTCCTGAGTGCATGAGCCAGGAGTAGCCCCTTGCATCGCTGGGTGTGACCCAAAACAAAAAATTTTTTTAAAAAGTACAGCACAAAAACTTTAGCACTGAAACTAATGTGTAGATATTTCTAGGGAAATGAATTTTTATGAGTTAAGAATATTGAACTAAATGTGTCACTTAAGAAGTGAGAAAAAAGAGCAACAGAGTAACTTCTAGTGAAGCAAACAGTGTGGTCCGAAATAATCTGTACATGTGGCAAATAATTAAAGCCAGTACAGAACTGTGCTAAATGAAAATAAGACCATCTTCCTACATCTTGTGCTTAGGGAGCCAGTGTGAAACAATGGAAAAAGAAATTCTAGACCTGTATGTTTGACAAATAGCAGTGAGTGGTGAATGGTGTTGGCTAGACCACTAGGTGGATTGGTCTTGGTATGGGATTGACCCAGTTGCTTTACAAATAGTGACGACTTTGCTTTGTAAATAGTAACAGTGGGTAGGGTGTTTGCCTTGCATGTGTCCCACGCCGGTTGACCAACTGGAAGCTGATCAGAAGAGATGCCCAGGTTAGGGAAGGAACTCAACCTAGACCTAACATTTAATTAGGATTTTATGTGTTCCAGATATTTTGCTGAACTTTTATGTGGCTCCTAGCCCTCCTGCCTCTATGGCCCCTGAAGTAGAGGGTGTCAAATTGTTCCCATTTTACAGATGGGAAAACAGAGGTTAGAGGACAGCAAAGTAAAGATGCATAGGGAGAAGTATTTAGAAGGCAGATTCTAAAGCCAGGTAGAGTTCAGGGACTGTACCTTGAACCACCACATATTCTGCACCCCATTCCCACCATCATCCTTCCCCTCAAAAAAATAAAAATAAAAACTGTCTTGTGAAGTACTTGAGGAGGAAGCAGAACAGACTGGCTAGGAGAAGAGAAAGCCCAGTGAACACTCAGGGGTGTCCTTAAGCCCTTTTGGAAGAAAAGTGATTGATTTGTGGCTGCCATGGGCCAGCCTCAGGCCCGGTCAAATCAAAGCAGCAGCATTCAGAGAAGAATCTGAGAGCCCCGTGGAACAAACCTTCCACATGGGCAGAGTTGCCCCGGGAGGAACTGGGGTGTGGGTTTCCCGCCACTGTGTGCATGGCATGCACAGTGTGGCTGCCAAGAGGTGTCTGAGCAAGGAACCTGAGATGGTCCTGTGATCTCAGGCCACTGAGGGCCCAGGAATCCTCACCCATCCCTTGGGGATTCCTAGTAGCGGCGACTCATCAGGGCGAGGCTTTGCAAGGACGAGGGCAAGAAACTGCTGAAAGCAGGTCAGGGCTTGTCTGGGAGGGGAGCCCGTCCTCAGTGACAGCCGGGCTTCCCTGAGGTCATCCACAGCGCTGGGCCAGGGGCATGAAGGCCAATTCCTGTGGATTCAGAAGAGCTCTAGGGAGCCATCTGTGGGAATGTGCTGTTCTGGAGGGTCTGGCTTGGAGTCTGGGGGCTGAGGCCGGAGCACTGCAGCAGGATGATGTGGGGGGTGCGAGGGCCCTGCGCTGGCTTTGAGCAGCCTGCAAGTGTGTAGACTCTGCCTTGCCCTGGGAGTCTTGGGGGAAGGGGCAGTGGGCTTCCCCTGGCAGGGGACTGGGGGCGGGGAGGATGGCCGGACAGCCTGGGAGTGCAGAGCACAGGCTTGGGAGCAGCTTCCTGTGACTTTGCAGCCTTTTCTTCGAGAAGACCTTGAAGTGGAGGGATTGTAGCTCACCCTGAGTCCGTAAAACGATAGCTCCCTCCCAATATGCAATATGCAGCAATTTTTTCTTTGGGTGCAGCTGTAACCTCCCCGCCCCCCCCCCCCTTTTTGGAGGGTGCACATCTGGCAGTGGTGCTCAGGGATCACTACTGGCAGGGCTCAGAGGGTGGTGCTGGGTACTGAACCCGGCTCAGCTGTGTATAAGGCAAGCACCCTACCTCTGCTCTATCCCTCTGGGCCTGGCCTGACCTTTCCTGTTGTGTGGCTTTGGAGCCAAAATCAGCAGCTTGGTGACTACCTCCAGCTTTGTGCTTGTGGGGTTAGGAGTGGGGTTGTTCCTTGCAGGGCTGGGGAAGGAAGCTGGGGCTCCTGAAAGCATGTGCTCACTTCTAGGAGATGCCTCTTTGGCCTGCAGACTTGTGCAGTCTGCAAACTGCACTCTATACTTCATATGTTAAGTAGGGTTAACAGTTTCTAAGTACACACACAGACTGAGTGAGGTGAAGGTAGTTTCTCAGAGGGTCTAGTCCATTATAGACACTTAAATGCTCTGTCCACATCCTTGCGTGTGTGCAAGCCTCTCTATGTGTATATGTGTGTGTGTGCACGTGTATGCGTGTACGCACGTCTGTGTGTGTGTGCACTTGCTGAGGTTGATGAGCCCAGGTGTGGAGGGGAAAGACCAGGAAAGTGACCAAAACAAGAGTATGCTGCTTTCAGAACTTCTGCCCAAGATGTTAGAGACCTGGGGCTGGAGCGATAGTATGGCAGGTAGAGTGGTTGTGTTGCACACGGCCAACCCGGGTTCGATTCCCAGTATCCCATATAGTCCCCTGAGCATCACCAGGAGTGATTTCTGAGTGCAAAGCCAGGAATAACCACTGTGCATTGCTGGGTGTGACCCCAAAAAGCCAAAAATAAAAAAGGATGTTAGATACCTTTGCAATACCGATAAATCAGTAAGAACTTGACCCCCTGCAAGCAAGCGCATGAGTATCTCCCATTTGGGGTAAGGCCCCATTTGGGGTAACAGAGAAGGGCTCTGGGGTCTTCTAGATATGACCTGAAGGAAGAAGGGAGCTGCCTGCACATTTCTGAAGGAGCTGTCTCTTGGGAGAGAAGCAGGGGGCTCATAGCTCAGGGGACCATGTCCTCAGCAACTCTGGATGCTCGTGGTCCTTTCCTGGAACTGGGCTGACCCTGACCCGGTGGAGGGATTTTCCGACAGAGTGAGAGTCTGCTCCTGCGTCTGTACCTTTGACTTTGTGAGCCATCACTCGCTCCATTGCTCACTTGGTCTCACTGAACCTCAGTTTCCCCATATGCAAGAGGATGGGGGGGAATATTAATACACTGGACTCTTAGTGGTCCTGGAGCTTCAGGGAAGGCCTGAGGGCAGTGTCAGAATATGTCACTCATATCATCCTTCTGGGTACCCTCCTAGCCTGCCTGGCACATAGAGATGAGAGTTGGGGGACTGGAAGTGGGCAGGGGGGAGGGATAAGAGGGTGCAGGGAGAAAACTCAAGAAGCATTTCAAGGGGCTGGACCATTAGGGAATGGTTTGATAACTCCGGAAATTCTGTTTAAGAAGTATCCAAGGGCCTGGAGACATAGTGGGGGGTTGCACACTATTGTGTGCATATAGCTGACCCCGATATCATCCCAACACTGAGTATGGTCTTCCTGCACCACCCAGCATCGTTCCCAAGCACAGAGTCAGGAAGAGCATAGCACCACTGCGAGTGACTCAGCCTTGCCTCCAAAGCATTCACACACAGATATACACACATACATGCAGAGACAGTATACACACAATAACACACATGCACGATATACAGACTGCCACAACACACACATGTGCAATACAGAGATACACACATACATAATATATACACAGTACACACCTGCACAACACATACACATGCAATATACACACACCTACACAGTACATACACACATACACAATACACGCAGATAGCACACATGGAATGGAATGTCATACATGATAATAATACGGCTAAGTGCTGTATTTGCATAAGATCTTATTTAATCCTTGCTAACTAGTCCATCCAGGGTTGTGTTTATTTTGCTCAGGTAGGAGACTGGATTTGGGTTAAATGACATCTTGTAAGGCACTGGAAGCATCACTGATCAAAGCTTCTTGCCTTTATATAGTCTTTGATTTTTGACAACAGAGACAGGAGTGTGGCTATACACTTGCCCCAAATAGCTTCCGAGACTTAAAATCTGGTGGCAGGACTAAGTGGAGCGGAGCCCTGGGTCCCCACCATCAGCATAGCCCTGGCATAGCCCTGTTGGAGCAGTTTCAGAACTGATTCTGAGCTGCTTCCTTGGACTCTGTGAAATCAGCACATGGGTCTCTGCCCTCCAGTTGTCAGCCCAGTGGGTCGGAGGCAGTTCCTTCTGCAGCAAGTTTCTTTTTCTTTTTTTGTGGGGGGCCATACCTAGCAATGCTGAGGAGCAACTCCTGGCTCTGCACTCAAGGATCACTCTTGTTGGTGCTCGGGATCTATTACGGGATGCTGGGGCTCGAACCCGGGTTGGCCGCGTACAAGGCAAATGCTGTACCTGGTGTACTATTGGCTCTGAGCCAGCCTGCAGCAAGTTTCTGAGCCTCTAGCCTCATTATTGGTTTGGAGGGCTGAAGAGCAGAGCGTTGGAGAACGTGAGTTTGGGAAGCAGAGCTGTGCACCCTGATTCTTTCCTCTCTCTTGCTGTGTCGCTCTCCTGCCACCGGAGCTCTAAGTTGGACTCATGGAATTTCCTACAGTGCTCCTGAGACCAGCCTTACCTGCACTTGCAACTTCCCCTCTGAACACTGGGGATGGGGTTGAGTATACCCCACATCTCTCCAGCTCAGATGGGGGTCTGTACCTGTGGTGTCTGACAGTGCTGTCACCATTGCTTCGGGGAGGGGTGCGGGGGGGGGTGAGCAGGTGCTAAGTGCAGGTGTGCAGGTGAATCCAGGCATCCAGGTGCATCGCATCTCCACCTGTCTGCTTGGGAGACCTGGCTGAGGTAAACATGTGTTGGGAACCCCCAAGTGAGGGGGGCTCCTGGGGAAATGGCCCAGCTCACGCAGCACATGGACTAAGAAACACGGTGCTTTTAACTTTTTGGTATTACAAACATTTTGGGTAGGTCAGAGTTGCAAATGAAAAAGTTTCAGACAATACCAGAGGTATACAATAAAAAGGTCCATCTTCACCCCCTCCCATCCCCCACCTTCCTGTTTTGTTTTTATTTTTGGTTTTTGGGTCACACCTGGTGATATACAGGGGTTAATCCTGGCTCTGCACTAAGGAATCACTCCTCCCGGTGTTTGGGGGGACCATATGGCATGCTGGGAATCAAACCTGGGTCGGCCTCATGCAAGGTAAACACCCTACCTGTTGTGCTATCGCTCCAGCGCCCCCCCCCCCCCCGCCTTCCTGTTTCCAGTCATCCTCACTGGTGACATGGTGTTCTTTATTTGCATAGTGCTTTGATGAGGGAAGAGCCTCCGTGAGCACATGCACACATATTAAAAATGTCATTAGGACTCCTCCCTTTGAGATACATAGGTGCTCTGTGACCTCCTCTGTTTTTATATTTTTGGTTTTTTTGTGTTTCTGGGCCTCACCTGACTATGCTCAGAGCTCATGGCTCTGTGCTCAGGGATCACTTCTGAAAGTGATCGGAAATGTATGCAAGGAAAGTATCTTACCTGCTTTACTATCTCTTTGGACCCTACTTTTGCTGTTTTTCATTAAAAAGTATTGCTCCCTATCCAAAGAGCACTGCTGTGAATATTTACATGTAGTGCTTTGTAACAGCTATGTAGTATTTCCATACATGGATCATCATCATTTATTTAACAAGTCCTCCTACTCCTTCCTTCCTTCCTTCCTTCCTTCCTTCCTTCCTTCCTTCCTTCCCGCCCTCCCTCCTGCCCTTCATTCCTTTTTTTCTACAAAAAGGCTGCAGGGAGCATCTTTATTCCTATTTAATTTTACACCCTGTAGGACCATGGCTGCAGGATAAGTTCCCTGAGCTGGAATGTCTGGGTCAGGGTCCAGCCCTGTGCATTTGAAAACAGGATCCCCCAAGTGAGAAAACTTGATTCTTCAGGGTGCCCACATAGTGTGGCCTGTATCTTGGCTCATGCTGATTGGACAGTTAAGAAACAGCCTGCTTTTGTGTTTTTGAGGGTGCCATGGAGGAGCCCAGGGCATAATATCATGCAAGCTACATCCCTGGCTCTCATATGCTGTGGTTTTAATGTGCTTTGATGTGCTTTAATGTGCTTTGTCATAAGTGAGGTCTCATTTTCCTCTCTTTCCTTTCCTCTTTATGTATGCCTCTCGAAGAGCCCGGCAAGCTACCAAGAGTATCCTGCCCGCACAGGCAGAGCTTGGCAAGCTCCTCGTGGTGTATTCAATATGCTAAAACCAGTAACTATAACAGGTCTCATTCCCCTGACCCTGAAAGAGCCTGTAATCGTTGGGAAAGATGAGTAGGGAGAGGCTGCTAAAATCTCAAGACTGGGACGAATAGAGACATTACTGGTGCCCGCTCGAGTAAATCGACGAACAACGGGATAACAGTGACAGTGACAGAATTCCTTTCCTCTTACATATGCTTAAAAACTTATTTTTATTAAAAACACCATGATTTACAAAGTTGTTTATCATACTGTTGTTTCAGGCATTTAGTGTTCCACCAGCATGGTCCCTTTTACCTCCCATTCCCAACCTGCCCCCTTAGGAAATTAAGAGATTTACTTTATATTACTTGTTCCAACAAAACTTTAAGAAATGGGAACTAGAAGAATCAGAAAATAAATCAGTAAGAGCCAATCTATAATTGCTATATGATTTTAACCTATGTAAACAAGGAAATAAAACCCTTCAATACAATATAATAATGCTTCTTCTCATTGGCATGAGTAAGGTTTTTTTTTTTTTTGCTTTTTGGGTCACACCCGGCGATGCTCAGGGGTTAATCCTGGCTAATGCACTCAGGAATTACTCCTGGCGGTGCTCGGGGGACCATATGGGATGATGGGAATTGAACCCGGGTCGGCCATATTGGCTCCATACAAGGCAAATGCCCTACCCGCTGTGCTATTGCTCCAGCCCTGGCATGAGTAAGTTTTTAACTCTGGAATCTAAGATAGTACATTAAATTTTCTTTTATATTTATTATTACATTATGGTAACATTATGGTAATAATCATCCCTTATCTGCCATTAAAGATTTTTAAAGAAATTCTGTGCTAATATATTTTGGAGTTTACATGAAATAGGTAAGGCCTACTTACATAACTTTTTAAAAATTGAATCACTGTGAGATACAGTTGCAAAGCTTTTATGTTTGAGTTTCAGTCATGCGATGATCGAATACCCATCCCTCCACCAGTGCACATCTTCAACTCAGTCCCCAGTATCTCCTGCCCCCATCCCAACTTTCCCTCTGCTTCCATGACAGACAATTCCCCCCATACTCTCTCTCTACTTTCGGGCATTATGGTTTGCCATATCAATACCAAGAAGCTGTCATGTTTGGTCCTTTATCAACTTTCAGCATACATCTTCCATCCTGAATTATCTCTCCATCCATCATTGACTTAGTGATCCCTTCTCTATTCTAACTGCCTTCTCCCCCAGCTCTTGAGGCAGGCTTTCAACTTTGAGGCAATATTCCTGGCCCTTGTGTCTACTCTACTGTCCTTGGGTATCAGTCTCATATTATGATATTTTGTATTCCACAAATGAGTGCAGTCCTACTATGTCTGTCCCTTTCTTTCTGATTCATTTCACTTAGCATGATATTCTCCATGACCATTCACTTATAAGCAAATTTCATGACTTCATCTTTCCTAACTGCTGCATAGTATTCCACGTGTAGATGTATCAAAGTTTCTTTAACCAGTTGTCTGTTCTCAGGTACTCAGGTTGTTTCCAGATTCTGGCTATTGTGAACAGTGCTTCAATGAACATACAGGTGCAGATGTCATTTCTACTGTGCTTTTTTGCACCCTTGGGATATATTCCCAGAAGTGGTGTGGCGGGGGTCATATGGTATAAATTTTTCTTATATATACTTTTACCTTGGAATAATCTTTAGTTTACAGGAAAGTTGGGGACCCAGACCTCTCATTAGTCTCCAGTGCAGCTCTATTACATAAATACCACCACCGGTCAAAGCTAAGAAAACAGCAATCGATTCAATCCGAAGAACTAAATTCCACACTTGACTTGGCTTTGATTTCACCTTCGGGGAAGGGAAACCTGCGTGCGAGGGGCCCCATCGTGCTTGTGTGGCCTTGGCACAGTTCGCCCAGCCTCACCCTGCGTGGAGAAGTGAGAGATGTTGCTTTCAGGGTCTTTGGGAGAGAAAGGCAGTGGCTATGGCGTTGCTGGATTGGCCCTTCGTACTGTTCCATCGGCCATTTTCATAGTCACAGCCTGTGCTAAGGCTTGGAGTATGGAATGGAAAGACTGCCCGGGCGAGGAAGAAGTGATAAGATAGTAGAGGATGGTGGTAAAGATATAGTACAATAATAGTATCGTATCAGTCCATATAGATCAATCCCTGGCATCACATGTGGTTCCCCAGCACCTCCAGGAGTAACCTCAAGACACAGGGCCAACAGTAAGCCCTGAGCACCACCTGGTACAGCCCACCCCTCCTGCCCCACCCCACCAAAACTTAAATAAAGGAAAAGAAAACTCAGTGCACTGGCAGGTTTGGGTAAAGTGTTATGCATGAAACTCTGTCAGTAGCGGTTCTGGAAACCACAGTGATAAAAGTAATTTTAAAAAAAGTGCCTGTCACAGAGGCAGGTGGGGGGTGGGAGGGAAAAGGAGTGTGGGGGCCATTGGTGCAGGAACGTGGACACTGGTAAAGGAATGGGTGTGGGAACACTGTATGGGCCCGAAGCCCAATCACGAACAGCTTTGTAATCCACAATTACTAAAAGAAATTGAAAAAAGAAAAAAGGAGAAAGGAAAGAAATAAAAAGAAAAAAAAAGAAAACTCCACATCAGGCAGTGAGCAAAGGCTGAGCAGGACTGGACTGCACCTCCTTGGCGTCCTGCCGACTAATGTCAGGTGAGCCTGGAGCAGGGCAGACCCTATTCAGGATTCATCTCCTTTCTTTGTCTTAGAATTTTGTTATTGCTTCCATAAATTAATTTATAATTTTTTTAATTGATTGAGAATCTATGGTTTACAACACTATTAATAACGATTTCTCACCACACCCATCTTTCTTTTTTACAAGTTTTACTTACCTGGTCCCCGCAGGAGGTTACCGGTGCTGGGCCACCCCAGGGGAGAAAGGGTGCTGTCCCTCCACCTGCTCCCCCTTGGCGGCTCAGTGGCCGCCATCCTCCAGAGGCCATTGGACAGTCAGGTTTGGGCCCGCAGTGACGAGACACTCGGGGCCTCCTCACAGGATGGAGGTGGAACCGGCCCTTTCCTCCCTGCCCCAGTGACACCCTGGGTTGCTGCCCATGAACAGCCTTTCTGGCTCCTGACCAAGCTGCTTAACCGCCACAATCCCAGAGATTCAGGAACAAATCTTGGAGCCCAGCAGGTTTTGGCAGAAATCCTTCTAGATTTAATTGTTAAAATTTTGGAATTCCAAAATCGTTTGGCCACTACTGTGGCCACGTGACATCATATGTTATTCATAATCAGCATAATCAGGGCTGGAGCGATAGCAAGGGCTGGAGCGATAGCACAGCGGGTAGGGCGTCTGCCTTGCACGCAGCCAACATGGCCGACCCGAGTTCGATTCCTCCGCCCCTCTCGGAGAGCCCGGCAAGCTACCGAGAGTATTCGATATGCCAGACACAGTAACAACAAAGTCTCCAATGGAGACGTTACTGGGCCCGCTCGAGTAAATCGATGATCAACGGGAGGGCCTCTACTAATCAGCAATAGAAAACAAATTGTCTACGGTTGCCTTTTCGGAAGATCTGAGTGTTGGGGTAAAATCCCAAATAATAATGGTGGGTCTGGTGTCAAAATATTGAATGTGATCAAAGTAGAGAGAGAGTAATGTGGAAATCATCTGCCCCACAGGTAGGGGGAGGATGTGGGATGGGGGGATACTGGGGTTGTTGGGGGTGGAGAATGGGCACTGGTGAAGGGACGAGTGTTTTATCATTGTATGACCGAGACTTAGACCTGAAAGCTTTGTAACTGTTTTCACGGTGATTCAATAAATAAATTTGTAAAAGGGAAAAAGAAGTTTTACTTATATTTAACTTTTTAAAAAAAAAAATTAAAGCACCGTGATCCATATAGTTAACCATTGTTGGGTCCAGCACCGATCCTGCCACCAGTGTCAGCTTCCTCTCACCAGTGCTCTAGGTTCCCTCTCCTACTCACCCCTGCCCCCAGCCTGCCATATAGACAGGAACCTTTTTATTTTATATTTTTATAGAATCACCATGAAGTACACAGTTACAAAACTTTCATGAGCGGGTTTTCAGTCAAACAATGTTCCTTCTCCAGTCACCCTTTTAAGTTCGGTTGTTAAAGTTTGGGTGTCATGATTTCAGTGTTGCTGACTCTGTGGCTTGGGTATTTGGCTCTCGCAGTCCTTAACACGTCACTGATGGTCATGAACCGCCTGGACCCTTGACCCCCGTTGCTTCTCATCTGTCTCTCTTCCCACAACCACTTGGTTTCTTTCTTTCGTTTCCCTAATACTCTGGGGCCAAGGGTGATCTAGATATCCCCGCTTTAAACCATCGCATATCCTTATCCAAATGCCATGCTTTAAACCATCAGATTTCCTTACCCAAATCCAAATGAGATCATCCTGTGCTTCTCCTTCTTCCAGCTTATTTCATTTGACCAGCTATCTTCCAGGTGCATCTGTGTGGCAGCAAACCTTTCGCCCAGAGCTCTGTGTCCGAGGTCCTCTGCTACGAGGATGCTTCCACGAGATGAGCAGACAGAGGAGCTGGGCAGAGGGTGTGAGCTGGGAGGAGCTGGCACAGGAGCCCACTGAACCTCTCCTGGCAAAGGAGCAGCCATACATACTCGCCTGCCATCCCCCAGCCAAACTGTGCCACCCACTGCCAATCCTGGCTAACTTTCTCATCCTGCCCACAGACCTTGGCACCAGTGTTGGTGCGCCAGTTCCTGAGTGAATGCAAGGCTGATCTGTCCTTGCAGCTCTTTGCCCCTCACTCCTGGGGCCTGGATCTTCTCTCTTTATGGCAAGTTTCCTTTCGGACTTTCAAGCAGAGGAAACTGCGCCCTCATGGAGCTTCTATTCTCTTGGCACCAATGGGTTCTGCAAGTTCCCAGCTGCTGCCTGCGCTCTTGCTGTCTCTGGACCGCTCTCTATCCCTGGATTTTCCCTCCTCCTCCCATGGACCCCCAGGGTAGGGGTGAAGCTGTGGGCTGGGGGTGCTCCCGGCTGGCTGGGCTGCTCCTGGGAGCTCTGGAGCCTGCGTTGATTTACCGCGCCCCACTGCGCCACATGTCTTTAAAATTACAGTGCCCATTTCCTGCTGAAATAATTTCCACAAAGAGTGGCTCCTATTACCGCAAGAGGCGTGCAGACGTCATGATTTATTATTATTTATGGTCCCAAGGCCTTGTTTATGCAAGACGGGTTAGGTGCGTGCGATAGAAATGCCATTATGCAAATGACATTGAATGTCCTTACTGCGCCTAAATAATTTTTGTGTTGGACGATTAAACCTCATCTGTTATTGATATGGGCTGCAGTCGGGCTATTACAGAGTCCCAACAGTACTTACTCCCAGTAATGGGGAAACGGAGAGCGAGAGACCCACACAATTGCCTGCAGTGGGCCGCGAGGGTCCGGAAGGAGGGGAGCACCTCCGAGGGTGCCCAAGGAGCCAGCCCGCAGCGCCCCTCTGTAAACTAAGCGTCGGGCTGGCGTGGGGGGCCGGAAGGGTCTGCGACCCTCCTCCAGAGGCATGATTTGATTCCGCCAGGGGCTCGGGCCACCCCACCCAGAGGTCCAGGGTGACTCACGTGTGCGCGTGCGTATGTGGGAGGGGAGGGCACGGAGGAGGTGGAGCTCACGGGCCCGCCAGTGTGGGGTGCCCACCACCCCACCCTGCTGCCAGCCTGCGTGCAGAGCACGCGCGCTCGCTTGTTCCCCCCTTCTTTTTTTTGACACAGCTGTGAAGTCCCATTTTGATCAGTGTTGATAGCTTATGAATTCCAAAATTGACAAAATTTACAGAAAAATGAGGATAATCCATCTTCCTTAGCGGCCTGTCAGGAGCTGGCCATACTTCATAATCTCCAATTACAGATGCTATTTTCCGACATTTACATGCAGATATTAGAACCAAATGAAAATGAGAAACAAAGAGAGAATGGAAATGCAGCTATTTATATGTATAAAAGACAAACAGGTAAATTCGAGACATTTAGATTGCATTTGGGGTCCCTTTAGGAGGCCGCCTCGGAAAGAGACAGCCTCGTGGCATGTGGGGTTTCAAGAATAAAATGGCAAGGCACCGGGCCTCAGCAGGCCTGCCCACAATTGGGGAGTTTGGCTTTAAAAATGGGCCAAGTTTGCTGGAACAGTTGGGGAACATGATTCGGGGGGGCATTTAAGGCGTCTGCTATGTTTTACGGGATCTTGGGATCACCCAGAGGTCACACTGAGCCATCCAGTCCACACACCTTCCACAAATGAGTGAGTTTAGTACCTTCAGTGTTAAAAAAAAATTATTTGCATGTTTATGGGGGAGGGAGGGGTAGGCCCTACTTTTGGACTCTGCTCTCTCCCCAAGACGAATTTCTCAAGGTTGACATCTTTTGGCGGACCGTGCAGAAGCTCCCCCAACAGGGGAGGTGCCCCCTGGACAGAAAAGCTCCTCCGGGCACAGGGGGTGCTGCTCCTAGTCAGTGTTAAAAATGGGAACAAAATAATAAGCTTAATGTGGAGGGAAGGAGTTCTGGTGCGTGGCTCGTGTCTGCTCCCTCCTCCGGGCTGGCCTGTGCGGCGGCTTTGTAATGAAAATGTTCTTCCCATAAAATTGAAGGGAGAACAGCCCTGCTGCCCTCGTGACTGCATGTGGCACTGGCTTCTGGAAAGCTGGGGATATTAATTAGCACTGCTTTGGCTGAAACGCTCCCAACCATGTCGGATGCTGCGATTTCTTCTCTTTGTGAGCTTGACATGGGGCCCCAAGTCTGCCTGGGCTTTCCTAGCTTACCATGGACACTGAACTTCTTGGGGACTGGGACGGGGGGAGGGGAGGTGGGATTAAATGATTTCCTTGCCTGGAAATAAAAAATGGGTGATTTCAGGGTGTTCCTGGGTGGCTGGGGAGACAGAGCGAGCTTGGCTGGTGGAGACAGTGGGATGTGGAGCCGGGGACCCCTCTCCACCTTTGGCTCGGAAGCTTCTGTCTGTGTGAGGCCTGTTTGCAGCCGGCAGTTGGATGTTACTTGTGGAGTGATTTGTGGGACAGAGGAGAAGGAAATGAAGCCTGTGAGCTACATGTAGTGTCTGGATGAGAGAGAGAGAGAGAGAGAGAGAGAGAGAGTTCAAAATCAAATTCAAGCCTGGTCTTCATGAGTGTTTGTTTACATGCCCAGTCTTTTTTTTTTTTTTATTAGTGAAACACCATGAGGTACAGTTGTAGATTTACAAATTTTTGTGCTTGGGTTTCGTTTATACAATGATCAAATACCCATCCCTCCACCAGTGCCCATTTTCCACCCCCATGGATAACATCCCTCCCCCCATCCCCCCATCCCACCCTGCCACTGTGGCAGGGCATTCCCCCCCCTTCTCTCTCTCCTTTTGGGTGTTGTGGTCTACAAAAGAGGCATTGAGTGGCAACCATGTTCAGTTCATAGTCTACTTTCAACATGCATCTCCCCTCCTGGGTGGATCCTCCAAACACCCTTTATTTGGTGCTCCCTTCTCTATCTGAACTGCGCTTTCCCCTAGAATACCCGGCTGGCCTCTAAGCTATGGAGTAATCCTCCTGGTGTTGATCTCAGCTATTCTTGGGTATTAATCTCATACTTTGTTACTTTATATCCCCCAGATGAATGCAATCTTTCTATGTCTATCCCTCTCTTTCTGACTCATTTTGCTTAACATGATACTTTCCATGTTGTACCACTTGTATGTAAATTTCATGACTTCATCTTTTCTAACAGCTACATAGTACTCCATTGTGTAAATGTACCAAAGTTTCTTTAACCAGTCATCTGTTCTTGGGCACTCAGGTTTCTTCCAGATTCTGGCTATTGTAAAGAGTGCTGCAATGAACAAACAAGTGCAGATGTCACTTCGACTATACATTTTTGCCTCTCTGGGATATATTCCCAGATGCCCAGTCTTTTTGAGTAAACTGTGGGTATCTGCACAAAGAGTGAATGTTGTGCTGCCCCCCGCCTCTGGGTATGAAATTCAGAGTTCACTGTATGGACAGTAACTGCAACAGGCAGGCATCCTTCCAGTAGTTAAAAGCAGCTGCTCTGAAAAGAAGGTCTTCGCACACAAACACTGTTGTCACGCTTTCTCATTGAGCAAAACATGTGGGCTTATGCGAAATAGCTTGAACCTAAGCCTAGCAGCAACTTTAAGTTTCTGATCTTTCACAAAAGCCAAACCACGACCGCCTTGAGTCAAGAGCAGAGTGCTCAGGAACCAGCAGTGATGGTTCCTCGGCAGGACACACGTGTTTCTGTTTATTTCCGTCATTGCCCATGAGTGTTGAGACTAATTGCTGATGTTGACATGTGTCTTGGCGCGCTGTCTTCCAAGTAGAGGGGGAGCATCAAGGACAAAGGCCCTAGCATCCTGGGTGAAGCCCATCTAGTAACTTTTGTGAGGAGCTGGTGGGGTGATGGGGTCAGGAGTGGACGGGAGGCTGTGTTAGCTGGAGGTGCCCAGACCCCAGTGCCGCAGGGTGGGTGGCAGTTGAGAATTGTGATAAAGAATACACTTTATTTCAGGCCGTGCCTGAGGCTGACTCTTCTACCCTGCAGGTTTTGATGGGCACTAGAATGGGATAAGAGTGTGGCGGAGAGTGGTGGTAAGGGAAGTTCGAGGTCTTGGGCTTCAACTGCTGGGGGGGATGGCCCATACCCCCATTTTTGCCCTGGTGCCTCATTTTCATCATCCAAAAGGGGGTGTTAGTACTTATTGCCACCGGATCCACTAGAATTAAACTGATTTTTTTTTTTGCTTTTTTGGTCACACCTGGCGATGCACAGGGGTTACTCCTGGCTGATTCACTCAGGAATTACTCCTGGTGGTGCTTGTGGGACCATATGGGATGCTGGGAATTGAACCTGGGTTGGCTGTGTGCAAGACAGATGCCCTACCTGCTGTGTCCTCTAAACTATGTTTTTACACCCAGACCTGTAGTTGGGTGGCAGTAAGCCTCTAGAGAAGGTGAGTTACTCTGTCACTCTGTCTTGAGGGTGAGGTGAGTGTTGCCAGACTTCTGAGACACCATCCAATGTGAGGAACCAGGTGTGGGCTATCAGCCCACTCTGTTAATGCCAGCGTTCTTTGGTGACAAAGGATTTGCCTTCCTTCACTCACCGAAGGCTGACTGGGTAGCCTTTGCCTGTTAGATAGTTCTCTCTGGGGCCAGGGGGATAGCACTGCGAGTAGGGTACTTGCCTTGCAGGCAGCCAGTCCTGGTTCAGTCTTGGTATCCCATGTGGTCCCTGAGCTCTGCCAGGAGAAATCCCTGAGTACTGAGCCAGGAGAAAGCCAAGAGCACCACAAGGTGGGGGCCAACCACCCTCAAAAGAAAGTTCTTGGACCAGAGTGCTAGTACGGTAGGTAAGGCATTTGCCTTGCATGCACCACGTCTGGGTTCAATCCCCAGTCACCACCAGGGGTGATTTTTGAGTGCAGAGCTAGGAGTAACTCCTGAGCATCACTTGCTATGGTCCCCAAATAAAAACATCAAAGAAGAGAAAATTCTCTATGATGGGGAGCAGAAAATGTAAAGAAGTTATTTTTAGCTTGAGAAGAGTTTATGTGTGTGTGTATGTGTGTATGATGTGTGTGTGTGTTTTGTGTGTGTGAGAGAGAGTGTGTATGTCTATATGAGAGTGTGTGTAAGAATGTATGTGAATATGTGAGTGTGTGAGAGTGTATGAGTGTGTGTATGTGTGTGAGTGTGTGAGTGTATGTGTATGTCAGAGTGTTAGTGTGATTATGTGATTATCTGTGATTTTCATGCTATCACAGGGAGGTCATGGCTTCTGGGTTTTGTCTTTGTTCTCTGGAAGTGGAACAAGGCCTTCCCAGCCTTGTCTTGTTTTGGGATGATCCCAGTGGGATGTCCATAGAGACCCTTCTCTTCCTGCTCATCTTGTATACTTCTCCCTTTCCTGGATTCCTGTTCTTTCTTTTTCCTGCTCTCAGCAGAGCTCCAGAGAGATTCTGTTTGGGCCTGTGGGTATGGCCCACCCAGCATCAGGTGGGGGTGGTGTTGTGGGGGGCCCCTGCCTCTAAAGGAGAGCCGACAAGGGTCCCAAATCCTGGAACAAAGTAGCATGTGACAGGCATCCTAAATGAACTTTGAATACATGGAATATTCCAAGAAGAGAGATTTGTTTCAAGCAAAGAGACATAAGGGAGACACACCAAGGAGAGGCTGTGTGAGCTGAGCTGATAGGACAGGTTTAGACTGGAATACGGATGGAAGCATAGAGTGGACAAGGCCATTGAGGGGAGGTAGCTGGCCCAAGTCGCTGTGTGTGTGTATGCGCGCACATGCACGTGCATGTGAGTGCATGTGTTTGTGTGCATGTGAATATGGGCTTGAATGTGTGTGTGAATGTGTGAATGTGTGAATGTGTGCATGTAAGTGCATGTGTGTTTGTGTGCATGTGAGTACATGTGTGTTTGTGCATATGAGTGTTATGTGTTTGTGTGTCTGTGTGTGCATGCATGTTTGCATACAGGCACAGGTGCAGTTAGAATAAAGGACAGAGTTTTGGACATAGGGTAGATCTGGTTGAGCCTATCATGTTCGTGTTTATTTCTTAGAGGCAGTCAGGGCTAGGGAGGGTTTTTGAAAACCAAGCACCCTGGCTTGTGAAGAAAGCCCTACTTGGAGATCATGAACACTTAGAAAGTCCTACCCATAGTCACTCTCCACTTCTGATGAATCCCCGTGTTGGCCATGAGAACAGTGTGAGTCAGCCTGGCCAAGAGACCCAGAGAAGCAGAAGTGAGAAGAGGAGAGTGTCTGAGATGAGGAGGGAGAGCCTGAGTTCCCACATGGGGTCCCGGTGGGGAAGGGGAGGGCAGTGACTGGAATCAGAACTCTCAGTTGCATGGACAGACCCCACATTTTCTCATAACCAGAGCCAGGAGGCCTGGGAATAACAGCAGGAGGAAGTGCCTCACTTCAAGGACCACCTCGGTGACCCTGAGCAACACTGAGCCCCGAGGTCTGGAGCACTAAGAATCTCTATGTGCAAGTGGGTGCTGGGGACACGGGTCTTCCTAATGAGTCACTGGTAGGAGTTTCTTCCTGGCAGACACCATCATCTATGACTTCACCCCCTGCTCGGGGTACCCCTGTCTTTGCCACACCACCTGGGTGAGTGTCAGGGCCATGCTGGAGGGCCAGCTGGGCCTTGGGAATCCAGGAACCTATCACTCTTGGCGGATCTCTTTTAGAAACCCCCTCGCCAGTCACTTCTGCCCTCGGTGCGGGCAAGTCCGCAGTGCCAAGTGAAGAATGAGGGCACCTCACTCTGGCCACTGGTGCTTTCTGAAGCGTGAAGTCCCCCTTGAGACCACTTCTTCTCTTAGGAGCCCTGGGACGCCTCTCTGTTGGCAGAACCAGACCCCGGACCTGCCCCAGGGCAGTTGGTTTCAACAGCATTTATGGCCCATCTGTTCCAAACAGGGCTCTGGGCCAGAGGCTGTTGTCACAACTCCATCCTCATGAAAGTTGTCGCTGGGGAATGAGAACCCTACAAAAGGGAACAATAGGGAGAGTGCTAAGAGCACGTCTGTGTTCTAAGAATGTAGAGGAGGGGAAATCAGGGAGGGCTTTCTGGAAGAGGGAGACCATCTAGAATCCTTGGCAATTATCATGCACCCCTTCACTGTCACCCCCACCCACCCCAGTTAAAAGGAACAGTAGCACTCTGTAGGCTATTGAGTAACTTGTAGGAATTACTTATCTTCATGCCCTTCGGCAAACCCTTTTCCCTCCCAGTTTGATTAATTTCTCTTATTCTGATTTAATGAGGATGGATGCTAGGCATTTTTAAAAGAGTCTTTTTATGGGTTTGAGGATGTGGCTTAGTGGCAGGGCATTTGTCTTGCATGTGTGCAGCCCTGGTCTCTATCCCTGACACTGCCAAAACAATCAAACCAACAGACCAACATCAGGAAGAGAAAAACAGGAAAAAAGAGAAAAACTCTTGATTTTTAGAAGAGTGCAGGTTCGTATAGAGAGGGACCCCCAAGCCATTTTCCAGGCTTCTTCTGGGATACCATCTTGCATATCACCTGGGCTGCTGACATCCATCGACTGAAGATCCAGAGAAGGTCCAGAGTCACAGGGATTCCTTTGGTGCTCTCTTCCGCTTGATCAGTGTTGATAGTTTGGTCCAGGAGGAGGTTCCCTCAGTGACTTGTCCTCTGACGCCCACTTTGTGTCCCGAGCCAGGCCAGTGTCCACACTGTATGGCCTTGGCTGTGTCACTTTCAAAACCTGTTCTCCAGGCCCCACTGTTCCCACTTAGTCCAGGGACCAGTGGAGAATGGGCATCACCTTTTCCAGGCTCGGGAAGTGGTGGGATGGAGGAGGTCTTAGTCACATGAGGAAGCTGCTGTGGTCAGAGGGTCCCGGACTGTGTGGGGCAGCAGCCCTGGCGAGCACCTGGAGCCAGAATGGGCCCTGCTGGTTCTGGTGCATCTCTGCTGCGGGACAGGTGGAGCTGTTGAGAAGGGGTGAGAAGCCCCTAGTCACAATGTGCAAGGGAGAGCCAGGCCTCCAGGCTCCAAGGCAGAACCCTCCTCTAACATCTGTGCTGTAGCTGGAGTTTTGTGTCCAGCTTTCAAATATGTGATGGGAGTTGGAGAGAGAGAGAGAGAGAGAGAGAGAGAGAGAGAGAGAGAGAGAGAGAGAGAGAGAGAAGAGAGAGAGAAGAGAGAGAGAGAAGAGAGAGAAGGAGAGAGAAAGAGAGAGAGAAAGACAGAGCCAGAGAGAGCCAGAGAAAGAGACAGAGAGGAAAGGAGGTAGAGAGAGGGAGGGAGGCAGGGAGGTAGGAGGAAAAGAGAGGAGACATGATGTTGGCATTGCACACAGCCAACTCATGTTTGATCTCTGGTACCACATATGGTCCCCCAGCACTGCCAGGAGTGATCCCTGAGCACACAGCTAGGAGTAATCCCTGAATACCACCAGGTGTGGTCTCAAAACCAATAATAATAATAATAATAATAATAATAATAATAATAATAATAATAATAATAAGTGTGGCAGGCTGGGACTATGGCTGAAGTGTAGAGCACAGGCTTAGCATGTGTGAGGCCCCGAGTTTGGTCCCTGGCATTGCATATTCCCCTTTGCCCCCAGTACTACTGGGAGTGGCCCAAGTGGCCCCCATGAGCATTGCTGGGAGTGATCCCCAAATCAAAAATGAATCAGTGTCTCCCTTGCAGTTGAGCGTGATGGGCAGAAAAGTTTGTGGAGCAGGGCCTGTCCCCACAGTGCAGTTTTAGGCAGGTCCAGTGCCCCAGAGATCCCTCATGGGGCTTTGCCCACAGCTCCGAGTCCCCCAGTCCCCACCACCCCTGCTCGGCTGTCTGTGTCTGTGGCTTGGCCTGTTCTGGCCCTTCCAGTCACAGCCCCTGTGGCTCCCCGCCGCACTGCAGCCACAGGACTCTGTTTCTTCACGCTGTTGGGTGGGATCCCTGAGATGCATAGAGCAGGTCCTGCTAGTGTACCCACGCAGAACACGCCCCTGTGCATAACATCCCCTTCCACACACTTTCCAGTGCCTCTGTAGAAGATGGGGCCTTTAAAAAGCCTAAATCTCATCTCGTCACCATCTCTAAAAAGTTAGCAAACTCTGGGGCCAGAGAGAGTGCTGGGGGTAAGGAACATGCGAGGCATGAGGCCTGGTTTGAATCCTCAACACCACAAAGGGTCCCGTGGGAACCTCCAGGAGAGACCTGAGCACAGAGCCAGGAGTAATTCCAGAGAACAGCCAAGTATGGACTTCCTCCCATAAAAAAATAAATAAGTTCAGTGAACTCTTTGCTATTAGGTATGTGCCCAGTGTTTGCCTGAGAACACAATGTTTCTTGGGGACCATGTGGTGCTGGGGACAGAGCCGAGGTCCGGCACATGTACCCTAACCCCTTCACTGTCTTCCTGACCTCTTGTCTCACACACACACACACACACACACACACACACAGAGACACACACCCCTCTTTTCTTATTTGGGATCTGGCAGTTGGGCAGGGTGTAAATTTTCTACCACGGGGCCAGTTGTGCATGCAGAGAGCATGAGAGGGGGGCCCCCAAATCCTCATTCAAATGGGGGGAAGCAGAGTCAGTGGCAGGTAGGCCTACCTGCAGGACCTCTTTCCGAGCTCCCATTCTGCCTCCCCTCCACCCTCGGCATCCAGACCCCCCCTCTGCCTCCTTATTCTCAGCCCAGCTTGAGGCACCCCTGAGCCTAGCAGGGAGCCTGGTGTAGTTCTACTGGGGATGGGAACCCTCCTGGCCCACAGCGGTGGCTGGATGTCCCCGCCTCCCCCTTGGACCCCTTCTCACGTGTCTGTTTCTTCTCTCCTGCATGCTATGGCAGTGGTGCCCCGTGCTGATGAGACAATACTTGGTGCAGCCCCAGGCAGTCCTTTTCCAGGTAATTTCCTAGGGACCCCAATGATGCCCAGCACCCATGCTCTGGGGCACATGTTTCCTGATTTCCAGGGCGCTGCCCTCATCCTCTCAGTGACCCCCCTGTGGGCAGGCAGCCAGGGCTGAGATGTGGATGAATGAGGAAGTGAGGCTCAGAGCTGGAGCGTGGCGTCTGCGATTGGGGTGCACGCTGTGGCTGACTCAGACCTGGAGACCTTCCAGGACTGCGTGGTGGCTGTTGGGGAAAGGAAGTGTCCTGTGGACTGCATGGGAGTGGACAGTCTGAGTAGCTGACCTTAGTGCATCTCTCTTCCTGCGTCTTAGTCAAGAAGGTTAGATTGCTGAGGTGGGGGCAGCTAATGGGAAGGAGCAGACGTGCAAAGCAAGAATCAGCTCAGAGCCAGAATGTCAGACCTGTGACTGAGGGTGGCCGGGCAGCAGGGGACAGTGTTCCCATGCACAGATGCAAAGGCGACTCTGCCAAGGATTGTCTCTGCACCCCTCTTCAGCCCTTTACTTCCTAATTCCTGTGAGAAATTGTGCTCGACTGCACCATGACCAGGGAAAAAGGCACAGGCAACCTCCATCTCTTCTCTTTGCCTTTATTCTCTCCTTAGCCTATTCTTCCTTCTTCTTTCTGTCTTCCCGGTCTCCACTTTTCCACTTGCATAAAGAATTGGAGGTGACTTGCCACAGAAAAAGTTGCATATCTCCAAGTAAAGACTGAGAAAGAAGTTCTGGAACTATGGAGAGAAGAGGGGAAGATGTTTGGGTTCCCAAGGTACTGAGTTTGATGGCGCTTCCTGATGACCGAGGCAAAAAAGGGGCAGGGCGGTGGTTTCCAGTGCCCTCGCCCTTTAGCTAGAGGCAGACTAACCATGCCTCTTGAGAAGAAGGGAAATCCTAATTCTTGTCACTGAATTACATGAGGAACTGATAAGGAGTTTGAATATGCTGGCGGAGTGACTTGTACATCTGTTCTCTGCATGACACCTAATAAGTGTTACATATCTGCTATTCTGTCATAGAGATGGGCGTTTCTCTAGGTATACAAGGACCTGACTTGTGTACCCAAGATTTGGGGCATATCACCACTGCCTGGCTTTACGGGCTGGGAGTAAGGAGGCAGAGGGTCTGGATGCTGAGATAATAGCGAGGGGAAACAGAATCCTGCAGGTGGGCCTCCTGCCACTGACCTCTGCTTCTCCCCATCTGAATGAGGATTTGGGGAGTGGTGCAGTGGTGCAGTGGTGCCCCTCTCAAGCCCTTTGCAAACTCACTCAAGAGGTTGAGGTGGAATGTCGATAGAGGGAGAACTTCAAACATTCCCAGTGAGTTTATGAATGGTGTGCTAATGCCATACCATTGGGAATTCATTCATCAAGTACTTAGGAGGACCTAAGGATGTTGCATGTTCCAAGACAATCTGGAAGGAGATAGATGGAAGCTGCTATTCATGGCGAGAAGTACAGTGACAGTACAAACCCAGTCAAGAACAACTTTGGAGCTGGGTATCTCACTGTGACTCAATAAAAAGAGAGAGAATGAGAAAGAGAGAGCAATAGAGAGATAGATAGAGAGATACAATAACAGGACTCTGTGCCAAGTGTGGAAAGGCAAACAAGGGATCCATGTTTTTGGGTAGAAATGTGAGTTTCAGGAATGGCTTTCCCAAGGAGGCGATATATGAAGTGGTCTTGTGGTTAGTGTAGAACTTCCCGAAGGGATGGAAGCTCCCTTGGGGGGATGTCGAATGACTGGGCAGCAGTTGGTGTGGCTAGGTTCTTGGGAACTTGGGGGGCTGCAGAAGTGGGGATTGAGGAAAGCGCGGTTGCTTTCAGAAACCACAGGCACAGATGGTGATGCAGACGTGAGGGGTGATCACACCTCCAGATGGAATGGCAGCACCTGTCCTGTGGGAGTAGAGTGCATGAGAATCCCAGAGATGGTGTGTTTTGGATGGTGGGGGCGGTGACCACTGGTCTGCAGGTCCCAGCACTTCACTTTCCCTTCTGCCAGCCAGTGTGTGCCAGGGCCTTTTGGAACCTCACCATGCGCATGAATAACACGAATAAGTTTTTGTGTCTTGAAAAGATGATGCAGACCCAGCCGTTGACGTGTCCAGACAAATGGAGACTGAGCTCACAGACAAAATGAAAAAATGAAAACTGAGTAGTTGGGGATGTGGCTCTGTGATAGATCTCCCCCCTCCCGTGTGAGACCCTGGGTTTGAGTCCTGGTACTGCAAAAAGAAAAAAAGGATTATAGTAAAATAAAATCCAACAACACTGTTTTGTCCATGCGAACACTAAAGAAGGCAAGAGAAAATATTCCCCCACCCCTTGCCCCAGCATCCTTTTTTAGTTTTCAGAAGTTCAGCTTGACTCTGCTTTGCTTTTTTGGGGATTGGGAGTGTGGGGGTGGGGGTATTGTTGGGGCACACTCAGGTACTCAGAGGGTACTCCTGGCTCTGTGCTCACCAGCCCCTGTCGGAACTTGGAAGACAATATGTAGTTCGAAAAATTAAACTGGGGGCCAGCCCCACACAAGGCAAGCACCTTAACCCCTGTACTCTCTGGTCCTTTTTTTTGGAGGGAGGTAAAGGCTGTTCCTGCGAACCCTGATGCCCAGCCTGGAACTTGGGAAGGGGAGATCCTGGCAGAGAAGGGGCCAGGGGGTGGTCAGTAGCGCCAGCTCCCTCCTAAGATGTTTCCTGGTTCCATTCATTGGGGTTTACCCAAGCCTGTGTCCGCCAGATGCTGGCTGGCTCCCTTCCCACCTTCACTTCTTTGCCTTCTTACCTTGACTTGTGTGCGCCCAGCTCTTGGATTATTCCTGACCTCTGACCTGGGAGCCTCCCTGCAGCTTTTCTTGCCTCGAGGGTCAGGGATGGCCCAGATGTGGTAAATGCAGCCTGCCCTGGGCATATGTCCCTGCCTTGTGGGCATGGGTCTGTACTCTTGTCCTCTTGGATGGGTCTTCTGGGACCCTGTGTCTATTTCCTGGACTCAGGCTGGTCAGTCCCTGATCTTGTACACAGGAGGCTGATAAACATTGACCATGCAAGGCTTAGGACAGGATCGGCCCCAAAGTCGCTGAGGTTCCAGAGCCGGAAGATACCCATTGGGCCGAGATCCTCTGGGACAGCTGTCCATGGAGGCGCTGCTCTGGAGAGTGTGTCTTCCATGCCCCTACTGAGCAAAGGAGGCCAGGCGGTGCCCATTCACTCAGAGATGAAGTTTTAGCTCAGAGATGCCCCAACTTCTTTGACCTACCACCTACCTCCTTTTCAGGAAAAATAAAATCACTCACTGTCCCACCTGGAAATTTATCTGAGCAAACAGAACGTGTCCCCAGTTGTACCCAAGGTGACCACTACCCACCTTAAGTCATCCCAGAGCCCTTCAGAGGGTACTGTCAACTTTGAAAAATGCTGGTTTAGATAGTGACTCCCTGACCCATGAACCTGCAGCTTTGCTAGTATGACCTATGGAAGGAAGTACATGTCTTCCTCTCCACTGGGCACATGCATGTCCACTGACAATGAAAGCCATATTCACCAAACAGAACTTCCTCTGTCTGTGAGAAGTTCCTATTCTACATGCTACTTTCACAGAAGAAATCCTGGTGCTGGCACACTGGTCTCACCCCTACTTGGGACCCAGGCTCACAGTGGTATCAGCATCACCTTGCTTGTGTGTACTTTGGGGGTAGTCGGGCCTGGGTTTCAGTTGTGGCCTGGAATTGAGAAGCTGTGTGGCTGTGTGTCCAGAAGCAGACTCCTTCCCTTCTATAATAGACATCTCCCTTCCTTCCATCCATCCTTCCTTCCACCCTTCCTTCCTTCCTTCCTTCCTTCCTTCCTTCCTTCCTTCCTTCATCTTCCTTCCTTCCTTCCTTCCTTCCTTCCTTCCTTCCTTCCTTCCCCTTCCTTCCTTTCTTTCTTTCTTTCTTTCTTTCTTTCTTTCTTTCTTTCTTTTAGTGAAACACCATGAGGTACAGTTGGAGACTTACAAATTTTTGCGCTTGGGTTTCAGTTATACAGTGATCAAGTACCCATCCCTCCACTAGTGCCCATTCTCCACCACCAATGATCCCAGTATCCCTCCCACCATTCCCCTATCTCCCCCACCCCATCCCACCCTGCCTCTGTGGCAGGGCATTCCTTTTGTCCTCTCTCTCCTTTTGGGTGTTGTGGTTTGCAAAAGAGGTATTGAGTGGCAGTTATGTTTGGTCTATAGTCTACTTTCAGCATGCATCTCCTATCCTGGGTGGATCCTCCCAACACCCTTTATTTGGTGCTCCCTTCTCTGTCTGAGCTGCCTTTCTCCCCAGCATAGACCTCTCCATTTCTTTTCTCTCTTTCTCTCTTTTTCTTTTGGCTTTTTGGCTCACACCTCGTAATGCTCAGAGGTTACTCCTCACTCTGCATTCAGGAATGACTCCTGACGGTGCTCAGGAGTCTGTATGAGATGCTGGGGATTGAATCCCAGTTAGCTGCATGCAAGGCAAATGCCCTACCCGCTGTGCTATTGCTCTGGCCCCGACATCTCCATTTTTTCAGGTGTAAAATGGGAACATCATTGCATAGGATAATGCGGAAGTGGACGTTTGATAGGGCTTTGAGGGTTGTGGCTCTTATCTATCACCTTGGAACCTTTGGAGAGACCAGTGGTGCAAAGGCCTGACTCTACTTCTGGAAGGTGGTAGTTAGGAAGGACTTCCTAGAGTTGGTGTCACTGGGACAGCGTGACTGGGACCCACCACTGTTCTCATATGCCTGGGAATTCACTGTGAACCCCGTGTTTCCTTCCCCAGAAAGGGCAGGCTCATTTCTAAGGATGTGGGGCTGTACTCAGAGCTGACCGCGCGCGATGCCATTGCCATTCACGTTTTTGGTCTGTAATGCACCTGGAATTGATTTTTGGGTCTGGTGTAGAGATCCAATTTCTTCCCGTCTGCTTCCTGAATGGATAGCGGGCAGCCGCCTGTAGACCAGAGCCCATCGCTCTCTGCTGATTTGTGCCTCGCCCTTTCTTATACATTGAGGCTCCTCAGAGTCAGGGGCCCGTGCACTTGCCTCATTTCCTGGGTCTGTTTATCTGGGCCGGTGGCGGATGCCTGCTGTCCTCACAATGGCCACTTCCTTGTGGTTTCTGATGCTGCAAATGTGTTCCTGCCTCGGCTTCCCTTTTGGAGCAGCTTCTGCTGGAGATGATCGAAGAACCCCATGCGTGGAACAGGAAGTGCTCATCAGGGATCCGTCTCAGTGCCCCTTGAACCCTCTGGGTGTTGGCATGGTGTTTGCTGGGAAGGACTCACTCATCGATCTGTAGAGAAAGCTTCTGAGACATGCCTGAGCAGGGTCCACTGCTGAACGCTGTCCATGGCCTCCTATGATTCTGGGGCTCCTGCCCCCTGTGTGGTTCCATCCTTGTCACTGTCTGCAGCTGACCACTGTCCCTGGTCTTCTCTGACTCCCAGAATCCCACCCTCTGCATGGCTTCGTCCTTGTCATCCTATCTAAGGGTGCCACAACTCTTTATGAGGGACTTGCTGGCTGCTTTCTCCCGGTGTGGCCCAGACTTGAGCAACCGTGGGACCTTTGCCCACACACCAGGGCTTGACATGTGCAACCCAATTACTGGGCTTGGGAAGTTGCAAATATTTACTTGACCTGGGGCCCGAGTGGGAGGAAGGGCCTCTCTCGGTCTCATGGCTCTGTCCTCCAGTAGAAGCACGGTGTCCTCATATCTGCTCCAGCGGCGGTTCTCATTGCAGTGTGGAAGCCTGGGAAAGGCCTCAGAGCGGGCTCTGATCTCTTGCTGTGACTCCTGTGGCCCTTGGTGGATGGTTTGGTGGATGAGATGAATCTGATGTGCACCCACATGGTCTCCAGCACACGCATGGGGACGCACTTGCAGAATTCAACAGCGCTTGCCACTCCGTGCCAATGGCTGGGGTTTGGGGTGGGATTTTCGGGGAGCTGTCTTGGAGCGGGGGGCTCCGCTCAGTTTGCTCTGGGTAAGAACCTCCTCCCCGCGGACCCAGCTCTGCTCATCTGTGAAATGAAGGTTTGGATTGGACAGCATCCCAGAGTCCTTTAACGCTTATTTCTACGATTCTCCCCCTGGGCTTTGAGAGCACGGAAGTCAGAAAGCTCTCTTTCATTATGGTTTTAGGGCCACACTGCGCAGCGCATGGGGGCTACTCCCAGTTTTGGTGCTTGGGGGTCACTCCTGGTGGTGCTCCGGGGACCCTGTGGTACCTCCAGTTTGCAAAGTCTGCACTCAGCCCTATGTGCTGTCTCTCAAGCCAGAAACCTTGGTTCTTGGCTACCAAACTCTGACTTTATCCTCGACAAATGCTTCTGCTGTCTCCTGTGTTTCAAGGAGAAGGGCTGGGTGATGGGGGAACACGGGATGGCCAAGAAGAAGCTAGGTGTGCATCTGCGTGATGTTGCACCAAATCCTGCCCCCTCCTCCCCACCGGGGGAAGCTTGTGGGCCCTGTTCTGGCTCTGTCTAGCTGAACCCATCTGTACACCGCCAGGGGTTTTGGGTATACCCTGCGGGTGGGCTGCTGGCACGGGCTTGCCTGGTTCAGTGGCTTTTCCTGTGCTGTGTCGGAAGCTGAGCTGAGTTCTGTTTCCTCTCCTAGACCACTGAGTACTCAGCCATGGCCTCGCTGGCTGGAGGGCTGGACGACATGAAGGCCAACCTGACCAGCCCCACCCCCGCTGACATTGGGAGCACCGTGCCTGGGCCGCAGTCCTACCCCATCGTGACAGGTGAGGACGAGGGTTCGGTGTATATGTGTGTGTGTGTGTGTGTGTGTGTGTGTGTGTGTGTGTGTGTGAGAGAGAGAGAGAGAGAGAGAGAGAGAGACAGAGAGAGACAGAGAGAGACAAAGACAGAGACAGAGACAGAGAGACACAGATACAGACACACATAGAGGGAGAGGGAGAGGGAGAGGGAGAGGGGGGGGGGAGAGAGAGAGAGAGAGAGAGAGAGAGAATACAGTGCAAGGAGTATACATGGTGCTTTGGAACTCAATGCTATTTTGCTTCTGTGAGGGGCCAAGGTCTCAAAACAGGTCCTAGAGGCTGCAGGGGCCAGACTCTGTTACCCCGAGGTCTGGTTGTAATCATGCTGATGGAGCCAGTGAGTGCAGATGCCAGACAGACTTTGAGGTTGGCAGGGAAGCCACAGGCCAGAGGCCCCTGTGGTGGGACTCAGTGTTTAAAGGTCCAGAGAGGGGCAGCCCAGTGGTCACCAGGGGGGCAAGGGGCTTTCAGCTGACGATTGCTGGCTTGTGGACTTGCAAGCAGAAGCTGCTTTGGGAAGGGCGGGCAGGTGGTTTGGGCTGGAAGGTTCCTGGTGCTTGCAAAGCTTCGGCCTTTCAGAGGCTCAGGGCTAACCTTGTTAGCAGTCAGTACAAAGAGCGAGAGTTCATGCTTGAGTTTGAATTTTTGGGGGACCGACTGGGTCATGTCGGGTCCCTTCCAGAGCTTTCCGGGTTGTGCTTCCTCGTCTGTGCCATGGGACTAGTGAGGTTCCCTGTGTCCTGTGCCCATATGCAGGGGCTGCAGAGACCCGTGTCTAGGACGCAGGGGTCTCCAACTCATGCCACACTGAGTTCTCAGAGTTCTGATACCCACTGGGCATGCTGCCGGGATTGGGCGATGGAGAGGGGCTGGGGGATGGATAGATTCTTTATTCTGCTCCAGCACGGGACCGATCCAGAGAGATGTGTTCTGAGAGGTGGTTCCAGTTGGGGGCATGGTAGAGACGGGGGTCCTGGGAGGGTTGTTGGTGGTGGCAGAGGGGAGTGGTGCAGCCCCCCCACCCCCGGCACCAGCCGTGGGGTCCAGATGCCGGAAATTCTACTCAGCTGGTAGGCAGGATGCAGTAGGGAGTAACGGACACGGGGTTCATGTTCATTGATTTGCTCGAGTGGGCCCAGTAACGTCTCCTTCGTGAGACTTGTTACTGTGTTTAGCTTATCAAATACGTCACGGGGAGCTTGCCAGGCTCTGCCGTGCAGGCGAGATACTCTCGGCAGCTTGCCGGGCTCTCCGAGAGGGGCAGAGGAATCAAACTCGGGTCAGCCATGTTGGCTGCGTGCAAGGCAAACACCCTACCGCTGTGCTATTGCTCCAGACCCAGGGGGGTGGTTCTTGGAAAATAGAAATTTGTTTTTAAAGTATCATAAGAGGGCTGGAGTGATAGTCCAGCAGGGAGGGTGCTTGCCTTACATGTGGCTAACCTGGGTGGGATTCCCAGCATCCCATCTGGTTCCCCAAACAATGCCAGGAGTGATCCCTGGGTGCAGAACCAGGAGTAAGGCCTAAGCACTGCCGTGTGTGGTCCAAGAGCCACCAAGTCTAAGAGAAAAGGACAAAGTTGTGGGGGAGGGGCTGGAGAGATAGCACAGCAGGTAGGGCGTTTGCCTTGCATGCAGCCGACCTGGGTTCAATTCCCAGCATCCCATATGGTCCCCTGAGCACCGCCAGGAGTGATTCCTGAGTGCAGAGCCAGGAGTGACCCCTGTGCATTGCCGGGTGTGACCCAAAAAGCAAAAAGAAAAAAAAGTTGTGGGGGAAAATAAGGGAACATAGATGACAAAAGCCAATTTCCTTAATATAGAGAGGGGTTTTAGAAATAAATAAATAATGCATAGAAGAATGTAGGAAAGGATTGATGTGTAGGGAGATGATGCTCATCACAGGGAAAACACAGATTACCCAACAGTATATTAAAAACTGCAAATTATAATAATCAGGAGACACCGAAAGACAAGTAACTTACCAAATATTGAAATGCTTCTCGAGTCCCAATATTGAAGAAGGTCTGTTCTAAAGCAGATCTGTTTGGGTATGCTGATAAAAGTGTGTGAATTGGTGCAGTTTTTCCTGGAGGGTAATTTGGCAGTATCTACTTTAAACGACATAATGGCTCTCTAACCCAGAAGTTTATATTCACTTTACCTCACAGGTGTATTCACCCGGACACACAGTGACACCTATATCCGTATAGTAATAACTATTTACAAGGGAAAATAAATGGCAGTAGTGCAGTCACCCAGTAGGAGTTGGTAAATAAGCTATGGCTTTTCACACCACAAAATACCGTGCAACCATTTATAAGAATTAAGCAGCGTTAGCTGTGCTGAGGTGAATAAACATTCAAGGTTCATTTTAAAGTAAATAAGTAATTGACGAGTAATATGTTAAGGAAGGTTCACACATCAGTGTGAAAAAATACAGAGTCCCGGGCACAGACACACACAGGTTCCAGGAGGACCCCGGGACCTTTAACTTATTAAAGTGGTGTGCCAGAATGGTGGGGTTCTATGATCAGCCCCCCTTTGGGGACCGCAAATATGTATGGTGCCCCTTTACACTCCTGAAATTAAATTCATTAAAAAAATACAGCTTATCTTCACATCTGATTTCAAATTCAATCGAAATTACATCCCAACTGTGAGATTAAGGAGAATTGAATGCAAAATTCTTTTATCATTTCAATGAAAATTCTTTATCATTGAATCCCATGCAGTGGATCCCTGGGTAGCCTGTGAGCCTCGCGCAGTCCTCTGGACAAGGCGGGGGGTGGGGGGCCCTGCACAGAAGCACCACAGGCTTTACTGACCCCTCCCCGCCGGGGCCAGTAGGTGAGAACTCCGGGCAAGGTTCCAAGTAAAACAAGAGTCGGAGCCGGGCTCCATTTACACGGTAGCTGCATTCCTCGAAAATTCAGTGTCTATTAAGACCCTGGAAATTGCCAGTTCACATTTACATGTAAATGAAGTTCAGTTCTAGACTCCAGTAATTATAAACAGATTTGTCACCTATGTGAATGTTTGGCAGGATGTGACAATAATGGGAGACGGAGGAAAATGCGCCGTTGTATGAGGCTGTCCCTGTTAGCGGCCAGTCACGCCCCCTGCTCCGTCTTCATAGAAAGCAAAACCAAAGACAAAAAGAAAAAAACCCTCACATTTTCAACTGCACCCCTTGCGGGGATGGGGGGCTGGGGGGCAGCTGCCAACTCCACCGAGAGCGGCTGGGCCCCCTGACAGAGCGACGAGGGTGGTTCCACGTGGCTGTTGACATAAGTAGTGTGTGTGTACGTCAGGGTGGTGCTGGAAGCTTCTGGGGACGAGCTGAAGTCTTTAAGTGTTTGCACCCCTCGGCTCCTCACCCAGAGCCGAGTCCAGCGACGGGGAAGGGGGGATTCTGCTGGGCCTGGCTGTCAGTGCCCCCTCCCAGACTCCATGCTGACTGCCCTGCCCTAGCCTGTCCCTCGGCTCTCTGGGCTTCCCTCGGGGAAGATCTTATGAGCGTATGAGCCAATGCAGCTCCCTCGTTTATATGCCACATTAGACACCAGGTTCAACATCCTCCACGCCCCCCCTCGACCCCCCTCCGCCCATCCGCCTGCCAGGGCTGCTTTTCAGAAACTCACTGTTTGCAAACCAGAGGCCGGGCCCGTGGGTTTCTACCTCGTCAGCACTTTGGGGCCCCGCCGGTTGGGACTAATGATGTGCAGATGTGCTCTTGAACTGCAAGGGCTGCTGCTGGGGCAGCCACACTGGCTCCCGCCAGAGAGGACAGCGGTGGGGAGTCGCTGGCAAAGGTCCCTACAGTCCTGCCTCCAGCGGCGCTCACCTGCCCCTTTGCCTGGGAGAACAAGGAATGGGGGTTGGGGTGGGGGAAGTCTCCCTGCGAGCACCCTGGTGCAGGACAGTCTCTGTGTCAGCAGGCTGGAAGGGAGGAGGAGGGAGGCGGCTTTTGATCAGACAGGTTTGAGGAAACTGGGCCTGGTGTGTAAGGGTCCTCCCGGGCACTGTCCCACCTAAGCCCCAGAGGCTGTGTGTGAGGAGAGGACAGCCATGTCCTTGTCTGGGATGTCCGGGGGCCCCTCACCCTAAACTTGGTGCTCAAAAGGAAGTCTGCCCTCCTCTGCCTTTTTCACCTGAGCCCTGCCTTTGAGCTGGAGGCGGGAGAGTGAGAGCTTAGGGGAGGAGACCTAGAGGAAGGGAGGATGGCTGTGCTCGACACCCTATTTCTTCAGTTGGCACAGAGGAAACATTGTCTCCTCTTGTGGCTAAGTTTCCTGTCTCTGAGTCCAGGGGCCATCCCTGCCCCACATGCCACCCCATCCGCTGTGCCACAGAAACAGGACAGTGGAAACAGGACAGCACTGGGGGTCACCTGGGAGGTGTAGGGGGTAACTGTCGGGGAAGGAGATCTGGGGGGTCTGGGTCCCAGGGGTGCTACCTCCCGATCTCTCGCAGGACTAACAACCCTAGCACAGGTGGGCAGAGAGAGGGGTGGCTGTCCAGCCACTTCACAGTGGGGGGACAGGGCAGAGTGGGGAACAGACCTGTGTGGGGCCACGTGCAGTGAGCTTGAACCGGCACCGGGGTCCCTAGTGCCCTGGGCCCTACTCCTGCTGTGCTGTGCAGTTGGGCGGGTTGAAAGAAATCCCAGTTTCTGTGTCCAGAAGAAATCCTGAGCACAGCAGGAAGGCCAAAGGGCCTGGGGCAGAAACCCAGGCATTGCTAGGTTCTGACTGGTGACCTTGGCAAGTACTAGCCCTCGTGTCCCGGTTGCCCAAGGGTTTCCCAAGAGATTTACAGCTAGGGGAGCCCATGCTGCACCTTGGAACGGTGTGGCCTGTGGTCAGCACTCCACAATTGGTGTCTGTCGTTGTGTGTTCAGGCTCTTGTGCTTAAAAATTCTGGCCAGGCACCAGGTACTGTCCATGGTGCTCACTGTTCTCTTATGGGGAGTGCCTCCTTGGACACATGTTTTATGCCCCCTTTGGAGGCTCGATCAGACCTGACTAAATGCCCCTTTCCCAAGAAAGATGACATCGTGAAAAATACAGACAAAAAGACAAGCCAGGCCTGCTGGATCCAGCATCAGACAGGGTCTGTGGAGGGCCCAGAGCCAGATCCAGAGGAAGGGCATTTGCCTTGCATGTGGGCAACCCAAGTTCAATCCCCAGCACCCCATCTGGTTCCCCGAGCCAGGAGCCCCACCAGGAGGGTTCCCTGAGCACAGAGTCAGGAGTAAGCCCCAAGCACTGCCAGATGTGGACCAATACCCAAAAGTAACTAGATAAAGGCTTTGTGGAAAATGACAATAAAAGCCAACACAGGGGGTCAAGGGTTGTATGTGGGGCTGGAGTGAAAGCACAGCAAGTAGGGCATTTGCCTGGCACGCGGCCAACCTGGGTTTGATTCCCAGCATCCCATATGGTCCCCCAGGACTCGCTGACACTGGGCTGTCCCCAGTACCAATATCTGCCTCCCAGTGGGGGTGCAAAGGTCGTCTGTGCAATTACGTCACATTCCCTCCAACCAAACTCCAGGGGACCATAGCCCTGAAAAAAAAAACCAAAAATAAAACAGCATTCCAATGAATGTTCCCCAGGAACATCAGGATTCACATTCCACAAAGAGTCAAGGTACATCCATTGACAGCACCTGGTGGGGTGGGGAGTGAGGGGTGAGGGAGAAGTCTTTAGTGATGGTTGAACAGAGTTCCAGGGAGAGATTCAGGTAGAAATCTCGCCTTCGGCAGTCTTGGTGTTTGCAAGGATGTTCAGAGGTTCAGAGAACTCAGCATCCTGATCTTGTTAGGGCTGGCCTGGAATCCAGGCCTCCCTGTAATTAAAACGCACATCAAAAGGAGAATCGAATTTGCTTTCAGGGCAGTGCAGTGCTCCCTGGAACTGTTTGTTGAATAAATGAATGAATATCTGTGCAAAGTGCAGTGTCAATTAAAAAAAATAATTTCAGCAGAAAGTGCTCCACTTGGTTCTGACCTTGTACTTCACGAGATAAAAATAAACAAAGTCGACTGGCCACCCTGGTAATGCACTCATAGATTTTCACACTTGTGGGCAGCTCGGAAGCCGACCTTTCCAAATAGCCTTCGAGCAGGTCTCTGGGCCGCCCGCTTCCCAGCTCACCCTGCTGTGATCCATCTTCCTAAAATAGCGATTTCATTAGCTTGTTCTCTTGGTCTGAGATCTCCACTGCCTTGCCCGTTATCTGGAGGAGAAAACAAACCAAGCTCTAGTGCCTGACAGTGTGCGGAGCGCTGCCATTCACATTCACCTCTCCTTCCCATCGTCCATTCACTCAGCCCATTCAGTCATCCACCTACATATATCACCATTCATTTGTTCATTCACTCATCCAGTCATTTATTCACTCACTCAATCCTCCATTCATTCTTTTGTTTATCCACTTATCTTTCCATCCATCCACTCATTTGGTTGTCCATTCATTCATTCATTCATTCATTCATCCTTTACTCCTTCATTTTTTCATTCTTTTTCCCATCTCTCCCTCAAAAGCCCAACTCCTGGGGCAGGGGATTGGTTCAGTGGTAGTGTTCAAGGCTGGGGTAATAGCACAGCGGGTAGGGCGTTTACCTTGCACGAGGCCGACCCGGGTTTGATTCCCGGCATCCCATATGGCCCCCCAAGCACTGCCAGAAGTAATTCTTGAGTGCAGAGCCAGGAGTAATCTCTGAACATTGCTGGGTGTGACCCAAAAAGCAAAAAAAAAAAAAAAAGACCCCCCAAAAACAGTGTTAGAGCACAGGCCTTTAGAATGTGAGATCCCATTTGATACTTCACACACACACACACACACACACACACACACACAACAAACTAAAAAACCCAACAGCCACCTCTTCCCTCAGGTCAGACCTTATCCTGAGCTGGGCCATGAGAACTGTAGAGTACTGAAGGGGGATGCAAACGCGGAAACTCACCTCCTCTTGGAAGCCCTCCTCTCACTCCCCATTCAGAGCACTATCCCCCTCATCCAGGCCCTGTATCAGCACTTCTCATTCTGTTCTGTCTTGATTTATGGTTCTCTCTCCGTGAGCTTCTGAAGTATTCCTGCCTCCGAGTCCCAGCCCAGTGTGAGATCTTGGCTCTCAGAAAGTGCTTGTTGGCTGGTGGATGGTTGAAGACGGGTTGACCACCATTACTAATCCCTGAGCCCCCCAGCAGCCCTCCTCTGGGCTGATGGTCCAGATGATGGGCCGGGTGTGTCCTCTCTCTCACACATCTTGGAGGAACAGAAGGGAAATTTGGGGCCAGAGTGATAGCACAGCAGGGAGGGTGCTTGCTTTGCATGCGCCCGACCAAGGTTCAATCTCTCGTACCCCATATAGTCCCCTGAGCACCACCCAGAGTGATCCCTGAGTGCAAAATCAGGAGTAAACCCTGAGCACTGTCGGGTGTGACCTCCAAACAAAAACAAATCCCCAAGGAAGGGACATGTGGCGGTAGGATGTTATCACAATCACCATGTCCGTGCACAAGCTCCTGTTGCCCTTTGCTCCAAGCCCTGGGAGACGCCTCCCTCCCACTTATCTGTCAATGTTGATTCTCCCTATTGGGAAACTGCAGGACACCCGCTTCCTCTCCTAGTACTTCTATGCCTATTTGGGAAGGCTGGACAGGGTGATTGAGTAGCCTGACTTTGGGGGGCTAGGGCTAAGGCTCTCCCCCAAGCTGACACCCCAATGATGCTCAGCAGGAGCGATGAGCAGGACTTGTCTCCAATTTACCGTTGCCCTCGGCACTCTGCTCTGGAAGGGCGTGGCTTCATTGCCCCCATGGCACAGTCACCCAGGCTCAGAGGTGGAGCCAGGATCCTGGCGTGGTCAGATGGCAGAAGTCACTGCTGTTCGCCAGCTTGGGGTGTCCGTGGTGGCAGCGGGTGGGTGGGGGGAGCCCTCCAGGGCCCGAGCTGGGGGAGAACAGACCCCAGACGATGTGTGGGACGTGGTCTGGCTTTCTGTGGGGGGAAAGCTGGTGAAAAGCAGGTGTGAGGCTGACTTAATCCTGCACCCAGACACCTCAGCAGCCCAGCTGGGCCTCCGCACACAGCAGCCTCCCCCCTGCCCCCCTGCCCTGTTCCCAGTGAAGGGACTGTGGCAGGGATCTGCAAGGCTTCTTGAGACACGGAAATTGTGTATCCTCTGGCAGGTTCCTACCTGGGTCCAGTTACCTGGAGCTGCCCTGACCCTCCCAGTCCTTCCCCAGCACCACCCCTCAGCGGCTTGCTGTCCATGTGGCTGCCCCACCCCTTCAGGAACCTCCAGCAACAGCCCTGAGACCCCAGCTCTCTTCGTTTTCTTTTTCGGGAAAAAGCCAAAGAGAAATCATCCCTATGTTGTTGTTGTTACTATTGTTATTACTATTATTATTATTTAGGCAAGACTAGTGCTCTATTCCAGAGCTATGTACTTGGCTTTCTTTTGGGGTTTTTGGGCCACATGCAGAGGTGCTCAGGGGACCAGGTCTGGCTCTGTGCTCAGGAGTCACTCTCTGCAGTGCTCAGGGGACCAGGTCTGGCTCTGTGCTCTGGAGTCACTCTCTGCAGTGCTCAGGGGACTGGGTCTGGCTCTGTGCTCAGGAGTCACTCCCTGCAGTGCTCAGGGGACCAGGTCTGGCTCTGCTCAGGAGTCACTCCCTGCAGTGCTCAAGGCACCCTGCAGTGCCAGGGATTGAACCCACGGCTCCCACATGCAAAGTTGTGATTCAGCTCTTTGCCTTCTCCCGGCTGCCCTTGCTTTACTTAAACAGACTTTCCTGCCAATTTCCTGGTCAAGGGCTCAGGCAAGGATCAGGCACCTTGCATTTCAGTTCATTTCAGCAACCATCTGGTTAAAGTTCTAAGCATTTCAACACACACCCACAGTGCAGTGTGTCATCCTGGGAACATAGTGGAGTTGTAGGCTTGTCTTACATGCTGCCGACCTTGATCTTTTCTGCAGAAACACATATGATTCCCTGAGCCTTGCAGGAGTGATCCCTGAGCACAAGGCCAGGAGTAAGCCCTAAGCACTGCCAGGTGTGGCCCCCAAACAAGCAATCCTCCCCCTCCTAAAAAAAATCAAGCTATTCCCTCCCCCCTTTTTTTAATTGTCCATCACCCTGCCTGCCTGAGAGGAAGAAAGTGACCAAGCACTGGCCCAGTGGTGAGCTCAAACTGGGGCCTGGGCAGGTAGCAGTTGGCACTCAGGGATGAGCGATTGGCATGCTGGGGGCCACCTGACTGGGTCTCCTCCCTGATCCCTCTTCCACTCTGTCAGGTGGCTGGATCTGGGGGAGGAGGGCATCCAGCTACCCTGTGTTGCCCTGGCATTGTTGGTGCTAGAGATGGTAGATGCCTTGAAGGAAACCAGAGTGAGTATCTGCCATGCTTTGTGCCTCTCTGGGCGGATGTGACGAGGAGAACGGTGACTTCACGCAGTGTCTTGCAATGTCCCTTATACTAATGAGCCTGGGCCCCAGCACAGAGCTGCCTGCCCTCCTCAGGGGGCTCCGAGCTCCCTTCCCACTGCCTTCCATCCCAGGCTCCTGGGGCTGATCTTAAGGCTGGGGCTGCTTGCAGCTGGCCCAGAAACTGCCCTGGGTCTGTGGGCTGAACACCCCTCTGCTGGGACTGGCCCTGCCCATGACCCCTCCCCGCCCTCCAGGAATTTCTTCTTTGACCTTTGTAATTATTCCTGCTCAATCTTCCTCCCAGGTCTCTCCCTGCCCCCCCCCCCCCCCGAACCCCCCCACCCCCACCCCGTGAGGTGCTCCACTCTGGCGCTCTCTCCAGTGTATTAGGGATGTGAGTGAAATTGATGACTGGGATGTCTCGGGTCTTTATGATGATGAATGACTTTCACTGCCAAAGCTTTTATTGTCTGTGATTTGGGAAGAAGGGGGAACTGATATATCAAGGCTGCCTGTCACACCATTTAATACAGTTATAAATCCTGACGTCACTAACTGGTGGTCAGGAGCTGGAGGGTTCCGCTGGCCAACGCTCGGCCGGCCTTTATGGATTTTTCTCCCCTCTGGCCTCCCTTGGCTTGACTGTCATGATTGTGTTTAGGAGTGGGGGGGGGGGGGGGCGGATGGGAACAGCTGGAGGGTGACTTTAAAAAGCAGGGCCAAGCTGGACCTGAGAAGACAGTGGGGACCCCCCTCACTCTAGAGGAATGGGCAGGAGCGGGCCTTTGATTCCAGGTGGGGGAAATGGTGCAGCTGTGCAGTTGGCAAAGCTCTAAAAGTGGGCGGCTACTTTTTCCGCACATGCGACGCTGTTGGTGTTTTGCCACGAGGTTCTGCCCGTAGTTCCTCAGCTTCTCCTTCCACCCTTGAGGCCTCGGAGGTGACAGGGAGAGAAGAGTGAACTGAGTTGAGTGAGGCAAAAGAACTTGGTTAAGGTTTTTCCCCTCTGGCGCTGATGCAAGGGGCGGCTACAGTTGGTGAACCCACAGGGCAGCCCATTAGGATGGTCGATGGTCCTGGGTTCTAGTCCTACACCCATTGCCCTCCAGCTCCTGCTCTCTCTTTTTTAGTTTTTTCCTTTCTGGGCCCCACCTGGTGGTGCTCAGGGCTGACACGTGGCTCTGTGCTCAGGAATCACTTCTGGCAGTGCTTGGGGGACGATATGGGTGCCCGGGGGGGGGGGGGATGGCAGAGATTGAACCTGGGTCAGCCATGCGCAAGGCCAGTGCCCTCCCCACTGTCCTGTGGCTCTGGCCCCCAGCTCCTGTTCTTGAGAAAGTCCCGTGCCCGTGTCCCTCGCTCTCCTCCCTGAGCTCGACCCTGCTGCTCTCCTTGAAGAGTCATGCTAGCCATGAGCACGGAAGATGTGCAGAGGCTTCCTACCCTGTCCAAAGTGCATGGTAAATGCTTTCAAAAGGTGAAATACAGTGAGAATTATGGGGTCGATGTCCTGTTAACATGAGGAGGGTCACCTGTTCCTTCTGTTGTGGCACAGGTAAGCAAGGAAAGCTTTCTGTAGGAGGTGGCACTTGAGCTGATTAGGCGGGAGGATGGCAGAGGAAGGGCATTCAGGCAGAGGGACTCTCATGAGAAAGCAAAGCAAGCTTGTGCAGCGAGTGGTGGGGGGAAGGGTGGGGGCGGGGTGACACGACTCCCTCCCCTCCAAGAGAGGCACTTGGAGGGGAGGGAGGGGCCATGTTGTCAAGGTTATCAGGGACCCGGGTGTGTAAACTCACACAAAGTTGGGGGGGCTCGGCACCCACACGGCGGCGGCTCTATCTCTCCCGCCACCCGCGTTCGGTAGTCTCACCCTTCTACCACCCCGGAGAGGTCGATGGCGATGGTCAGGTGGAGGAAGGAACGAGGGCCAGGCTGGTTGGTATTAGTCGTAGTTTATTCTGATTCTTTCCTCTTCTCCTCTGTCTCTCTATCTCCGCGCCCATTCTTCCTCCCCCAGCTACTTCATTCTCCTTCTCCATTCCCCTTCATCCTCCTTCTCTGGAGTCTGGGTTCTGATCCTCTCTGAACTCTCTTCTTCCTTCTGCCTCTCTGAACTCTCTTCCTCCTTCTCCTGCCCCTCTCTGAACTCTCTTCTTCCTTCTCCTGCCCCTGTCTCACTCCTACAGTACAGTTAAATCCTCTCTCCTGAGGAATTGGGGGAACAATTACACATAGGTGTGGTCACAATCAATAGGGGTGGAGATGAACAGGGGTAGAAATCTTAGCCTCAGGGAAGACCGCTCCTAGGACAGATCCTTCCTTAGCAGGAGGACCCACCCTAGAGCAGAATTCCATGGGCGTGCCTCTCCTCTCCTTGTCCAACAAGCATATAAAATATTATATAAATCATTTTGTATGGATACAGTAAGAAATATCTTAAACTTATAGAATTGCTCTCCTAGGGCCATCTCGATCTCAGACTACGGTGCTCAGGCCAGATAGTCTTTCCCACCCCTAGCAGGATCCTAGTCTTGTCGTTACCTTGGATCATGACAGCATTTGTCCATGATCAAACTCTTAACTTATAGTTAAGAATCGTGGCACTTTGGCCTGGCCCATTTCGCTGCCAGGGTAGCTCACTGCTTGCCCTGGGTCCATTCAGTCCCTCGTCGGGACCCTGCTTTTGGGGTGTTAGGAACTAAGGGCAACTGAGGCTTAAGTCGAGAAAGATGCCCGGGAGTGAATAATATTCAAGGCCAATCAAATCCTAAGTTACAAAGCATGATGTTAACGGTCTTCCTGTATCTATACAAAAAGGACATTACCTTAAAGTAAATTGTTCATAAGGCATAAGGAGAGGAGAAAGGCAATATTTCACTCATACATATAAAATCATAGATTTCTGGGAAACTGATCTTACAAATTAACAAAGTCTGATTAAGGGGAAAGCTGATTAACTGGGTGGGAGAGCATAGGGAAGACTGTTTACAGATAAACACAATGGAAGTGGAAGTGCTTCAGGAGCACTGAGGTGGGTGTAACCAGATCAAAACCTAAGCTTCTTGAAGGACAAAGCAATGTTACCCAACACCCGGGGTTATGGCCTCCTGGTGCTGGGAAGTCTGGCGGGGCTGCAGTTTTTCTCACATCTTCCGAGGAATCTCTCTGCGATCTTGATCAAAGGCTGGAATGCGGATGAAGCTCTGCAACACTTGTAAGAGTCCAGGAGAGAAGGAATCGGGGCCAGGGCTGCATGGAGAAGGACGGGGAGGAAAATGGGGTGGCGACAGAGGGCAGTTGTCAAATGTCAGGGGTCAGGGAGGAGCAGAAATCACAGGGCTGGAGTGATGGGAACTGGGTGCATCTGGGAACCCCCGCCTGAGAGAAGATGGCAGGAGTGTGTGTGTGTGTGTGTGAGCGTGAGTATGTGTGAGTGTGTGAGTATATGAGTAGGTGTGAGGTGCGTGAGTGTGTGAGTGTGCGTGTGTGAGTGTGTGTGAGTGTGTGCGAGTATGTGTAAGTGTATGAATGAGTGTGTGTGAGTGTGTGTGTGTGTGAGTGTGAGTGTGTGAGTATGTGTGTGTGAGTGCATGAGTGTGTGTGTAAGAGTGTGAGTGTGTGTGAGTGTGTGTGTGTGTGTGTGTGTGTGTGTGTGTGTGTGTGTGTGCGCGAGAGCTCGCACTTTGCGCTGCCCAGAGGTGCTGGTGCAGAGCGCCCGGAGAGCAGTGGGGCCAGGGCCAGTCTGTGGATGTTTCGCTGACATTATGGGAGGGTCACACAGGGAAGAGGAAGAGGGGAGAGAGGAGCAGAGACAGCTGCAGACAGAAGCCCCCAGAAGCCGGGCTTGCTGCTGGGGAACAGACGAAGCATCTCAGACACTTCTTTTTTTTTTTTTTAATTATTTATTTATTTATTTATTTATTGAATCACTGTGGGAAAGGTTACAAAGCTTTCAGGTTTAGGTCTCAGTCATGCAAATATCAAACACATTTCCCTTTACCAATACTTATTTTTTACCATGAAGAACCCCAATAAAACCCTACCCCCACCCCTCCCAGTCCCTGTGAGGCAGATGAATTCTAGTTAACACTCTATCTGCTTTGATTAGATTCATTGTTTCAATAAAAGATTCACCACTATTAGAGTTTACCCCCCCTCCCAAATCAGACATGCTGAAAAAGCATTGTGAAGTGATTTGCTTTCTACAGCTGGGTTCAAGAATTAAATGTTGGTTTTGGATTTCTGCTATTTTACTTATTGACCCTGGAAGTATTTCTACTGAAAGTCAGATAGTTAAGAAATTGGTTTCTGTGCTCTGGAGTCGTGGCCGTGCTGGAGAGCCGCTAGTGGGGGGCAACTGGTGGCCTCGGTAGGGCGTGAAGGGCGGACCGAAACGCCCCCCTTCCCATGAGGTTTTAGTCGCCCCCACACACTTCTTACCTCTGCGCTGTGGCCGGGCTGTGGCTGGGCCGTCACAGCACGCAGCTGTGAAGTGCAGAATTCTGTTGGGATGCTTGCACAGAAAGGGATTCTCTTTATTTGAGTTTATTTAAAGATTTTCATGTATTTATTTATTTTTTGGAACCATACCTGGTGGTGCTCACAGCTCAGCTTACTCTTGACTGTTCTCAAGGGTCACTCCTGGTGATGTTTGGGGGCCCATTTGTGATGCTGGGGGGTTGAACGGGGGCCACTTGCATGCAAGCCAAGCACCTTAGCCACTGTACTGTATCTCTCTGACCCTTTTTTTTTTTGCTTTCTGGGTCACACCTGGCGATGCACAGGGGTTACTCCTGGCTCTGCACTCAGAAGTTACTCCTGGCGGTGCTCAGGGGACCATATAGGATGCTGGGAATTGAACCCAGGTCGTCCGTGTGCAAGGCAAATGCCCTACCCGTTGTACTATCTCTCCAGCCCCTGACCCTTTTTTTTCAGTTAAATAATTTTTGTGTTATAAGCAACATGGTTACAATCATGCCTGAGGCCTCCAGCACTGTCCCTGAGGCACCCCCAGTCCTTCTCCCCCAATTGCTACATAATCTCAGCTTTATAACCAGAGGCCAAGGATCTGTCATTGCTCAATACTGTTTCCTTGTATTGTCTCTATCTCCCACAGACAAGGGATCATTCAGTATTTGTCCCTTTCACTTTGGCTTATTTTGCCTAACATGACACTCTGCAGTTCCATCCACATTTCAGTGAACTGCATGGTAGAGTGTGAGCATGTGTGTGTGTGTGTGTGTGTGTGTATGTGTGTGTGTGTATTGCTTCTTTTTCCAGTTATCCAGCAAAGGGCTATGAGGGTTATGAGGACACTAGAGAGGGCTATAGAACCAGACTTGGCAGCCCTGTGCCCTGCCAGCAGTACACCTGTACCACACCTGCATGTTGTACCGCACCTGCACCCTGTACCACACCTGCACTATATCTGCACCATGTACCACACCTGCACTGTGTACTACATCTGCACTGTGTACCACACCCTGTACCCACCTGCACCCTGTCTCATACCTGCAACCACACCTGCACTGTACCACACCTGCATCCTGTACCGCACCTGCAAAATTGTACCACACCTACACGACACCTGTACACCGTATTACACCCGCACCCTGGACCACACCTGCATGACACCTGTACCACACCTTCACTCTACCCTGCACACACCTGCATCCTGTACCCTGTACCACACCTGTACCCCCTGACGGACCACATTGTCTGATTGACCTGCAGGAAGCCACACTTTGGCCGGGGCAGGGAGCTCTCAGCCCTTGCTGCAGTTTCTGGCCATCAGATGTCCCCACTGGAACCTCTGCCTCAGCCATAGACTCCTTGGCCGTCTGCCCCCGAGTGTCACTAGCTTCTGTGTCAATGAGTCATGTGTGTATCTGCTTGGGGCAGCCCCCTCGCTGCAGAATTAGGGAGAACAAGCTTCTGACTCCAGCCTTGAGGGGCCTCATGATTTTTTTAGAGCTGGGGTTTGTGCCTCACTTCACAGTGCTTAGAGGTTATACTCAGGGGTTACCCTCACCTCAGTGCTTAAGGTTTCTTCCTGATGTGCTCAGTGGACCATGTGATGCTGGAGATTGAACCCAGATATCTTGCACGCAACCTGAGCTCAGCTTATTGGGATCTCTCTCGTCCAGGATCCTAAACTCTTAATGTGGAAGATCCTCCAAACCAAAGAAGGGTGTTATATGATGTCAGGTGGCCCAAAACATGCAAAGAATCAGGGAAAGAACAAAGACGCTTCTGTTGACTTCAGATTGTTTCGACGTTGAGGAGGTGCTTGTTCTTGGAGTTCTTGATTGCCTGTCCCATGAGTAAGTTGAACCCCGACGTCACCTGCACCCAAGCCAGAAGCCAGGCAAAGAAAGTGGAGCTGAGCTCTGGGGTTCCAGGCTCAGCCGCGGGACGAGCTGTGTTCTGGGCTGTGCCTTTAGGACTCTCTGGGGGAGAGCGCAAACCCTGTGGGATCCTGGAATGGCTGGAGGTACCCCCATTGCTAGACCTAGAGCCTCTGCTCCTGACTGTTTCTCCGGCAGGGAAAGATGAAACAGATCACCCTTCAGACTCACAGGGAAACTGGGTTTTTCTTGTTTTAGGTTTTGTTTTTGTTTGTTTTTGAGCCATCCCCAGTGGTGCTCAGGAGGTGATTCTTGGCTCCCTGCTCAGGAGTGACCCCTGGAGGTGCTGGGGGACCATAAGCAGTGCTGGGGGCTGAACCAGGATCGGCTGTAGCCACCACTCACTAGGCAAGTGCCTCACCTCACCTCCTTGTATTATCTCGCTGGCCCACAAACTCCTATCTCTTTTTGTTTTAGTTTTGGGACCACTCCCAGCAGTGCTTGAAATGGTTCCTGGCTCTGTGATTTTGGATGACTCCTGGCAGGCTCAGAGGACCATATGGGGTGTTGGGGATCAAACCCAAGTTGAATATGTGCAGCAAAACCCTGTGTTTTTAGGGCACATGTCCCACAGTCCCTGACCCAGCTCTGGCCCCAAGAGTGGTTTGGAAAAAGTTTCTGCGTGATGAAGCAGTGGATTTTGGTGGGGTATCCCGGGGAAACAGCTGGGCAGGACGGGGTCTCTGCCCGGGGTGGGGGTGTACTTCAGTGCATGCTCTAACCAGTGTCCTAGGGTGACACATGCTGTGACGGGGAGCCACAGGGGCCCTGAGAGTACTGCAGAGGGAGTGCAGAACTGTGGGTTCAGGGTCAGGGAGCAGACCCAGAAAGGCAACATTGACTGAGTGTGCTGGGAAGCCCCAGGACATGGTAACACTTTCTAAGGCTTGGAGGGGAGTTGGGGGTAGTCAATTATGGGGTCTGTGTCCCAAAGCCAGGCTGGGAGAGGTGGGGTGGGTGCCTGGGAGTCACCTCGGCGATGAGGGACCCTGTGATGCCCCCCAGCTGCCACCTCAGACCAGGGCCGAGATTGGAGGAGGCTGGACCTGTGGGTGCCCAGGGCACCCCAGAACCTACTAGGTACTTTCTGGATGCTTCTCCCGGGCAGGCGGAGAGAAGGGCAGCAGCAGCATCACCGGCTGCCTCCTGCTGGCATGCAGAGTGCTCGACAAACCACACGAGATCTCATCTCGCGCATAATGTGCATCCGAGGACAAAATTAGATTGAGAAGTAAATGGAGCCGAAAATTTCCAAAGCGTTTCCCGTCAAGAAGCTGTTGGATCGCGTGTTTTAATTCTCCACGTCCTCCTGCCCAGCGAGGCTCATTTGGGTGGGGTTGGTGATAGAAGGGCAGCCTGGGGGTGTGGGGTGTGGGGTTGGGGGAGAGGCGTGGCCTGAGTCTTGATTCCAGGCGGCCCCTTTCCCTGGGGAGCTGGTGCAGACCTGTGCAGAGTGCTCTCAGGTACCCGCTTTGCAGACGAGGGCCTGAGAGCAGCATCACAGGATAACCTGCCTGGGCTGTAGCGGGCGGGTGAGTGAGTGGGCAGTAAATGCTCAACCCCAGACGTTCCGTTCCAGCAGATGACAACGGGGTTGCACCTCTTGACCTTCTGGGTCTTCCTCCTCTTCCCAGGCTTCTCTCCTTCCTGTGCTTCCAGCACCCAGCAACACTGGCAGGGGCTCTGGTCCCATTTTACAGATGTGGAAATTGAGGCCCAGGGAGATGCCATCCATGTTGGTGGGGTAGAAGCCAGGGGGAAATTCTGTGATGTCTGATTCCCAGATGTGTTCATGGACACGCACACATTCACATTCTCACTTGTGCATGCGCACACGTTGCACACAGAAAGGCTAGAAACAGAGAGTAAGACTGTGGCTGGCCACAGGGTGGGGTCCGAGGGAAGGACCTGCTCCAGCCTCTGCCTGCAGGGCCCAGGGCAAACACACCTGTGGTTCTTTGCAAGCAACGGATAGTGGGGATAGGTTTTGTACCCACTTGTTTCCGTTTGTTTATTTTGAGACTACACCTGACTCCATGGGTCGGGGCAATAGTGTAGCGGGTGGGGCGTTTGCCTTGCATGCAGCCAAGCTGGGTTCGATTCCTCTGCCCCTCTCAGAGAGCCCAGCAAGTTACCGAGAATTTTCCACCCCCAAAGCAAAGCCTGGCAAGCTACCCGTGATGTATTCGATATGCCAAAAACAGTAACAATAAGTCTCACAATGGAGACGTTACTGGTGCCCACTCGAGCAAATTGATGAACAACAGGAGGACAGTGGTACAGTGCTACCTGACTCCATGCTCAGGAATAACTCCTGGTGGGCTCAGGGGACCATATGATGCTGGGACTGAACCCAGGCCAGCTGCGTGCAAAGGAAACTTCCCACTTACTATCCTGCTGTACTGGCTGCTGAGCCCACTTTTTGGCCACTCACATGTTGTCAGGGCTGAGAAGGCTAGATGGTGTGTTTTGGGCCAGTGAGATACATAGTTTCTGCTCATCAACAGATGTGTGTGTGTTGGTGGGGTGGGGGACAATGCCAATTTGTGGGAGACCTCGTGGGACCATGAGATATGGACCTGGGCTTGCAAGGTGGTGCTGGCATTGTGTTGTTTTTCTTGACATCAGGAAGTTCTCTCTGTGATTTTTCTGGCCCGAGGGCTACTGAGGCAAGTGCCAGGGGCAGGGAGGCATGTATACTCAGCATCACTGGGGTTTACTATCTCCCCTTCCAGGCAGTGAGTGAGCAGAGTTCATTTTAAATCAAGAAGTTCATTTTGAAGAAGAGAAAGACAGACCTGGGAGGCCAGAACAATAGCACAGTGGGTAGGGCAATTGCCTTGCATGCAGCCGACCCGGGTTTGATCCCCAGCATACCAAAAAGTCCCCCAAGCACCGCCAGGAGTAATTCCTGAGTGCAGAGTCGGGGATAACTCCTGAGCATTACCTGTGTGACTCAAAAGGAAAGAAAGAAAAAAAAAAGGCATCTAGTTAAAGTTCAAATATACACTGAAAAATTAATTGTCTTCCCTTATCCTCAGCGTCTGCATCTCATCCCTTGTCCCTCCCTCAGTGCAGTGCTCTTGTGTTCGCGTTCGGGAAGGCTTTTATGCCGCAAATGGGTTTTTCTGCTGTTTGGAGCCCACCTGACACAGGGCTGTTGAGCTCTGGGCTTGCTTTCTAGGCTCATGTATCTTAGGGGCCCTTCCTTCACCCACAACATACAAACCAACTTCATGGTTTGTCAAGACTGTATACGAGTGCATCATAGGGAAATGTCATAATTTATCGAACCCAGCCATGACACTCGAATTAACGTCCACCCTTCTTCCTTCCCTCCCATCTAGAGTAAATACTTTGAGGCTGGAGTGACAGTTGGGCGTTTGCCTTACACACGGCCAACTTGGGTTCGATCCCCAGCATCCCATAAGGTTCCCTGAGCACAGCACCAGGAATAATTCCTGAGTGCAGAACCAGGACTAAGCCCTGAGCACTGCAAGGTGTGACGCAAAAAAAAAAAAAAAAGCAAATACTTCTTTCACAGACCAGTCCTGGAAGTGGTCTATTTGCTCAAGCAGGCACCAGTAGCGTAAATACTTTGAGGCTGGAGTGACAGTTGGGCGTTTGCCTTACACACGGCCAACTTGGGTTCGATCCCCAGCATCCCATAAGGTTCCCTGAGCACAGCACCAGGAATAATTCCTGAGTGCAGAACCAGGACTAAGCCCTGAGCACTGCAAGGTGTGACGCAAAAAAAAAAAAAAAGCAAATACTTCTTTCACAGACCAGTCCTGGAAGTGGTCTATTTGCTCAAGCAGGCACCAGTAGCGTAAATACTTTGAGGCTGGAGTGACAGTTGGGCGTTTGCCTTACACACGGCCAACTTGGGTTCGATCCCCAGCATCCCATAAGGTTCCCTGAGCACAGCACCAGGAATAATTCCTGAGTGCAGAACCAGGACTAAGCCCTGAGCACTGCAAGGTGTGACGCAAAAAAAAAAAAAAAAAAAGCAAATACTTCTTTCACAGACCAGTCCTGGAAGTGGTCTATTTGCTCGAGCAGGCACCAGTAGCGTCTCCATCGTGAGACTTGTTGTTACTGTTTTTGGCATATCGAATATGCCACGGGGAGCTTGCCAGGCTTTGCCATGTGGGTGGGATACTCTCGGTAGCTTGCAGGGCTCTCTAAGAGGGACAGAGGAATTGAACCCAGGTCGGCCGTGTGCAAGGCAAACACCCTACCTGCTGTGCTATCTCTCCAGCCCACTGGAAAGAGGTAAGATGTGCAAGACATTGAGAATGGTGAACGGGGCAGGGTAGGGGTGGGGGAGCAGGCCAGTAGTTATGTGCTTGCCATGCGTCTGTGAGGGCCTGGGTTTGATCGTTGGCACAAGCAAAGCAAACCTTTAGAATGGTTCCTGGCACATGGGATAAGCTGAATAAATGATTGTTTTTATCGTGGTGGTTATTGTTATTGTTGCTATTATTATCACTGCTGGGCACACAGCACTTTGTATTAGACCAAGCATGAGTGAACTCGTGAGTGAATAAGTGAGGGAATGAAGGCAGGAGCTTGCCCACACAATGGCCTCTCTTCCCTCCCCTCCCCCCAAGTGAGCACTGTTTTCCTTCAGTCCTCGGGGGGCAGTGAGGGTCCTGGCAGGGAGCTCAGGGCCTGAGACTATGGCAGAGCCTCCCTGCACCTGGCCGTTGCATCCTCGGCTTTGTCCGTTTCTCTCATTAGATCAACAGCGGCTGCGTTGGAGGCAAGCACATCCTAAATGTGCACGGGGTTTTCGACAGAGTCTGGTATCGCTTCAAATGCCAGGCAGACTATATTCGGGGCTGGTCCCTGCCTGGGGTTCCTGGGAGGTACACCAGGCCAGTTTAAAAGAAGGAACAGGGATCCCGCCTTGGTGTGACCACGACTTAAACGGTGCCCTGAGGAAGGAAGGCTCTGAATTGTCTTCCCACCGCCCAGTCCTTTAGCGGTCAGAAGAAGTGAAAGGCAGGGATGAAGTCATCAGGGGCAGGGAGGAGTGGAGGGCTGTTATTTCTAAGTAAACAACAGCACCTAAAGTAATGGCTAATAAGCCTGTCATGGGGAGCCTTGGGCAGCCCTAATGAGTGGAGAAGCGGCATCTGCAATTAGCATGAGGCTGTCTGCAGTGGGGCGGGCTGTTGCTCAGCTGCCAGCCTTTCCCCGAAGGTGAAAGCTGCCCCCTCAGTGCCACCCAGCTCTTCAGCCCCTTCGCTCGGGCAGGTCCAAACAAAGGCAGACTTGGGCGCAGCCCTGTTAAAACTGTCACACATTTCAAAGGCCAGCTGGGGGCTCTGGCTTGCGTGGGCCACATACGTACACACCTGCACGGGGTTCTGTGTCAGGATGTGTGTGGGTGTCCCCCGCTCCCCACAGGTGGCACTTGTTTATTGTCATCTGCTTTTAGCATTTGTTGAAGAACACCTTTCGATCTGGTCTCTCAGACCTGGTTGGCGTTATTTCTCTACCGAGTATTAAGCTGTGATTTTTTTTTTTAAGTTAAGCCCGTAACTCATGTACGAATGGGGAATGAACACATGTAAAGGTTTTATTCGACTCATAAATGAACAAGGGAAGCTATAAAAAGATAAAAGTGGTTCCAGGAGCATTTGTGGAGCAGGGGCTTACATCATCTACGAGGAAAGTATTGAAAGAAAGTTGCTGGAAGGACCCTGGGGCTGCTGGCTCAGAGGCCTTAGAGGGCACTGAATGCGGGCAGCCTGGGTTTCATTCTCGGAATCACAGGGAGCGACCCCAAGCACAGAGCCGGAGCACAGCCAGGTGTGGGCTCCACTTACATATTGGAATAAAATTGCTAGATTAATTCTTTTGTAATGTCCTCCAGAGCAATAAAGCCAAGCCTCTGCACTTGTTTTCCACTTGGTAGAAATCTGCTCATCCACAAGCAACTTCCCAAATAGCATCACTTACACCAGTCAATGAATAAATCATCTCTCAGAGGTAGAATCAGTGACTGTGTTCTCCACATCACAAGGCAGAGCTCCCAACTTTCACGACCATTTTCTTGTGTCTGTGTAAAAGGGGCGGGGGAGTAATTTTTCTTGATATGCCAAAAAAGATTTTAAAGGAGGGTGTTTTGTTTATGTATTTTTTTTTTTTGCTTTTTTGGGTCATACCAGGTGATGCACAGGGGTTACTCCTGGCTTTGCACTTAGGAATTATTCCTGGCAGTGCTGAAGGGACCATATGGGATGCTGAGAATCGAACCCGAGTTGGCCACATGCAAGGCAAATGCCTACCTGCTGTACTATCGCTCCAGCCCCTGTTTTTGTATTTTTGCGGCACTGGGGCTCGAACCCAGGGTCTCCCCTGCAGAACAGTGCTGTGGGTTTCTCTGGAACAGAGCTGTAGAAGGCTTAGGCGTAGCACTGGCCAAGGAAAGAACCAACAGAGAGTCAGAAGCCCAGCCTCAGAGAGAGGCCCTGGCTGACAACAGCCCAGGTGTCCTTGGGGGAACTTTGTGGGGGGCAGGGCCTGGGAGGAGGTTGCCAGGGAATGGGATCTGGGTGCTGACAGGCTGGTGAACCAGAAGGGTCATGGGGAGGCGCTGGAGCCCACAGGTCTGGGGGGTGGGGTGCTCATCCCTTAGACAATGAGGCCGACAGGAGGAGCTGACCTGGGCCAGAGGCAGGTAGCTGACCTCCTGGACCAGCTGACTATAAATGGCCTCTGTGACTCTTCGCTTGGTGCTCCAGCCTGTCCCTCTGTCCCATGCTCAGTTCTTTGCTGGTTACCTGGACCCTGTGCTAGGCTTGTCATGACAATGATGAAGCCGGGGTGGTATAGAGGGGTTTAAACGAGGCTTGAGAGCTTGCGAAGGTTGGCCGGGGTTAAACAGGGTGTCCCCAGGAGTTTTCTCCTGCTCCCCAAGTTGGCTTCAGAGCTTGGATCAGGGCCACTGCGATCTCCCCAGGAGGTGAAACCAGAGCTTCTTTGCAGGGGCTGCTGGTCACCAGCAAGGCTGCTGATCTAGCCTGCATGGATATTAAGCGGAGGGGTCCTGCATCCCTTTCCCTGGAGATGATCCAGCCACTTGCCCTCCTTCCACAAGGCTGTGCTGGGAGTTTGATGCTGCAGGCAGGAGTCGAGGCTGGAAGGCTCAGCCCAGCTTTCTCTCTAGCAGCCCGACCCTCTGCTTCTTCCAAGCAGGGTTGACCTACAGGCCACAGGAGCAGGAAAACACAAAGCAAAAACCTCTGAAGCCGCCAGCTTATTCGCGCTGCTCATGGGTTTGAGTGGCATCCCCGGGGCTCAGTGAGGACGGGAAACTTACCCAAAATCACACAGCAAGTCCCAACTCTAAGTGTCCTCCAGGATCTGATGGTCTATTTGCGGAGGCTTTTGTCTTTCCTGCCAGCCACAGTCCCCCGGGCCTTGTGGGTGGAGCGCTCCCTCCTCCGGGTGGTCCCTGCCGGCCAGGGCTGTTGATGCTGGCAGTCCCTCTCCCACTGGTGTGCCCATGCACCGTCCTGCGCCCCCCGCAGCCCCGCCTGTTCGTGCCAGTCCCTGGCTGGCTGTCTCCCTTCTCTCGCTCGCACAGGTAGGGGGGAGTGTGGTCGGTGCCCTGCGGTATTCAAAGTGAAGGGCTTTCACACTGTCAGGGAAATGAATTCTGCAAGGGTTTGAAGTGAGGGGCTGGGCGGACCCCCACCTCATGTGTCTGGGACTGACAACCCCCAGTGGTTAATTACTGCCACACAATGAGAACGGAGCCAGTAGCAAAATGAGATAAGTTCATTACGAGCTAAATGTGAAGTTAATTGGATTCACATTTTCCCCCCCTCCCCCATCTCCATCCCCCATCAGTGTATGTGGAGAGAGCCCACCTAGAAACGGGCTACGTGGAATGAAGAAAGTTGCGTGTGAGCCAAAAGAAGTTAAAAAAAAAAAAGACAAACAAAAATCCTAGACCAGGCTGAGTTTGTTTCTCTGGGGTTCATGGTGAAGGGTTTTCTAAGACGTTGGAGACACGGGTATGGGGGATTTTGCATTCCTTCCCCATGGCATCTGATGAGTTTCACAGTGGTGGCCATTTCTGGGCACCTGTCGTGCCAGTTCTCGCCCTCAGACTACCTCCTTTCAGAGCTGCCAGAAGGGCCAGTGCCCAGAGTGCATGGGGTGGCGGGTCAAAGGGATCTGGTTCTAGAACTCCAGGCGTTCAGGATAGTTCTGGGGCTTTCTAGCCATGGGACCTTGGCAGGTACGTAATCTCTGTTTTGGGTTCCACCTCTGTAAAATGTGGGATAACAAGGGCATTCACCCTAGAGTTTTGAGGGAGAAATGGGTCAGCCTCTCTCCATAGCACAGGGAACCGTGTTGGGGACCTTGCTTCGGGTTCAAACAGTTCCCAGCTGACATCTAGCCAGTACTGCAGTGTTCGCTGTTAAGGCCAAGCAAGGTGACCCTGGGTATATCAGCAGTGGGAGCCTTTGTTTTTTATCTGTAAAATGGGCTACTTTAAAGCCCCTTGGGATGGGGAGATAAGGCATTGAATGAGATAAGGCATTTCCACCCCCGGCCCTGGGACCTGATTCAGAGCAGCCTCAGAGGAAAATGTTAGTTGACCAGTCTCCAGGATGCCTCAGATCCAAGTCCAGGACCCCTCAACTCCATTCCTCTATGAGAAGGGTAACAGAATTTGCAGACATATTTTAATACAACACTGTCTCGCAGAGTACCACTGCGTTGTTAGTTCTTCCCACTAAACACCCTTTTCCCCTAGTATAAAAGGAAGAGCAAGGCATGGATGACTGTTTTACCTGCCAAAGTCACATACCTAGTAAGTGATGTGCTAAGTTTTGAACCCAGTTACGTGCAGTCCCCAATCCATCTCTGCCAGTTTCAGGAGTCCCTCCCCTGCAACAAAAACTAATGTACAAAAGGTACATTTTTTGCCCTTAGTAAATCACTCCTTGCTCCCCACTGCCAACTTCAGTAACTAAGTTTATGGTATGTCTCTATTGCCTCTATTCGATGTTGTATCTCTAAGAATCCTACCAAGTGTGTGGTCCTTTGTGACCTTGTATGTATCAGCCCTTGCGTTTTATGCATCAGCCCTTGCGTTTTATGCATCAGTCCTTCGGTTTTATTGCCAAACACTTTGTTATACAGATATGCCATGTTTCTCTTATTCATGCATTGGTTGATGGATATTTGAGTCGCTGTTACTTTTTTGGTTACTTGATTAATGTTGCTTTGAACACTCATGTATTTGTTTTTCTGTGGATGCATGTCTTCATTTTTCTTGGGGTGGAATTGTTGGGTGACATGGTAACTCTATGTTGAACTTGTTGAGGATCTTTCAGACTTTTCCAAAATGGTTGTAACATTTTTATATTCCCCACCAATTGTGTATGAAGATTCCAATTTGTCATGTCTTGTCAACACCGACTCTATCTTTTTGATTATAGGGATTTGATTATAGGGATAGAATCTGGTGGGTGTGACGTGGTAGGTAGTTCACTGTGATTTTCAGTTTCTCTGAAGTCTAAGGAGGTTAAGTATATTTTCATGTGTTTGTTGATCATTAAATACCATCTTTGACAAGTATCTATTCAGATCTTTGTCATTTAAAGTTGTATCATTTGACTTTAGTATTAAGCCATTAGAATTCTTTATATATTCTAAATATAAGTCCTTTATCAGATATTCTATTTGCAAATATTGTTCCTATTCTGTGGGTCCTCTTTTCATTTTCGTTTTGTTTGTTTGTTTTTGTTTGGAGGCTACACCTGGCAGTGTTTAGGGATTATTCCTGGCCCTATGCTCAGGAATCATTCCTGGTAGGCTTGGGAGACCATATGGGGTGCTGGGGATAAAACCTGGGTCTTCCATGTGCAAGGTAAGCATCTTACTCGCTGTGATATCTCTCCTGCCCCCTCTTTTTATTTTCTTAATGGTATCTTTGAAGCACCAATGTTTCTAATGTTGATAGGGTCCCATTGATCTAAGTTCTTGATTTGTGTTCTGTGAACTCATCACCTAATCCAGGGCCCTAAAGGACTCTTCCATTTAACGGTACATTTTGAACTACTTTTGTTGGTGTTGAGTGCATCTGTGGGTTCTCAGAAAGCCTCTTACTGCACAGAGTTAGAGAGGAATTCATTTCTATTTTCTTCTAGTTTTGGCATGAACATTTACGTGTAGCTTTATTATTCATCTGGAGATTATATCTGTACATGGTATGAAGAATAGTCCAGTGTTGGGGCCAGAATAATAGCACAGTGAGTAGGGCACTTGCCTTGTATGCAGCTGACCTGGGTTCCGTCTCCAGCATCTAGCACTGTCAGGAGTGATTTCTGAGTGCAGAGCCAGGAGTTATCCCTGAGCAGTGCAGGGTGTTGCCCAGAAACAAAAACAAAAACCCTGAACCAAAGAATACACCAGTGTCATCTATTTATGTCTTGTCAGTCATTCTGACACCACAGCATACCAAGGCTACATTTGTCCCAGTGACTTGTGTTCCCACTTTCATTATATGCTGGATTTTCATATAGAATTGGGTCTATTTTTTTTCCCATTGGTTTTCTGTCTACTCATGTGCCAGAACCACTCTCTGAAGCAGAAGGACTTTGTAGAATGTTGTAACATCTGGAAGATGAGTTCCTTTGAAGGACACACTTTGAATAATCCTTCAAGATGGCCATTTTACTAGAAGTCACAAATCTTGAGTTAAAGTTCCTTGTCCCATGGCCTTGGGTCAATTAAAACTCATCCTAAGCCTCAGTTTCCTTATCTGTAACCTGGCTCGGGGGGCTTCTTAGGTTGAAAAGACTGAAGCATTTTGGGGTTTTTTTGGGGGAGGGAGTGTTGAGTGAGGGGCTTCCCAAGAGATACTCATGAGATCCTTGGGCCCCACCAGTGATTTTTCAGTTGACTATGCTGCAAGAGCCAGGGGATGTGGTACTGCTCTCGGCCCTGTGGTGACAGGATTACCTGGGCCACCTGGTGGTGCTTGGAACCTCCAGGGATGTACCCAGTGTGCTCAGAGGACCATGTAGTGCCTGTAACCAAACTTGGGTTGGGAGCATGCCAGGCATTCACCCTTTCTCTCTCTCTCTCTCTCTCTCTCTCCCTTCCTCCATCCTCCCTCTCTCTTTTCTCCTTCCTTCCTTCCTTCCTTCCTTCCTTCCTTCCTTCCTTCCTTCCTTCCTTCTTTCTTTCCTTTCTTCTTTTTAGTTTTTGGGTTACAGTTGGTGCTGCTCAGGGATTGTTCCTGTCTCTTTACTCAGAAATTCCTCCCTGTGGTGCTCGGGGGACCATATGGGATGTTGGGATAGAACCCAGGTTTGGTATGTGCAAAGCAAGTGCCCTACCTGCTCTGCTGTCTCTCCAGCCCCCTGTACTGTCTCTTGGCCCTGAAAAGAGTGTCATTTTAAGCATGCCTGTCTCTTCTGAAGGTATGTTCTCAGTCTGGGCAAAAGTTCCATGTAAACTCCTCATTATTTGCTCTGGAAGGAGAAGGGCCACATACAGTTCGGCCAAGATGCATGTCCAGGCCATGAATAGGAGAAAACTCCTGTTAAAATTGATTAAAGTCAATTTGTTTTATTAAGTTTTCAATTTTATCATATGTCACCAGTAATGCTAAAAGTCATTTCCCCTCACGTTGAACCAAATTTTCATATCTAGTTCTTTCTTTTTCTTTCTGCTTTTGGGACCAAATATAAATATAGCAGAGCTTGGGTGCTGCTCCCAGTTCAACACTTGGAGGATGCTCCCAGAGGTGCTGGGGGTAACCCTGTGGTGCCAGGGATTGAATTCTAAGTTCCCACATGCAGGGCAAGGGGAGAGCCCTTTGAACCTCTCCTAGTCCATTTGTTTCCCCAGATGCTCACAGGACGGGTGGCGAGAGGGGTGGGGTGAGTAGTCTGTCCAGCAGCCCTTGAGGTGGGCACTCCTACTGTGGGTTTCACAGATGCTTCTCAACTCCCCACTCCCACCCACTGCCCATCAGTGTGGACTCACTGTTATCACAGAGGTGGCCCGGTGAGGGATGGGGCCAGAAGGCAGCTTTCCAGCTAGGCTGAGCAGTTGTAAAACAACCTCCTCCTCCTCCTCCTCCTCCTCCTCCTCCTCCTCCTCCTTCTCCTCCTCCGCCAACCCACCTCCTCCTCCTCCTTCTCCTCCTCCACCAACCCTCCTCCTCCTCCAACCCTCCTCCTTCTCCTCCTCCTCCGCCAACCCTCCTCCTCCTCCTCCTCCTCCTCCTCCGCCAACCCTCCACCTCCTCCGCCACCAACCCTCCTCCTCCTCCTCCTCCTCCTCCTCCGCCAACCCTCCTCCTCCTCCTTCTCCTCCTCCGCCAACCCTCCTCCTCCGCCGCCAACCCTCCTCCTCCTCCTCTGCCAACCCTCCTCCTCCTCCTCCTCTGCCAACCCTCCTCCTCCTCCTCCTCTGCCAACCCTCCACCTCCTCCGCCACCAACCCTCGTCCTCCTCCTCCTCCTCCTTCTCCGCCAACCCTCCTCCTCCTCCTTCTCCTCCTCCGCCAACCCTCCTCCTCCTCTTCCTTCTCCTCCTCCTCCTCCGCCAACCCTCCTCCTCCTCCTTCTCCTCCTCCGCCAACCCTCCTCCTCCTCCTTCTCCTCCTCCGCCAACCCTCCTCCTCCTCTTCCTTCTCCTCCTCCTCCTCCGCCAACCCTCCTCCTCTTCCTCCTCCACCAACCCTCCTCCTCCTCTGCCAACCCTCCTCCTCCTCCTCCTTCTCCTCCTCCACCAACCCTCCTCCTCCTCCTCCTCCTCCTCCTCCTCCTCCTCCACCTCCTTCTCCTCCTTTTATTGGGGGCGAGGGGTGGGACAAGGGCTCCCAGGAGTTCTCAGCAATGCAAGAGGGCAAGGAGGTGCTATTTCTCAGACTCTGCAGGTATGTGATGATAAAAAAGTACTGTTTGGAAAATCATACTAGTTTGTCAAAGGAGAAAAAACATATGTGTAAATCCAAGCAGTGGGAAAGGCTACTACGTTACCAATACTCATGCATAACTCAATACTAATTCCTCCCGAGACTTCTCACATATCTGGAATATAAGTCTAATTTGATCCTGTATTTAACTATGTTCTAAGGCAGGCGCCCTACTGCCATGCTCTCTCCAGCCCTCGATCCTTTCATCCCAACTGACTTCACTCAGCATGGCCTCCAGTTCCGTCCAAATCTCAGCATATTACCTGGCCTTGTTCTCGCTTAGAGAGGCATAGGATTCCATTGTGTGTATATGCCACAACTTTTTGATCCATTTGTCTGTGTAGTTGGACGTTTGGGTTGTTTCTATATCTTGATGATTGTACAAAGTGCTGCAGTGAACATACGTGTGCATGCATCCATGTTTTTGTGTTTTTGTGTTTAGTGGATGTTAGTGGGCCCCATGGGTGACTTATGTGAAATGGGGAGGAGAAAGATCATTTTCTCCCAATCCACCTCTGCCACCTGGGACCCAGGGTTACTGGGTTCTTGTCTCGCCTTGCAGAAAAGAATTTCAGGAGTAGACAAGCAGTGAAGTAAACAGATTTTATTTGGAGGTTTTGAAGGGAAGGAAGAAGAGAAAGTGGGAGAGAGTGGAGAGTAATGTGCTCAAGAGAGAACCTGGACGTCTCCAAAGGTGGAGAGAGCTCCTACATACATGCCAGCATTATAGACATGAAAGCATGAAAGTACACATCTCAAGAGAGGCGATGCGGGTGACACATGTGCTTGGCCATGTGGGCACAAGAAGATATGGGCTCGGGCAGCATATGCGTGCCTCTCCTTTGTTCAAGATGGCTTTATAGAGTATCTTCTCGGGATGCCTTGGTCTGGAATATTCTGAAGTCTTCTCTGGGCTGAGTCACTAAAGTTAATCAGATTAAGGGAGAGGTCTGAGGGTATTCGAGGAATTTTCTTCATGGGGAGGAATCCAATCTTCTCAGGGTTCATTAACTGGCACCAGGTGAGGGTCTTATCAGTCTTTGTTTCTGTTTTCTGCAAGTTTGGCCTTTGCAACTTCAGAGCTCTTACTTCCTAGGAAATTTACTGCGATCGCCTGAGGAGGGGCCTTCCCTATCTACCTGTCTGCCTACATCAGAAGGAATCCAGGGCTAAATGCTGGGGTGGCAGAAACCGTGGGGGTTCTGTAGGCCATTGAGGAAAGAAGCCAGTCTTGTGAGGCAGGGGGTCCTTCTCAGGACCTGACTCTCCCCCAGCAGCTCCCCTGCACCAGCCTGTCTCTGGGCACTTTGGCATCCTCCATTTCTAGCTGGCGCATCCGACTTCCCTCTCCTACCCCCCAGAACCTATAGATTCCCCCAAACTGTGTGGCTCAACTTCCTCCTGCACCTTGGAGCATTGAGCAATGGGGACAGTGAGGTTCACAGGTGAGAGGTCCCCACTGGGGTAACCGTAGGATCACTGGACTCATGGTCGCTTGCATAAGTGGGTCTGTGTGCCAGGAGGAGGGTCTTTAAATGCATGAACCAACATGCATGCTGGTGGGGGACTGGAGTAGATCGGGTGCTTACCTTTCTTGCAACTGACCCTGGTTTGACCCCCAGCATCTCATACGGTCTTGTGAACCCCACCAGGAGTGATTCCTGAGTGCAGAGGAGACAGGCGTCAGCCCTGAGCCCCATGGGGTGTGGCTCTACGCACCCCCAAAATAAAATAAAAGTATGAACTTTGGGCTAGAGAGCCCAATGGGTTGGGCACAGACTTTGTACGCAGAAGTCCTGGGTTTGATCCTCAGCACCATGTGGTGCCCCTGGAACAACTCCCAGTTTGTTCCGGACTGTGTGTGACCCCAAAACAATAAAGTATGAACTTTGACCAGGGATTCAAATGGGTTCAAATCTTGGCTCTCGCTGTCCCGTCTTGGATAAATCACTCAACCCTTCCATACAATTGGGGACAGCATTGCATAGCCCATGGCCTAGTAGGGTGCTGGAGGGTCACAAGGGTGAACCGTTCACAGTCCTCAGAACACGGTCAGAGACCTGTCACTTCTCTAGGAACCTGTGGATTTGCTGGGTCTTCCTCAGGGGCAGGGCATGTGAGCCTGGGGCTGGGCTGCAGGAAGCTGTTGGGCCATCTGCTCCCACTCCATCTTCTCCTGTCTCAGCCTGGCCTCCACACTTCCCTCTTACAGAGACCATGTAAGTGGTCTGACACTTGGGTCCAGCCTGCTTCCCTGATGCCTCTTTAGCTGCCTTCCAGCCCCTACTCCCTGTAACGCATGTGGAGAAGATTCTATGAATTCACCCACCATGATGCTGCTTACATGTCCGGGTTGGTGTCTGCAAATAGGCCCAGGCCCCTGTGGGCCCCTGTAGGCCTGAGTTGGTCACCACCCCACCCTTACCATGGTGCTCGGTCTTCCCATCTGAGAGATGCCTACAGTGGTGAGGAAGAACCCCACGAGCCCTGGTGACCGCAGAGGAGGGACTCTACGGCCTCCACAGAGCTCCTGCTTCCCAGCCCAGCCACTCTCCCTTTTGCCCAACACTGCAGCCTCAGCCGTGAGCACCTGGGGCGCCCACCCCCAGCTGAGACCCAGCTGAGATCCTTTTCGAGCTGAGAGAGAAGGCCTGGGGCAGGGCGGTGACTGGGCTGGGGACTCTCCTTTAAGTTGCTTCTTGGGGCTTGTGTGTGGTTGGAGAGTTTTGGTTTTAGTTTGTGCTCAGGACTGACTCCTGGCTCTGGCATCTGTGCATGTATGTGTACATGTGTAGGCATCAGTATGTTGGTGTGTGTTGCGTGTGTCTGTGCAGTGTGTATATTTGTACACAGAGGTGTATATATGTGAGCCTGTGCATTTGTGTGTTTTTGCATGTACGTGTGTGTGTGTGTGTGTGTGTGTGTGTGTGTGTGTGTGTGTGTTGGAGCTGGGGGCAGGGGGCAATGCTGGGGACCTCAGAGATGCTCACGCTGTGATTTGTTGCTTTGATTCCACAGGCCGTGACTTGGCGAGCACGACCCTCCCTGGGTACCCTCCACACGTGCCCCCCGCTGGACAGGGCAGCTACTCGGCGCCCACGCTGACAGGGATGGTGCCCGGTAAGTTCGTACTGTCTGTCGGTGACCCCCGCATCACTCTGCGGATGGGGTTCGGGGCTTGGGGGGTTCCCACCAACAGCGCCGGTGACCTCAGTTCTCCCGAGAAACAGAGCTAAATTCTTCAGGCAGAGCTTTGTGTTCTGAGGACTGTCTCTCTAGTCTGCCTGCCAGTGGCCTCAGGTCCCCTCTGAGAAAGTGTGTGTGGCGGGGTGGTCCTCAATTGTCACTTGATAGTAGAGCGGTTCAAGAACTGGCTGGGGGCCACCAGGCTGGTGCCGAGTGACCCTGACCTGTCATCTCCCAGCCTGTGTGAGGTGAATACCAGGCCCCCCACCCCCTGGTGGTCCCAGAAACCTGATTGAGGTGGGGGTGGGGCTGTGTTCAGGGCATACAGGAAATTGGTGGAAGGTCCCTTGATTCTCAGTGCAGCCTCCTATGCCCACAGAACCCCAGGCCCCTGGGGCTGGTGACACTCTCTTTCAAGACATCTGGCATAGAGACCCCCCCATCCTCCTTGCCAGGGGGTGGCACCCAAGTCACAACACAAGGTGCCGAGGACTCTCGTCCCACCAGGGGCACCCTAGATGTTGTGCTTTGGTGTTTAAAAAGTAACTCAAAGTGAGTATGTGCATGTGTGTGTGTGGAGTGTGGAGGGGGGTGGGTACTGAGGCCCCCGTGGCAGCTGTCCCGGCCTTTGATGTCTGGCACCATCTTATTCTGAGTTCCTAGACTGGCCGCACATGTGTCCAGGACTCGGGGCAGCCGCCTGCTCTCAGCACCTGCTGGCCACTGTTTCGGAGCTTGGTCATGCCACCCTTCCCAGGCTGTTGAGGAAGTGGAGTGGGGAGAGGGGCTGTGGCTCCCCGAGACAGCCCAGTGGGAGAACTCCCCTGAGACCCAGGTGGGAGCCACCCCGTGAGCCTGTAGAGCCAGAGTCCTTGACTCAGCCAGGGAGAGTAGCCAGGCCAGGCCAGGCCAGTGGGGCAGCTTCCCTGAGTCCAGAGAGCCCCCCCACGCTTCCCTCCCAGCCCCAGTCCCTCCCAGACCCGGGCCCCGAGCCCCGGGAATGACTGGAGCGTGAGGGTGGGGGTTAAGGACAGGCTGGGATCTAGGGACTACAGGCGGGGGCCAGTGCCCCCCCCCAGGACTGAGCAGGGCCCTGGGGAAGGTAGGGGTGGCACACTCATGCCCTCACCGCGCACTGTGCCCTGGCACAGAGTCCCAGAGAGTCCCGGCCTCTCCGTTGCACCCCGCCTCACAGGGCTGTTAGGGAGATGTACTTAACAAGGTAGGAGGCTGGAGCATATTTCATTTAACGGTTTGTTAGCTTGATTTATGACTTTTAAATGTGAGACATATGGCCAATGGCCTTCGTGGTCTCCGGCCCTGGGCACTGCCAGTGTGGGTGAGGCCTGCCAGGTTCCCGCTGCAAAGCCCGGGCCTTTCTGGCTGCCAGGACAGGCTGTGGCCAGTCACGGGGACATGGCTGGGCCAGAGTAGGGGTGTACGTGTGTGTGTGTGGAGTGGGGTGGGGGTAGGGGCAGGTTCTCCCCTTGCTTGTACTTGAGATTTCCCACCCTCAGGAAGTCAGAGCCGCCTTCGGAGAAGGCTCCCCAGCTTTAGCCATAGAGACGCCCCAATATTAGAGGTGTTTTATAGATAACAAGTGCTTTCCTTAGAGTCTCCTGAAATCTCACCCTGTGCGGGTAGGGTGGGATGTGGGGGGCAGGATCCAGGGGAATTCCCCTCTGCTTCTCTCACCTTTTCCAAAAGGGGAAGCCGAGACTCAAGAGAGGTTAGGGAGGACCCCGAGGAGACCCCGGGAAAGATGACTGGGTGGGGATCTGGGTGTTCGTCTTCCCACTCAGCACCCCACCCCCTGTACTGTATGGGGGTTGCGTGTATGTCCTTGGGCCTGACACTGCTAAGTTCTTAGGGACATGAAGCCCACCCAGACCTAACCCACCCAGCCCTGTGGGCTCCACACTGCAAACCCCAAAGCGTTGGGAGAAGCAGCCGGACTCTCCCAAGTTTATCCTCACAGTCTACCCTCAGCCTGGGGCTCCTCCAGCCCTGACAGTCAGGCTTACAGGTGACCTCGGACCTGGTCGGGCCCCATGAGCTCTGCAGGGGCTGCTCCCTGATCTTGGGGAGCGAGGAAACTGTATTGGGAAGGGCACCATCTAAGCGGACCTGCGGGGAGTCACTGGAGGGGGCATCCCAGACCAGCCAGGGGTGTGGTCCTTGCGACTCTGGGAGCTGGTGTCTTCTTTTTTCCCCCTTCTCTGCTCCCCTTTCTTCTTTCCTTGTTTCCTCTTCTCCTGCCCTGCTCCCCATAGTCCGTCAGGACCAGGCACCCCCACCGCAGGCTGGCATCTTGTCGTGCCTTTGGGAGCCTTTGCCCCGTGATGTGCCATCTCCGTTTCTTGGATGGACTTACGGGGTAGCGCTGGCCTTACACAGGCTCTGTGCTGGAACTTCCCACCACGGGGGCCCATCTGTCCCTGCAGCGCTCAGGAGCCTGCAGGCCTTGCTGGGAGTGGGGGTTTGGGGGGCTCACCCAGCCAGTGCCCCCTTCTGGGTCAGGGGCCAGCTTCCTCCTCTGGGCTGAGCAAGCACCTCTCTGGGTTCAGGCCTGTCTGTTGGGGGTTACCACCGCCTGGGAGGGGGCTCTTACAGCACCCAGTTCCCTGGTCTCTCCTGTGGTCCCGTTGGGTGGTTGGGTGAGGGCAGCCAGAGCTAAGTATGGTAGTATAGGAAAATGAACATCGGTCCTTGTCCTTATTTCCTGTGGCTGGTGACACAAAAGACTCTCCCACCTCCCCTGCCAATAGAGATTTCTTCTCAGTGTTGGAGCCCAGAGGTGGGGCTTGTGTCTCTGGGCCATGATCAGGAACTGTTGGCTGTTACCTGTGCTGGAGGTTTAGGGGGCAGATGTCTTCCTTCTTAGCTTTGGACAGGACATACCTGGTGATGCTCAGTGCTCACTCAGAGACTGGTTGGAGGGAAGGGGATGTCTCCTGGAGGTGCTTGGTTGGGGTCCATGTGGTGCTGAGGATGGAACCCCAACCTCCTGGCGCCTCTTCATAGCACATCCTCTTGGCCTTTGGGGGAGCCCTCCCATTCCACCTCCCTCAGATGACTGTGTGTGGGGCCCACCTAGGTTGTTCTGGATTATCTTCCTATTTCAAGACTCTCGAGTAAGTCACTTTGACGAAGAACACCTCCCCAGCCCCATCCATGCATACCACTTTTTTTTTAAATGTAGGAGTACTGCTATTTAGTCAGCCACTGATAAAACTGACTGAAATGGGCATGAACCCCACATTACTTAAAAATTTTTTAATTGAATATCTGTGAGGTAGATCATTACATAGCTGTTCATAATTGAGTTTCAGTCATACAATGATCCAGCACTCATACAGTCATACAATGATCCAGCACCCATCCCTAGCCAGTGTACATTTCCCACCACCAATGTCCCCTATTTCTCTCCCACCATCCCTAACACCCCACTCCACACCCCCAGCCTCCCTCTATGGGAGGGCACTTTCCTTCTTGCTCTCTCTCTCCTTTTCCTTTTGTGCATTATGATTTGCAATAAAGTACTAAGAGGTCACGGTGTTTGTTTGGAGCATTCAGTATTTTTATCAGGACGGTAAGGCTGGAATAACTGGGTGGGCAGCTTTGGGGTGTGGATGTAGACTGCAGAGGATTCTTGAAGTACAGGGAGGTGGGGGGAGGTAGCCCATCCCAACCTCAAGAAGGCCTGGAGATTTCAGTCACAAAACCCACATACCAGAATTTTCAGCAGATTTTGGCTTTGTGAGGTCCGTCCTGAGATGTAGACCACCCCCCCCCCTTTTTTTTAGATCACTTACATTGTCAGGAGCCAGAGGTTGGGGTCTGGGGAATCCATGACTGGCATGGGGATGTCCTCCTTAACATTTGTTCAGTTCTTCTGAGTCCCAAGTTCTGAGTCCTCAACCCAGAGGGGTCTGCTTCTGCAAGTGTTTTCTCAGAACCAATCATGGTGCTAAGGACAAGAGCTTCCTGCTGACCCATGGCCTGCTGTCTGGATCAGGAGGTACAGGCTGGACCGGTGGCCTCACTCGGTCTCTCTGCGGCTGCTGAACCCCTGTTTCTCTGCAAGGATTTATCCACCTTCTCGCCTGGAGGTGGATTCAGAGGGAAACGGGGGATAGGGGGAGCTGAATTGTTACAGGTTGGGGGGTGAGAGGGCTTTGATAACCCTGCTTCCTTCCAGGGATGAGAAACAGCATTCAGGCCACCAGTGAGAGAACAGCGACATTCTCTGCATTACATACCAGCTCAGTGGCTTGGCTCCTGCCCTCCTTGGCTTCAGGCTCTCCCCTGGCTCCCTCTTCTCTGATCTTTGTTGATGATTCAGTCTCTGCAGCGCTTGTAAACACTGCCTGACCCTCTTCCCGTAATCTACACTGAACAAAACCAACTTAGAAGGGATATTGTTTCCACATGGCATTTCCACGAAGCCCAGCAAATGCCAGAAGTTTTGCACCAAAGATTGCATTGTGTGCTCATTGGTGTAACTGGTTGATTTCTGCCTGAAGATATTCACATGATCTAACACGTATCGACCTGGCATTTGAAGCTCAAAAATCCTGGGATGGAGAGGGGATGCACTTGCGTGAGTCGTAAGCCAGAAACCAGATCTTTGAAGATGAACTGATGAACTAGAGAAGGAAGGTGTCCCCCCCCCAACCCCCAGTCACCCAGAATCTGATTCTCCTTGGATATTTTCAGCAGGAATTCTGGGCTGGAAATTGGGAGCATCTAGGAGTATTGTGGCTCCTTTGTGTCCCGGGACTGGATTCATTTCGAGGTGCCTGTTGATGAAATGGCTCAGTTCATGGATGACTTTTATTTTCTGGAAGTAAGAAGTGATGTGTGCACTTGAGAGAGGGGTGGACAGAGCCATACAAGGCTTCCTCTTAGCATGGACAATTTTCTGAGCCTGGAGGGCTCTGCCCAACCCATCTCCAGATGGTTCATCCTGGGCCCTTCTTGAGCTCCCCCTCCTTGGGGGTGGGGATGGGGGAGGCTCTCCTGTCTTCCCCGTGACCAAGTATATTTCCTGTCCCTGTTGTGCGGTGACCAGCTCCCTTCCACGTACTCATGCCTTCGAACAACAGAAAAGGCTTATTGTTCCAGGGTATGCAGACCAGCTGGGTCTTGGTGAGCCAGTGGAAAGTGCTGTCCAGGCTGTTTCTTCTGCGGGCATGAGGGGAGAATCAAGTCCTTGCCTTTTCCAGCTGTGGACACAGACCACCCCCCTGCCCCCACCCAGCTGTCCCTGAGCTGCTGTTTCCTCCTCAAAGACGACTGTATCGGACTGAGTCTCACGGGGCTGCCATCTTTCTGTTCTCACTCTCCTTCTCTCTGCCTGCCTCTTCCTCCTCCATCCACCTGGTGATCTTCCTGGTCCCAGATCATCTGTTATCTCCAGATCACTTCATCAGCCATGTTGCCTCTCCTTCTTAGCCTGCCTCCTGGTTCCCAGGGTGAGAGCACTGATATTCTTGGTGGGGGCTGTCACTCTGCCTTCTAAAGCGAGGCCCCCTCAGTTCTGTCTCAGCACATCCTGTTCTTCTCTTTCATACTCAGCTCAATTGGCGTCATTTGGGGAGTGGTTCTCCCTTCCTCCCTGCTTTCCCCGCCAATGAGCAGCACTACCCCTGCCCTGGGCACTGTCTTTTCCCTCTGTCCCTCTTCCTGGCACAGAACCTGACCTGGAATAACAGTCAGAAGTGGTTGAAACACAAGTGGGAGGGCTTTGGGCTGACCTCTTGGTGAGAGCCCAGTGCCTTGCTGGAAATGGTAGCCAGGGACATCAGGACTGATCCAGGTAACCATGGACACAGGGGCTGACCCACGCAGCCCTGGGCGCTGGGGCTGACCCATGCAGCCATGGGTGCTGGGGTTGACCCATACAACCACAGAGGCTGGGGCTGACCCCTCAGACACAGGAGTCTCAGGGAGGCTGGCAGGGGTGAGGGGCTGCTCTCCAGAACTGCCTTCTTGCTTTGGGACCACCCTCTGGTTCCAGCTGTGTGATATGGGGCATGTTCCATAACTCTCCTTTGCCCAAGTTTCCTCATTGGACAAGGAGGATGATTCTCAGAGTGAGCTCTGGATGGTATAAATGTGTGTAAAAACTCTCAGAACTCTCAGTGCTCCATGCATATGTCTAGGTGCCTTACATGAGGTCCTCCTGTTGATCATCATCATTGCTCTGTAGACCTGGTCTGAGCTGGGAGTGGTGGCGAGGAGGGCACCCAGCAGGCAGCCCCCAGCTGACATGCCCTAGGTGGGAGACCCAGCAGGCAGCTCCTAGCCAACCTGCCCTATGAGGGAACCCAGCAGGCAGCCCCCTAGCCAACCTTCCCTATGAGGGGACCCAGCAGGTAGCCTCCAACCAATCTGCCCTGGGTGGGAGCAGCAGGTAGCCCCGAGCTGACATGCCCTGTGTGGGGGGGCCCAGTAGGCAGCCCCCAACTGACTGGCCCGCACTAGTATCTAAGCAGGAGTCCTGCTGTGAACTCAGCTGGGCCACCACGGGTCAGCAAACACAGGCAGTGCAAGGTAGAGCGGTACAAGAGGGCACCTCTGAGATGCTGTGGGCCCACAAAAAACAGGCCCCTGGTGGGGGAGGGTGTCCAGGTGAGAGGGAGTGCTAGCAAAAGGGGTTAAAACTGGGTGGGGACGTGTATTGGAAGAGGTAGGCAAGGGGTGAGTGGAGTGTGTGGCTGCAGGAATTCTCATGCAGGGAGTTGCTGGACCAGCCAGAAACATAATGGCTCGATTCACAATGTCTCTGTGTAAACATAAGGAAGCATGCCTGGCTCTCATCCCTGCCACTGTGCTTAATGGACAGGGCAGGGGAGAAGGTGAAAGAGAAGGCTGCTGGCCAGCAAGGTGAGGCCTTAGGACTAGACCTGGTGACTCTGCAGATAGGGTGGCGCAGGCCAGGAGTACTGGGGCCCAGAGAACCCAAATCTTTAAATTAATAAAATTTTTTTTCTTAAATATAATTTTGGTTTTTTGGCTACACTCAGCTTATGTTTAGGGCTTACCCCAACGTTTCTAAAATAGAAAGTCGCCAGCCCACAAAGGCTCTTAAGCCAAATGTGTGGTTTGTAAAAAGAAGAACAAATTCCAGGAGTTTCTGCAGCGCTGCCTGGGGGCATGGCGGAGCCTGGGGGCAGGTGCTGCCCTGCCCAGACTTCAGAGCCTCACACTGCCACCTGTGAGGGTCAGCACAGTTCCCAGCCCAGGGCCGTGCCAGCAGCGTCCTGGGGTCGCAAAGTTTGTATCCTACCCACGGAGCTCCCTGCTCTTACAGAAATGTAATGGCTTTATTCGCAACGTCTGTGTAAGCATAAGGAAGCATGCCCCGCTCTCATCCCCGCTGTGTGGGTTTGCTTTTTCCTTTTTAATATGTGGTACAAATAGACGTAGAGAAGAGTATTCTTTAAGAATATATGTCTTTGTGGTTTCTCATCAGCAAATGTTTGAGCTGCAGGACTGTTTGTATACTCAGAGACCCCCGTGTTATGTAATGTTTTCTCTGATAAAAGGCAGGACATGGGGGAATTTTAAAAAAGTGTTGGGACTAGTCTCATTAAGAGAGAGAGAGAGACAGAGAGAGAGAGACAGAGAGACAGAGAGAGACAGAGACACAGAGAGACAGAGAACAGAGACAGAGGCAGAGAGAGAAATAGAGAGAGAGAGAGAGAGACAGAGAGAGACAGAGATGGAGAGAAAGGGAGAGGGAGGGAGGAATATGTCCCCAGGAAGAGTTGGGGGTACCCAGGAGGAGTGTGGCTATCTATGTGCTCTCGGTCGATCCTGTCCAATCACTGGAGTGGATGGTCTGAGATGAGGCAGAGGCTGTATGTGGCTCGCTCAGCACCCATGTCGGCTCAGGTATCCATTTCGCAGCCGTGCTTAAAGACCCTTCCCTGTAGATAGACTGGAAACTGTGGGAGTGGGCAGGCCAGGGAGGGGGGTGGCAGAAGGGAGTAGGGAGCACCGATGGGGACTGAATCGTCCCCTCTCTGTGCTCTGGCTTGGAAGCATTTGCTCAGCTTCTCTCTCACCAAGCTCCTGCTAAGCCTGTTCCCCCTGCGCCTTTGCCAAGCTGCCCCCCAAGCTCGAGACGCCCACCTGTTGCTCATTTCTGACTCTTTGCTGCCCTCTAGTGGCCACTGGGTACTCCGAGTCAGGAACGGAACTGACCCCAGAGAACTGGAGACTAAATGGTAGGGCAGCTGTGTTTTTTGGTTCCTGTGTTCATTTTTTAAACACGTCCTTAAAGGCAAGGTGTTTCCATGCTGGGGTTCTAGGTGTGATGCTTCAGAGGCAGCTGCTACCCTCAGGGATCTCACGGTGAACTTGGGGAGACATAAAAATTCATCCCTGGGGCTGAAGAGATGGTCCCGGGGTTAAGGCACCCGCCTTGCACACTGCTGACCCATATTTCAACCTCTGCAACCAAATATGGTTCCCTGAGTCCTGTCAGGAGTGATCCCTGAGCATAGAGACAGGAGTAAGCCCTGAGCACATCCAGGTGTGGTCCAGCCTCCTCCGCCATCACACCCACCCCTGTCCAAATCCTCCTCCTTGCCTTTGCTTGGTGCAAAAGTTTCATCTAGGAACTGTCAGAGTGCCGAGGTCATACAGGGAAGGGGGACCACTAAATTTGTGGAGACCTCTGGGGAAAGGAGGGAGAAATCAGAGAAGGCTTTCCAGAGGAGGTGATGTGAGCTAAGGTGACCTTGTGACCTTGAAGGATGTGTCTATCAGGCTGAGAAGCTGGAGGGCATGGTGGGGTGAAAGACTAGCACGTGGAGAGAACTTGGGGGATGGCTGTATTTTCACCATGCCCTGAACCCGTCCCAGGAACCTCCAAGCTGGGAGCAGTGTACGCAAAGCCTCAAGGAAGGGTCCAGGTGTCCTGTGAGCCAGGAAAGACTCAAAGGCAAGGAGAGGCTCCTGGGATGCAGGAATATGTCTTCTGATTCTGGCTGCTGATGCCGATGGGGAGACCTTACACTTCCACTTTCTTTTCCTCTTTTGTTTTGTTTTAGTGTCACTCCCAGCCATGCTCAGGGGTTATTCCTGGCTCTATGCTCAAGAATCATGCCTGCATGCTCTGGGGACCATATGGGACATTGGGGATTGAACCTGCAAGGCAAGCACCCTCCATGGTGTCTCTCAGGCCTGACTTTCACTTTCTTTCCAAATAGGATACAGGGAGACTGGACAAGGGTTCCTCAGGGTTTCTAAGTCCCAGTGATCCTGCACACTGGTCTCACATCCCGGTTGGACTAGAGGGCCCCGGCATCCCTAATCCCATCGCCCAACCATGCTCCCTTTGTTCTAAGGTGCTGTGAGTTCCTTTCAGCATCCTTCAGAGCTGGGGCTGGGACATGAGCAGACAGTAGCCCTGGGTTATCCCGCCTAGTTTGGCAATAGACTGTGGGGGCCGGGGGGGAGGGTTGAGTGAAAAAAGGGGGCCTGCTTCCCGTGCTGCAGATGGAAGGTGCAGACTGACTTTTGGGGATCCACCCCTGCGAGGGTCAGTCCTAGCTTTGGCATCTCAGGGTGCTGTGAGAGGCACTAGGGAATGTTGAAATTTGCTGTGTCCAGGAAGCCACAGGCTGGAGCGATAGCACAGCGGGGAGGGCGCTGGCCTTGCCTGCAGCCAATCTGGGTTCAATCCCTGGCATTCCATATGGTCCCTGAGTATTGCCAGGGGTGATCCCTGAAGGCAGAGCTAAGAGTAACCTCAGCACCTCTGGGTAGCACTGCACTCTAGCACTGTCCTCCCATTGTTCATTGATTTGCTTGAGCGGGCACCAGTAACATCTCCGTTGTGAGACTTATTGTTACTGTTTTCGGCATATCGAATATGTCACAGGGAGCTTACCAGGCTTTGCCTTGCTGTGCGGGTGGAATACTCTCGGTAGCTTGCCGGACTCTCCAAGAGGGGAGGAGGAATCGAACCTGGGTCAGATGCGCGCAAGGCAAGCACCATACCTGCTATGTTATCGCTCCGGCCCCTCACCACCCTACCCCCACAAATATAAATTAAAACAAGTGAGGCAAACCATCAGAAAAAATATTTGTAAAACTATTTTGGGCTATTTTCCCTAGTTTTCACTATGATTTGTATTATGTGCAGAATACACATGAACCTATTCTTGCAATTTTTCTTTAAGTTTGAAATCATGTCATAAGTAAAAGAATACCTCACCTCTGGGTATGGCCTAAAAGAAAGAAAGAAAGAAAGAAAGAAAGAGAGAGAGAGAAAAGAAAATTAAGCAGCAGCCCTTTGTGGTGTGTTACAGCACGTGAGCTGGAGAGACATCCCCTTTCCCTGGATGCAGCTTTGTGGGGGTGCCAGAACAGTTCCTCTTGGCTCTGGGGGCCCCAGCTCACCTGCCAGCTCCCTCTTCTGAGGATGCTGCACACACCCAGGCCTGAGTTCTGGAGACCCACAGCCTGGCTTTCTGGTTCCACATTCTTCTGGCTCTGTCTCTGTAAATTAGCTGGTAGGAAGAAGCAGTGAGTAGGTTAAAGCCCGTAGGAGACTGGGTAGGTCTGAGTTTGCTGGAGCAGGAGCTGCGCTCTGTAAGCTGCTGGGGGCTGGGCACAGCGATGTGGCACAGGTTGGGCTTGACGGACTTTAAATGCACCCCCCCCCCCAGCCCTGAGAAGGTGGGTTCCTGGCTTCGTGCCTAGAGGTGCATAGCCCGAAGTGTGAGTATCCTTGAGACAAAAAAGGGCCTACTCCCATGCCAGGAGAAAGCCCTGGGACTGGGCAGGGGGCACGGAGGGTGACCAGGGCCACATGCTGGCCACATGGCAGCAGCAGAGCTGCGTGGCTCTGGTGCTCCAGATTTCCCACCATTCTGCAGAGCGACCTTGCAGTCGCCCTCGCAAAGATGATGATTCTGTTTGCCCCTTTCCTGCCCCTTGTTGGGATTGGGGTCTTTGCAACCCCCTGTGGTGATGCTCACCAGGGGGCGCTGTGGTGTTCAAGGGCATCCTAGTCTTGTCAGAGCTGTTGTCATGGCGACAGTGCTCCTGTCTATGGTGGTTTTTAACAATTTTATTTTATTTTTAAAAATTAAATCGCAGTGAGATATGCAGCTACAAAGTTGTTCACATCTGGGTTTCAGTCATACAATGTTCCAACACCCGCCTCTTCATCAGTGTACCTTTCCCACCACCAATGTCCCCAGTTTCCTTCCTTCTATCCTCCCACCCTTACTCAGACCAACTCTGAGACCCGGTGAGCAGCCATCTGCTTCCAGCCATCTCTGTCAGGGACTCTCTGTAAGTGGGACTTAGCCCTAGCACACCTGAGCTCCTGGAAAAGGGGATGGGGAACCACCACCTGGACTCCCCACAGGCCAGGGTGCAGGACTTCAGGGTCCAAGAGAAGTCCTGGGCCAATTACCTGGGGGTTTCCGGAAGTCGTAACAACTGGAGACTTGGTCAAAAACTCCTTTTGCCTCTAAAATTCTGAAGGGGGAGCTGGAGAACTGGGTTAATGCTAAATTAAATGCCGACCAGTTGTAACATTATTAGGCTAATTTTATTAACTAATAAATTTGATGCCCATAAAAGTTTCATTTCATTTGAACGCAAAATGTGTTAAGTTGGATTTTCTCACTTGGCAAGAATTCCTGAGTCTGTGCCTCATGTGCTGAGAAATCATAGCCCGTCATAAATTAGAGAAGCCACTTGTGGCCAAATAATTCCAGAAGTAAAGTTACACAAATAAGCCTTTCATATTTTCTGAGAAAAGCATCATTTCTGTGGTGCATTTAAGGTGTGACATGAAGCATGCGGGGGTAAAGAGGGGCCTCCTTAGGAAACAGCCTCTATAGGAAGCACTATAGTGCTTGTGAGAAATACTGCTTTTCCTGTGAACTTTACAGAGCATAAAAAAGTAACAGTGGCATCTTGAGCTGGCCAGGATGAAGCAGTCGCTTGTCTATTGCCCTATTACCCATCCATTATGCATTCATCATCCATCTACCTATCATTTATCCCCACCCACCCATCCATCCGTCCACCCACCCATTCATCCATCCATACATCCACCCATCCATCTACCTGTGCATCCATTCATACTCCCACCTATCCACCCACCCATCCATCCATACACCTGCCCATCCATCTATCCACCCACCCATTCACCTATCCATCCATACATCCACTCATCCATCCATCCACCTGCCACCCATCTGTCCATCCATCCACTCATCCATCCATCCATCCATCCATCCATCCATCCATCCATCCATCCATCCAATTTATCCACCTATCATCCATCCATCTTTTCTTCTTTCCTTTCCTCTTCTCTTTCCTCTCCCTCCCTTCCTCATATTTATTAACCATCAACTCTTACTGATCCTCTATGTGTGCCAGTCATATACCTGAGAACAGACAGGGGACCCTGTGGCTCGTGTCCCTGAAGATCCCAGATCTGTATTGCATCCCGGGGGGTCATGAAGCGTCCAGGGAGTCTCAGTGTGCTTACAGATAAGCACAGGGCTCTGGAGGCACAGAGAAAGGGGATCCAACCTAGAAGGAGGGTGTCAAGCGTAGAACCCATCAGTATTTCCTCTTGGGAGGTTGATGAGGGGAGGAGTCGGCTTGTCTGAAACTGCCTTTGCTGAGAATTTTGCTGTAAACGCAGCAAACCCCATGGTCTGCAGAGGAAGGACAGTGAAGATTTGCTTAAACTGTGGCTTGAAGTCCTGCTGTGACCCACGGATGCTGCCCTGGATCATGGGGGAGGGGACCAGATGGGTTCGGGGAGGGGCCTGTGTTGTGGGGGGGGGCACAGCCAGTCGGGGGAGCGGCTGTGCCTGCTGTCAGCCATCCCCATCTCTCTGAGGGACTTCAGGGAGTGAGAGACGGGTACCTCAGGGTCTGGGGGAGCCTTGGCTTCCTGGGTACCCCCCAGGGGTAGTGCTGGCTGCCTGACTCAATGACTGCCCAGCAGGGACCCCAGCAGACCCCACTCAGGATCCTGCCCTTATTCCTGGCAACTCCCCACATTCACACATCCACGCCAAGTGCAGCTCCCAGGCCGGCCTCAACTCTCTGCTCAGAGAGGCCTGGTTGGTTCTCACTGAGCAGCCCGGCTGCACCCGCCACTCGCCCTGCCTGGGTCAGACCCTCCTGAGCTCCTTCCTCCCGCCCTGTGCGCCCCTCCTGCCCTGGTGGGTGAGTGCTCCAGGGGTCTGGAAGACCCATTTGGATCGGGCGTGTGTGCTTCCCCCAGCGGGGCCCAGAGTCCCGGACTTAGGGTACTTCTGTGTCAGCCAGCAGGGCTCGGCTCGCCTACCACACCCCCCGCCCCGCGCTCTCTTCCAATATTTGTTCTGGCTTGGCGCTGGAGGCCCGAGACAATGGCCCTTGTTACCCTCTGTTTGAGTTATTTATTTTTTTCACTTTTCCCTCCTTCCCCTCTCAGGGGACGCGCCTCTCGCCCTCATCCCTCATGTTTCCCCTTTCACTGGACTGTCACTCTCATTGTCCTCCAGGGGCTGGGAATGTGGGGTGACAGGCACAGGGAGCCCAACCGGGCTGCGGAGGCTGGAAATATAGTCATTAAGGGGACCCGCGAAGCCCAGATGTCCTCCCTGAATGCGGGTAATTTGTTTTTAATGAAAAACCACGCGGTGACCCTGAACAAATGAATTTTCTTTATAAGAGGTCTATGTGCCCTACTCCAATAAAGGGCCCGACTCTGGAAGACACAGATCGGGGGGGGGGGAGAGAGAGAGAAAGAAAGGGGAGAAGAAAGAGAGGAGAGGGAGAGAGAGGAAGAGAGAGAAAGAGGGAGAGGAGAGAGAGAGAGAGAGAGCGAGAGAGATGAGAAAGAGCCTGAGAAGAGATGAGGGAGGAAAGGATGATTTTAAGAAACCTGACAGCAGCAGGGGCTGGGTAGGGGGCTGAAGTGATAGGACAGTGGTGAGGGCATTCATCTTGCATGTAGCCAATCCGGATTCGATTCCTGGCACCCCCTAAGACCCTCTGAACCCCGCCAGGAGTGATCCCTGAGCGCAGATCCAGGAGTTAGCCTTGAGCACCACCGGGTGTGGCCCCCCAAGCGGCAATTAAACTAAAATGACGGTGTGATCGAGCAGATGCGTCAGCACACAAAGATGCCCTTGAAGGCTGGAGCCCACCTTCTGCCCTTGGTCCTGCAGGGCCCCCTGGGCACCACCAGGTGTGAGCATCCCGAAACAAACAAACAAACAAACAAACGAGCGAGTGAGCGGCTCCATTCTTCTTCTCTGTCCTTCCGTGGGAAGAGCTTACACGCCGAGGCCTGGCTCCCCGCTGCGGGCAGATGTGCTCTCTCTCGACACACCGTTGGGGGTTCGAGCACCCTTTGCTCATGGCCTGAGTAACTTCTGTCACAACAGGGGTTCTGGCCCAGGGAGGGTTTCGGCTGGGGGGTGCTGACTTGGGAGCGTTCTCTGTGTGCAAGCTAGGGCTCAGGGATGGATGCAGAGGTACCACCATGCTCCCAGCAATCTTGGACAAAGCAGACCCTCTTCCTGAGCTTTGAGGATGCCAGATTACCTGAGACTTTTTTTTAAATTTGTCTATTTTTTTAAAAAAAAATTAGTAGTGAAACACCATGAGATACAGTTGTAGACTCACAAATTTTTGTGCTTGGGTTTCAGTTATACAATGATCAGTTACCCATCCATCCACCAGTGCCCAATCTCCACTACCACTGATCCCAATATCCCTCCCACCCCCCACCCCCCCATCCCACCCTGCCTCTGTGGCAGGGCATTCCCTTTTGTTCTCTCTCTCCTTTTGGGTGCTGTGGTTTGCAAAAGAGGCATTGAGTGGCAATCACATTTGGTCTATAGTCTACTTTCAGCATGCATCTTCCATCCTGGGAGGATCCTTCCAACACCTTTATTTGGTGCTCCCTTCTCTATCTGAGCTGCCTTTTCCCCTAGCATGTGTGGCTGGCCTCCAAGCCATGGAGTAAACCTCCTGGTATTTATCTCGGCTATTCTTGGGTGTTGGTCTCCTATTTTGTTACTTTATGTTCCCCAGATGAATGCAATCTTTCTATGTCTATCCCGCTCTTTCTGACTCATTTCGTTTAGCATGATACTTTCTATGTAGTACCACATGTATATGAATTTCATGACTTCATCTTTTCTAACAGCTGCATAGTACTCCATTGTGTAGATGTACCAAAGTTTCTTTAACCAGTCATCTGTTCTCGGGCACTCAGGTTTTCTCCAGATTCTAGCTATTGTAAACAGTGCTGCAATGAGGGGTGGGGTGGGGGGCATGCTTTTTGGACAAGGCGCATCCCAGAACTAGCCAGATGGCTGCAAGGAGATTGGGAGAGCAGCTACCTCCCTGCCCCACTCCCACCACCTGCCACCTCCCACCAGCCCCACCACCTCCCACCTCCACCTCCACCTCCCCCCTCATGCCTCCCCCTACAACCTATCACCTCCCCCTTACACCTCCACTTACCACCTTCCCCTTACACCTCTCTCCTACCACCTCACCCCTCCCCGTTACATCTCCTCCTACCACTTACTTCCTCTCTTACACCTCTCCCCTACCACCTACCAATTCCACCTTCCTCTTACACCTTCTCCTTCCCACCTTCCACCTGCCCTTCCACCTCCCCCCTACCACCTTCCCCTACCACCTACCACCACCCCCTTATACCTCTCCCCACCACCTACCACCTTCCCTCTACCACCTACCCCTCCCTGACACCTCCTCCCTCCCACCTCCCACCTCCCCCTGCAACCTCCCCCCTTATATCTCCTACCACTACCCCCCTACTCCCCCCTGACACCTTCCCCTACCTCCTACCTCCCCTATACCTGCTCAGGACCTTCTTTGGGGGAGAGGGGAGAGGTGTAGAGCAGGGAGCAGGGGTGACAGCAGCAGAGACATGGACTCAGTGGGTTTGGACCGAGGCCATGCTCTTGCTTTGGGGGGACCCTGTCCACAGAAGCAGCACTGAGGCACAGGTCTGGGTGGGGCGCCTCTGCTGTGGGGAGGGGTCTGTTTCAACACAGCTCTTCTAGGAGGCAGGAGCGGTTGACTGCCTGTCTGAGTCCTGGTCAGGATGTGTGTGTTTGTGTGTATGTATGTGTGTATGTGCTTGTATGTGTGTATCAGTGTCTATATATGTATATGTTTACTTGTGTGTGCGTGCGTGCATGCGTGCGCGTGCGTGTGTGCATATGTGTGTGTATGCGTATGCGTGCGTGCGTGTGTGTGTGCGTGCGTGCGTGTGTGTGTGTGTGTGTGTGTGTGTGAACAGGCTGGACTCCACTTCAGGAATGAGGCTGAAGGGTGCAGATGAGGACCAGGGAAAGCACTTGGTCAAGGGCACTTGGAAATGCGGAAAGAAGCCCAGACACTCTCCTTCTGTGGCAGGTTTCCCTGCTGGGCCAGCAGCACCCCAGTTTCTCCCCACCCCACCACTCCCTCCACCCGCTCACTCCCTTAAACAAAAGCAGCATTGAGTTTTTACCCTTTCTCCCGACCCTCTGCAGGGCTGGTTCTGGGGGGTAGGGGGAGCTTGTCTCCCACCCTTCCCTGCCCTGAGGGGGTCTCCTGCAGCGCCTCCTGCAGGTCACCCCCATCTCTGCTCCACCCACCAGAGTCAGGCAATGAGACAAAAAGAAATGATTATATTTTTTGCTGAGGTTCACTTTCCCTCTGGAAGCTGTGACCCAATTAGAAAAATCAAACCAGTAGAAAGATCTGGCCTTGATCTGGTGGAGGCCACCAGGTTGGGGCTGGCATTGGGGCTCTGCCCCACGGGTGCTGCCTCCACCCCCCACGCCTCCACCCACCCCCCTACACACACACTCCTACTCTCCTCCCTAACCGATGACTTTTTCCTCACCACCCTCATCCACAGCAGATTTGAGGCACTTCCAGACCTTCTGGCCACATCACTCCAAACCGGAAATCCCCTTCATCCAATATGAGGACTGCCTGGGGAGTCCCTTCCTCAACCCCTGGGCCACTAGCTCCCCATGCAGGGCGGGGAAGCTGGAGCTCCTTTCTCTGCACCAGTGCTGGGCTGGAGGCATTCCAGAACATGCTTCCAAAAACATAGTTTTAATCAAAAGGAAGATCACCAGAAGAACGGGGACAAATTGTAATTTTGACAGGGGACAATTATAAATACCAGGAGGGGTTGCCAGTTGGCAAATAAACTGCTCTGATGAGGTCTAGGATTAATTATGCCACCAGTGAGCACACCAGGAGGGTCTCTTAATTGTCCTGCTTTGTGGGATCGGTCCTGCCCTTCTCTCCTTCCCTGCTTTCCCCTTCCTTCCTTCCCCTTCCTTCCTCCTTCCCGTCTTTCATTCTTTCCTCTTTTCCCTCTAACTCTTCATCCTTCACTCCTTTCCCCTTTCCTCCCTTCCTTCCTTCCCCTTCCTTCCTCCTTCCCTTCTTTCTCTCTTTCTTGCTTTTTGTTTTTGGGGCCTCACTGAGAGTGCTCAGGGCTTACTCCTGGCTCTGTGCTCAGAGATCTCTCCTGGCAGTCTTGGGGGACCATATGAGCTGCTGGAGATCGAGCCTAGGTTGGCCATGTGCGAGGCAAGCACCCTGCCTGCTGTAGTATCTCTCTGCCGCCCATCCTAATGTTCTCTCCCATCCTCCCCTTCACTCTCTCATTCAGTAACCTGCAGAGCTCCTGGGAGCTGACTGCAGTTCACCAAGAAGGCCCAGAAATCACCGAATTTCTTGGGGCCTTAGGGCATCTTTGAGAACTTCCCAGGTCACATGCTCAAGACCTAAGAAACCAGCATGAGTGCTTTTCTCTAGGGGGTTCCAGAGGCCCCGAAGTGCTGAAATCTGGGGCCTCAAACATATAAGCCACATGCTCTCGAGCCACACCCCTGGGTCTGTAGACAGCAGTTTCCTGGGGTTTTGAGGCCCAGGGCGCCAGGAAGGGTGAGGTTGGGGGTATGGGAACTTCGCGGTGCAGACCTGAGGTCAGCTCTGGTCTGGCTCACTCCAGTGTGTATGTGGGAAGGGGGAAGCCTCAGACCTGGGATGTCTCGGGCCATCCAGAAGCAGGGGGCCAGACCCGGGTGTACAAACAGGGGGTTCAGTGTTTAGGAACAGGAAGGCACAGGGAGCGGCCCTGAATGGCTGCCCGCTTTGGAAATTTCTATGCATTTGTAATAACAAAATTACCATAATTTGCTCGTTAACGCAGCTAGATCAGTCAAGCATTGTTCCATGGCGGGCGGGCGGGGAGGCCGGCAGCCTCTCGGCACACTCCCCACACCCCAGCCGGCCCGCCCGCCCCGTGGAGCGCTGGAAATTAGCATGCAAATGGTCCTAATTCGGTGGGCGAGCTGTCAGCCAGCGCTCCCCGGCCTCGTCTCTCTGAAGACCCTGACAGCCCAGCGCCGGCGCCGGCCCACCCTCCTCGCTCCAGCCAGGAGGGGATCCGAGGGGCACCGGCAGACTGACAGCTTGGCGGCTGCCCTCCCTCCGTCAGCGCCATCAGGCCTGGAGGCGGGCTCCCCGGGGAGCAGGCAGGGTTTGCCACCGAGCCGGAGGCAGCGGCTGCCGAGTCTCGGGGCACGCAGGCCTTGCCGCCCAGAGGGAGGGCCGAGGCTTTGGGGGCAAACTTGGACCCGTTTGTGAGACCAGTGCGCAAGAGAAAGACTACAGCAGGGAGGGCATTTGCCTTGCACGTGGCCAACCTGGATTGGATCGCCATCACCCCATAGGGTCCCCCCCCCCCCAGCACCACCTGGATTGATCCCTGAGTGCAGAGCCAGGAGTAAGCTCTGAGCGTGACTGGGTATGCCCCCCACCCCCCAAACCCCCAACAAACATTATTCTTAAATGTAATTTAAAGCCTATCTATTTTCCTAAGAATATAGCTTTAATTGAATCCCACAGATTCGGGTAAAAATGTCATCTTTAGATAGTACAGGGGTTAAGGCACTTGCCCTCCAGGCAGCTAAGACAGGTTTGATTCCCAGCAACCCAGATGGTCCCCTGAACCCTGCCAGAAGTGACCCCTGAGAGCAGAGGCAGGAGTGAGCCTTGGTTACCTTTGGGTGTGGTCCCGAACCCCAACCCTGAAAAAATGAAATAAACGAAGTTTCTCCCCCAACCCCCTCACCTCCTGGGGACTGAGCATGCCCACCGTGCTCTCTGGCCGCAGGCTCATGCATCTCTAGTTGGGGTTCTTGGCTAGGGGTTCACATGGTTCCTTGGGTTACTTGCTCACACCTGCCGGGCTCATTGCGGGAATAGGTGGGGCTCCTTGAACCCACTCAGGCCTCAACCTCCACAGGAGGGGAAGGAGGGTGCCCCCTGGTGGGCAATTCGGGCTTGGCATGTCCCTGGCGCTTCGAAGCATATGGGTGGGAAACAGAATGGCCACATGGGCCGATGGGAGTCTCTCTCCGGGTCTCCTATTAACGTCCTCCTGCTCAGTGATAGCAGGGGGAAGGGGGAGCCTTGGGCAAGCCTCCAAGTTTCCCCTCCACACCTTACCCGCTCTCCCCCAGTTCCGCAGGAATGAACTCCCGGCTACCACCCCCACCCCCGCTGGGATTCAGGGCTGGTGGGTGGGGGCAGGCTAGACCTCCTCCCTGCAGACTCCCCTGAGCGGGTGGATCTGGTGCAAGGATCCCCCCTTTACCCCTCCAGGAACTCATCGGGGCTTTCCAGCCTTGGGAGAAGTGGAGAATGAAGGCTCCTGAGCAAGTGAAACTTAGTGGCTCCCAGCACCTGCCCCGCCAACCTTCTCCCCAGCTGAGCTCTGAGCCTGGCCCCTGAGCTCTTGAAAATATTTTTTGGGGTGGGGGCAACATACTCATTGATACTCAGGGCTTCCTCCTGGCTCTACACTCAGGAATCCCTCTTGGTAGGTAGGCTCAGAGGGTCAGATGGGATGCCAAGGATTGAACCCTGGTGGGCCATATGCAAGGCAAGAGCCCCTACCGTCTGTACTATCGCTCTAGCTCTGAGGACGTTTGAGAAGCTATAAGGGAAGGAATGAGATGAGGGTTGGTCCAGGGCAGAGCGAGCGAGGCAGCAAACAAAACACGCGCAGAAACAAACAGAAACATCCACCTGCTCAGCCTTGAGCCTCCAGCCAGTGGCTCTTCCTTGCAGTCTGCTCTGGTTTCATGGGGCTCCGTGGGATCAGTCAGCTGGGATGTCAGGCTTCCTGGGAGCAGCCTTCCCACAGCTGCTCCTGGTCCTGAAGTACAGAATTCAGCACCCCGTGTGGGGGCAGCTCCCTGCATTTGCTCCCCTCCCTCTGGGTGGGCTCCCAGCTGCCCAAACAGCCCCCAAGTGGAGAGCCAGGCCCACACCCACCCCTAGACCCACACATTGGCCCTTCCCTCTCTCCCTCCCAGGCCCTTGGGCACGAGGACAGACAAGACTGTGTCTGTGAGTGTCAGATACAGGAGCTCTCCCACCTGGGCGGACCTCACTGAATGCCTGGGGAAACCGAGACCGGGAAGAACTAGAGCCGGACTCTAGTTGACTCCAGCGGTTCTGAAGCAGAGGATGGGCTTTAGACCTTCTACCTCCCGCTCCAGCCTTGGCAGTGCTGAGGACTGGCCTCAAGGGGTCCCCAGTTCAGCCCCTCACCATGTGCGTCTCCTCCAGCTTGCTGAGGATGGTCTGTAAAGCCCCCTATCACCCCCTCCTTCAAATGGCTTAACTCTGCATCCTTTTTCGAGGTCTGCCTTCTTTCGAGGTCTGGCACTCGACTTCCCAGGACCTGGTGGTGACCCCTGAGACTGGGAAGTGAGAGTGGAGGTTCGTGCTCCTGGGACTTTTTTTTCCTCACTAGGCTCTGAGTGGGTCGACCTGTGGGTCTGTCCCTCTGCCATGTTCCTCCGGAACGCGGGGGACTCAACCTCTGAGTGCCCCCGTCTTGACCACCAGTTCTCAGAGCCACTACACCTTGGGGAGTTCAGTTAGACACAGCTACTACCTTGGCCCAAGACCCTGGTTTAACTCGGAGGTCCTGTGGTCCTGTGGTCCTGTGTATGGGTTTGAGGGTAGATGAGGGTGCTCAGTGGGGGGAATATGCACCAGGGATTGGACCCAGAACTTCACGTAAGCAAGACATGTGCTCCACACTCAAACCCAGCCCAGACATAGTTTGGAGTTTTTATTATTAATTAATTTTAGTTTTGTTTTTGGGGTCACAGCTGGCAGTACTCCTGGCTCTGTGCTCAGGGGTCTTCTTGGGAGAGGGAGCCCTATGGTATGCTGGAGATCGAACTGAGCTTAGCTGCGTGCAAGGCAAGTGCCCTACCTGTTATCCTATCTCTCTGGCCCATGGTCTGGCATTTTAATTTTTATTTATTTTTGATTTGGGGCCATACCTGATGCCACTCAGGGTTTACTCCTGACTCTTTGCTCGTGGTCACTCCAAGTGAAGGCTTGGGAGACCACACATGGGATGGCAGAGATTGAACCCAGATCATACATATGCCAGGCGAGTGTCCTACCCACTGTACTACTCTCTGCCCTCTCTCCCCCTGTGTCACTATTTTAAAGCTCCCTGATGACAGTGATGGGCACTGAGGTTAGGGACTTGCTGGCCGGTGGTCACTACTCCCACCCGGTGCAGGTCTGCTTCAGAAGACCAACATAATTTTAAGAAAATGGGGATGCTAACAGTGGGGAAAGGGGGAGCAGCTGGGAGGTGCATCCCACTGACAGGGCACCCCAAGGATGGAATGGAGTGCAGGCACTGAGTCGCTGAGGTCAGCCGGGGCAGGGGCAGAGAGCCCAGGGTCCCTAGCAGGCTGGGGTGATCCAGGAGAACTGAGGTAGTGGAAGGTCTCACCAGACCCTAGCTTGGGTTTCCTTCTTGCATCTGGTCTGATTCTGAGGGAGAGCTAACACCCCTTTCTCTCTTCCCCTCTTCTGCCCAACCTGCCCCTGGATCCATCTCTCCACTTTTGCAGTTCCCCAGGATCTGCATCACTGATGTGACCCCCTCCCCGCTCCTGCAGGCTGAGTGGGCAGGGAGTGGGCAGGGACTGAGGCTGCTTCATCTCCACTCCCTGCCCTGCAAGCTGGGGGGGCAGGCACAGGAATGGGGTGCAGTAGGGAGTGGGGTCCCTGGGGTGCCACAGGGCTGGGCATCTCAGAGCAGCCAAGCTGTGAGTCCCGTGGTAGTAATTGTGGAGGTAAATCTTGTCTGGTCCCCTCGCGGGAACGCGGTGAGGCATTCCATAAATATGTCAGCGGCAGCATTAAAATTTGATGGCAGGAGGTCTGAGTTGGCCTGGCTCGGCGACTCGGCAGCGAGGGGGACTCCAGCCCCTCCTCTCATTAGTCAGCTCCAAGCTGCCCGACTGGCCGCCAGGAGCAGGCCACTGCTTGGGAGGAGGACCCCGGCGGAGGGACAGGCCAAGGTGTCGGGCACAGGAAGGGAAGTCAGTCAGTCAGTCGGCAGGGGCTGAGGCAGGGTGAGTGCAGGGAGTCTGCAGGGAAGCGAATGGGCCTCTGTGGAGGGCGCTGGGGCCAGGAGTGGGGGCCTGCGCAGGGCTGTGCTCTCAAGGGCAACCTGGTGGAAATGAAGGATTTGCCTGCAAGAGGCCTCCTAGGCCATTGGAAGGCATCAGGCAGTTTGGGGGACTCGGGGGCCTCAGCATCCCCTCCTGGCTGAAAGACTGGAAACTGTTCCACCTCCAGCCTCTACCACCTCCAGCTCCATCACGGTCCCTTTGGGGAATCCAAAGCCACCTGCACCCCAAGGGGATCCTGCAGACGACTGCACCGTGATGGCGAGAGAACCAGATCGGGGTCCCCAACTCCTAGTTCTGGCTTTCCCTGTCACCCAGGAATGAGGGACACTTGTTGAGAGGAAACCCTCTGGAAACAGAATTCCCGTGAAAAGTGAACTCCAGGTAACCTGTTTATCATGGGACACTTGGGACCCAGATTTTCATTAGCACCCCCCCAACTTTTGGGGTTCACCAAGTCATTTAGGTCTGTGGGTGTTACAAGGTCCACCTGAAGAAGAGGGGTGGACTGCTGGGGGACTGCGAATGGGCAGGGCGCAGGCTCCCGGTCCTCCCCATTCCCCATCCCTAGCAGCGGCGGGTGGGGGGGGGGGGTCGGGCAAGAGTGTGGGCTGCCTCTCTGGAAGGATTCACAGCGGGCATTGTGTGGCTCGTGCTCCTCTGGGTCTTGGTCCCGCTCCTGCCCGAGCAGCCGCCATGTTGGCCCCCATGGCCTGACCACGCCAGGAGTCACTGCTGCCTGGTGGGGTGCTGCAGAACAGGGCCTCAGCTCCAGGCCTCCTTCCCAGGGGACAGGGCGGCACGCGTGGACTGGAGAATGCAGCTCAGGCTGGCGGGTGGTGGAGGGGACAGGTTTCAGTCACCCACTAAATGAAGACCTGGAATGTCCTCTGGAATTTTCCTTCAGGAGAAGCCACTTCCTACCCTCCCTCCCTCCCTCCCTCCCTCCCTTCCTTCCTTCCACTCTCTTCCTCTTTCTTTCTTTCTTTCTTTCTTTCTTTCTTTCTTTCTTTCTTTCTTCTCTCCTTCTCTCTTTTTCTCATTCTCTCTTTCTTTCTAAGCTGTGCCTCATCCTTTGCCAGTACCCAGATGTCTCAGTGTGGGTCTAAGGACGACCTTTGATGGAGGCCTTTGCTAAGGTCTGTGCTTCCTGGACAGGAGTTTGCTCTTTCCTGTCCTCTAGCAATGGTTTCTGTCCTTTCCTTCTCTGTCTCTGGCTCTCTCTAGTGTCTGTTCTCTGTTGGAGTGAGCCAGCCTTGGTGCTGTCCACAAGACAGTGAGGCCCCCATGAAGCCGAGAGGGGGGTCCTTGCCCTTTGGAGGAATGTCCATCTGGGGTCCCTTCTCATGTTGGGCCTTGTGCTCTGGGCTCTGTCTCTCTCCCTCCCTGTCTCTCACTCTTCTCACTCTGTCTCTCTTTCCCTTTCTCTCCGTCTATGTCTCTCTCTGTCTCTCTGTCTCCTCTGTCTCTGTCTCTGTTTGTCTCTCTCTCTCTCTCTCTCTCTCTCTCTCTCTCTCTCTCCCCTCTGTCAGTCTGTCTCGCTCTCCTTCCCTCAGAGAAGGGTGCTGGTGCTGTTCCCTTATTCTTTCTGGTCCCATTCCATCATCTGTTTTGTCCTGGTGCTCAAAGAGGTTGCTCAGGCTCCCGCAGTCAGTCTGGGGAAAGCTCTGGGCTGCCAGGAAGTGTCTGTGGTACTCAGAACCAGCCCTGGATGGTGCCTTTGAGGGGGAGCAACAAACTTCCCACTTGAGAACACCAGTCAAGACTGCAATCCCCCTGAAATCTGGGCAGGAAGTGCTGGGCCATCAGCAGACTCAAACCCAGAACTGGGATTCAGGGGCAAGTGTGTGTGTGTGTGTGGGGGGGGGGGGTGCTGTCTGTTGACATCCATGAAGGCTTCATGGAGGAAGTGGTCGTTGAACTGGACCTTGTCAAGTAGTGGCGTTTCAGATCAAGGAAATGAACAGGTAGAGGTTGTGGGGAATGGTTGTTGCCTGAAATGGGGTTCTCAGGATTGGGAGAGCTGTGACCTGTCACAATGGGAGCTGTGACTGGGAAGGCCTTTGGGAAACCAGCAGGATCTTGAGGCCACCATGAGTCTTTTCTTAAAAATTTTTTTATTTTGTAAGATATCACAGCGGGTAGGGCGTCTGCCTTGCACGCAGCCAACATGGCCAACCTGAGTTCGATTCCTCCGCCCCTCTCGGAGAGCCCGGCAAGCTACCGAGAGTATTCGATATGCCAGACACAGTAACAACAAAGTCTCCAATGGAGACGTTACTGGGCCCGCTCGAGCAAAAGTTACTTCACAATATTTGATTACATTTAATATTCAAACACCAATCCCACCACTATTATACCTTCCCACGACCAAATTCGGGATGTTTCCATCCCAAGCCCCAATTCCTGTCCCAAAACACAAACAAAAGAATATATTTGTATTGTCTGTTATGAAGAACTGCTGAACATGCTTACAAAAAAGTGTTCCTATAGGAAACAGTGTGAAGATTGTTCTATTTTGGCAGGAGCCGTTAAGACATTCCATAGGATACCACTAACATGTTAAAGTTTAGGTGTGAGCTTTGGTATATATGTCTGAAAATATGTGTATCACTGTCATCCTGTTGTTCATCGATTGCCCCAGTAACGTCTCCTTCGTCCTAGCCCTGAGATTTTAAAAGGTGCCACATTCGAGGCTCTTTCAGGGTCAGGGGAATGAGACCATCAAGACTGCAATCGCCCTGAAATTGAGACCCATCATTGAGACCCATTGAGACCCATCATTGTTACTGGGTTTTGGCATATTGAATATGCCATGGGGAGTTTGCCAGACTCTGCCATGTGGGCAGGATACTTTTGGTAGTCTGCCAGGTTCTCCAGAGTAAGACCTAGATAATAAGATGTCATGCGGCCGGAAATGCGGCTGTGCGCTTCCTGGAGCAGGGTTTTATAGTCTCTGGGTCTTGGCTGTTGATAGGATTACACGGCGCCGGGGCAGTTGGTGGGTGTAACGCCTGGAAGATGGGGGATCTGGGTGGAGGAAGCCCCAGTCCCAATCTGAGCAGGCTTGGAGATCTATTCCCCGGGTCCCGCACACCTGGGTTCCTCTGCTGGTTCCTTCATGCGTGAGGCTCGTCCGAACGTGTGGAGAGTGGTCTTAAGCATGGCTGTGGCTGGAATCAGAGGTCTTCAACTGCTCCCAGAAGAGAACAGCGCAGAGTCTCCTGCCTCCGCGCCTGGCTGTCCTCACTGGGGCCCCTTGGAGGAGTGGGGGTTGAGTTTTCCTCCCTACCCCGAGCAGAGTCCCGGAAGCTGAAGACCTCCAGTTCCAGCCACAGCCATGCTTAAGACCACTCTCCACACGTTTAGACGAGCCTCATGCATGAAGGAACTGGCAGAGGAACCCAGATGTGCAGGACCCGGGCCATAGATCTCCAAGCTTGCTCAGATTGGGACTGGGGCTTCCTCCACCCAGATCCCCCATCTTCCAGGTGTTACACCCACCAACTGCCCCCCGTGCCGTGTAATTCCATCAGTGGCCAAGACCCAGAGACTATGTATATATGCATATATATATATTATATATATATAATTTCCCTCTATGATTTGTTGCATACCGTCTGAACCCCATCAAATATGGTATGGTAATTATGGAAAATGGGTAGGAAGTGTCTTATGATGTGTTCACTCATATATGAGGCTCAGCCCGAGCGTGTGGAAAGCGGCCTGGAGCGTGGCGGCGGTTGGGTTGCGGAGGTCGGCTACCGTGGCTGGGTCCCACCGCCATAGTCTTGGTGCTGTCCTTGAGCTGCTGTGGGCTGTCCCAGGCGAAGAAGCTCAGGGAGTCCACTTCGCGTCCTGCCCCTGCCTCCCTGCACACAGTTTAGGTCAGGCTTCAGAGGCCTTGCACCCTGTCTCGTCCTAGCTTCTGTCAGAGTGCGGGCAGGGGCCGGGAGAGGTGTCCAGGAGAAGTCTGCGAGAATGGGGACGGGCCAGAAGGGGAAGCTCAGGAGGGAGAGGTCAAGGCTCAGGCCCAGATTCCATCCTGCTATTTGCATGGTCCCCGAACCCAGTGGGAGTGACCCCTGGGCGCTACTGGATGTGAACCTCAGACAATAAATAAGTTTTTTTAAAAAAAAAAAAGAAAAGAAAGAACAAACAAAGAAAAGCAAACATCGGAAATGGAGCCGGAAATGCTCTGTGGGAGCAGGCCATCTGAGCTGCCTTGGGGCACAGTGGCAAAGTGCCCCAAGTGTGGCCAAGTCCACATCCGTGGGGAGGAGGCAGCAGTTTCCAGCGACTTGGGGTGAGGCTAAGGGCCCGCTTCCCCTTTCAAACTCTCGGTACCCCGTTGCTGTCCCCATACTCTCCAGGGCACCCCTTTGGGTGTACATGGGCTAAAGGCACCAGAGCCGTCTCTGGGCACCACAAACCTGGGCCCAGAGCTGCAGGCCATGCCCTGCGCAGTCCAGGCATTAGTGGAGTTGGGGTGCTGGGCAGGGTCCCCACTCCCAGACCTGTGGGTGGCCTGCACAGCACGGCCATCGCCCCTGGAGGCCCTGGGCAGAGCTGAGAGGCATTCAGCATTCCCTTCCTCATGCCACCCTCGCACAGAGTTTTTCTGTTCTCGCTTTTTTGAAGGCAGCCACTCTGGCCCCGGCTGCCGGGGAAGAGGTTTTTCCCAGGCCCAGGTCGATGCCGTGTCGGGACTGACAGCCTGACCTTTGCAGAACTGGCAGGCTGGTCCTCCACTTGGCCTCTGGCTTGGGAGACAAGCCCGCAGGGCCCTGATTTCAATCTCCCCCGCAGCCCACCCCGAACACCAGCACATTTATAGAAGAGAAAACAGGTTTGGTGAAGAGCAGGAACTTGAGTGAGGTCATCAGAGAGACTTTGTGTTTGTGTGTGTGTGTGTGTGTATGCACATGCACATGCCTGTATATACACATGCAAGCATGCATGCACATGCATAGACACGTATGTATATGTACCATATGATTGTGTGTATATTGTGCCTAACTGGACAGTATAGTAACGTATGTAAGATCTAATGTAGCAGAATGATACATACCAAGAGATTTTATATAAATGGTCTAATGTAAGAATAGAATATATACTAAAAGCTTTTATATAGAGGATCTAATCTAACAGTAAAGCATAGACTGAAATATTTTATATATGACGTAATGTAGGGCCAGAGCAATAGTGCAGAGGGTAGGGCACTTACGTTGCACGCGGCTGACCCGGGTTCCATTCCTAGCACTGCATATGGTTCCCTGAGCCCTGCTGCGAGTGATCCCTGAGCACAGAGCCAGGAGCAAGTCCTGAGCATCTCCGTGTGGGCCCCCAAGCCCCCCCCCCAAAATAATAATAATAAATACAAGGTCGAATGTAGCAGTAGAATATATACTAAAAATTTCGTGTCCACTGTCTTCACCATGCACATATTTGGAATACCAGCATGTACCTGGAGGCTGCCAGTGCAGGGCCTGGCAGTCATAAGTGCATTTTCTTTTGCCCCTTCTTTTCTTCTTTTTCTTTTTAATGAAGTAATACACGTTATTTAATTATTATCCTGATTCAGAGTCATGGCCCCCTAAAACTTTTTCTTCTAATCAGTGGAGATACCTTCCACAGCGCAGAGCTCCCTGGAGCCCCTTTTGGACAGCGGTTCCCTCGGGGATCGGCTGCCCTTGGAGACGCCCCCGGGAGGAGCAGCAGAAACCTCGGAGGGGTCCTTTTCCGCCGCCTCCTCCTTCTCCCCCCCGCCAAGCTTTGCTTTCCAAGCCTGGTTTGAATCCTTCCCGCAAAGAACTTGGCTGCGGAGTCACTTTGAAAGACTTTCTGTATGTAAATTGCAGCGGCCAAGGTCTCTCACGGAGGCGGGAGCGGCCATCTGCAGATGGGGTCGGCCCCCAGCGCGCTCTGCAAATCCCCATCATCTGGCAGGTGTCGTTTTGGGTTAATTAAGAGCTACACTGAGCCCACAAACCTGTCACTTGAGAGAATTTGAGGAAACTTGGACTCTCTTGCCGTCTCTGAGCTCCCAGTGAAGGGGAAGCGCAAAACATCGCTGACTCTGACACCGATTCCCTGGCCCCGCCGTCTCCCGCTTAGCTTCATTAAGTGCGTTTTCTCCTGCCCCTTCTTTTCTTCTTCTTTTTTAATGAAGTAATACACGCTATTTAATATTATCCTGGTTCAGGGTCATGACCCCCCTAAAACTTTTTCTTCTAATCAGTCGGACTACCTTACTCGATTTTTACAACCTGTTCTGTGTTGCGTTTGGAAGACAGTGATGGGAAGGGAAACCCATTAATTTAACCTAAATCTCTCTCTTTTTAAAAAAAAGTGTATTTACTGATTTTTCTCTGATTTATATTATGGAATTTCAGGAGTCTAGCTTCATGAATCTCTAAGTATGTCAGATTCACCCCACCCACTACCAAAATTCTAGTGCTATTCCTTCTCCAAAAAAGGTTCTTCAACTTACTTTACCAACCAGTGCCTTTTCCCTCTGGTGATCAGTGTGGTTTTCACTGAGACTGGGAGTTAGAATTTAGGGGATGGGTGGGTTGTTGTTGCTATTGTTTGACAGGTTTTTTTTTAATCGAACCACAGTGAGATATACAGTTACATAGTTATTGGGGACCCCAGTGATAGTACAGCAGGTATTTGCCTTGCATGTAGCTGACCCAGGTTTGATTCATGGTATCCTATATGGTCCCCCAAGCACTGCGAGGAGTAACCCCTGAGTACATCCCATATGGTCCACTGAGCACCGCCAGGAGTAACCCCTGAGCACTGCTGGGTGTGACCAAAAAAACAAACAGTAGTTTATGGTTGGGTTTCAGCCATACAATGTTCTGACACCCTTGTTCGACAGTTTCTTTGCTTTGGTAACTCATATTCCACATAAGGGTAGAAACATCGGGTAATTGTTGTTTCCTTCCTAACTTCTTTGACTTACCATAATCATCACAAGTCCTATTCACTTTATCCCAAGAGGTACATTTCCACTTTTTTTTGCAAGTTAACACTATTTTATTTTTATTTTTTCCCATTTTTTTATAATTTTATTTATTGAATCACTGTGAGAGCAGTTACAAAGCTTTCAGGTTTAAGTCTCGGTCATACAATGAAATACCCCGTCCACCCCCAAAACCCCAGTATACTCCCATCCCACACCCTCCCCCTACCTGTGGGGCAGATGATTTCCACATTACTCTCTCTCTACTTTGATTACATTCAATATTTTGACACCAGACCTACCACTATTATTTGGGATTTTACCCCAACACTCAGATCTGCTGAAAAGGCAACAGTAGACAATTTGTTTTCTATTGCTGGTTATGAATAACATATAATGTTGCCTTGCAACAGTAGTGGCTGTGTGATTTTGAAATTCTGAAATTTTAACAATTAAATCTGGAGGGATTTCTGCCCAAACCTGCTGGGCTCTGAGATTTGTTCCTGAGTCTCTCGGATCATGGCCATTAAGCAGCTTGATTAGGAGCCAGAAAGGCCGTTCATGGGCGGCGACTCAGGGTCTCATTGGGACAGGGAGGAAAGGGCCGGCTCCACCTCCATCCTGTGAGGCCCCACATGTCTTATCACTGAGGCCTAAACCTGACTTTCCAATGGCCTCTGGAGGATGGCCGCTCCTTTCCCCCCTGGGTTGGCCTGGTGACAGTAACCTATTGCGCGGTCCGGATGCATTTCTGCCAAAAGCCGCTGGGTTTCGAGATTTGTTTGAGTCTCTGGGATCATGGCTGTTAAGCAGCTTGATCAGGAGCCAGAGAGGCTGTTTGTGGGTGGCGACTCAAGATCTCATTGGATGGGGAGGAATGGGCTGGCTCCACCCCTATCCCGTGAGACTCCATGTGTCTTGTCACTGCGGGCCCAAACCTGACTGTCCAGTGGCCTCTGGAGGATGGTGTCCACCAGGCCGCCAGGGGGAACAGGCCAAGGCATGAAACCTACTCCCACCTGGGGTGGCCCAGCGCCAGTAACCTACTGCGGGGACTGGATGCATTTCTGCCAAAAGCCGTTGGGTTTCAAGATTTGTTTCTGAGTCTCTGGGATCATGGCCATTAAGCAGTTTGATCAGGAACCAGAGAGGCCTTGCCTCCAATTATATAGCTGAGCCGGAGGTGGTTTGTGGGTGTGTCTCCCACATACCTAACTTTTGGGTGTTTACTTTCTTGGTAAACTTGGCCCCAAGTTTTTGGGGTCTAGCCAAAGGCACAGCAGCAATTTTGGGGTATCTGAAAGTCTGAAGGCACCATCAGGCTGCTGATGCATTCGCCTCACAGGTACAGACTGACCTGCTGGCGGCACCATACCCCCACGTTTATGCTTTTTAATGGCAGAGTCTCTATTTTGAATATATCTCCCCTAGCTTCTTCCTTGAGTCATCAGTCTCTGGGCCTGTAGGTAGGTGGATTCCTAGTTTTGACATTTTGCATAATCCTACTATGAACAGGGCCTTTCAAATGAGTGTTTCCTTTGTATTTGGGTAAATGCCTATATTTTTAAGCCTCTGCTTTCAAAGTCTTTGAGGAAAGAACTTGTCCTTCTCTAGCTTTGTTCTAAATCTTGGAGAGCTCGATAAATTTGTGGGTCAAGAGCCTCTCTCAGCATTGGGATTGAGAAGACAGTATTAATCTTAGATCTCCATGTCTATGGTGGGGCATGCAGTCAGATCTTCAGATAACTGAGTTTCCATTTGTTCAAAGCTCCCAATTTCCAGCATGAAAGAACTTTCTCTGGATGATGATAATATTCTAATCTCGCTAGAGGTTTGGTTTACAGAAATGGAGATGTTTGTCAAAACACAGCAAGAGTACATTTCAAATATGTGCCTTCCTTTGTGTGTATACTTTATGCAGAAATTAAAACCTGGTAAACAATGATGAATCACCATTAGCAATGTGCAAACAACTGAAATGCATTTTTAAGAAAATTAGGCGGACAAAAAGACTAGGAAGGTCCAGAGAGATAGTACAGGGGTAAAGGCACTTGTCTTGCATGCAGCCAATACCAGTTCGATCCCTGGCATTGTGAATAGTTCCCTGAGCTCAGGTCACATCTAGGCGTGACTTCTGAGCACAGAGCAAGGAGTAGCCCTTGAGCACTGCTAGGTATAGCCGAGAAAGAAAAGGAAGGAAGGGAGGGAGTGAGGAAGGGTGGAAGGAAGGAAAAGGCTAGGCCTAAGAGATGAAGAACTATGATAAGCAAGTGAGAGACATTATTTGTACATTATACGTCAAATAAAGGACTAATAACTAAATTATAGAAATCACTTACAAAGCTAACAACAAAACAACCCCGCCAAAAACTGGGGAGAAAAGATGAATAAACACTTCCTCACGGAGAACACACGGACAACCAGTAGGCTTATGGAAAAGTGCTTACTGTCACTTATTCTTAGAGAAATGCAAATCAAAATGACAATGAGGTAATGTCTCATACCAGTGGGGAATGGTCTATATCAAAAAGACTCTAGGGGCCAGGGAACTAGTACAGGTGCGTGGGCACTTACCTTCAGTTCAGCCCACACTGGTTCAATCCCCAGCATCGAGTATGGCCCCTGAGTCCTGCCAGGTGTGACCCTTGAACACTCCTGGGTGTGGTCCCAAAGCAACAACTAATAGACTAGAAACCACCAGTGTTAGTGAGGGTGTGATGAAAAAGAAACCCTCATTCACTATAGGTCTGCCTGTTGTCTATTCCAGTCTCCATGATAAACAGTATGGAGAGTCCCCCAAAATGAAGACTAGAGTTTCCATATAAGCCAGCAGTTTCTCTTCTTGGATCTACTCTGGAAACACAAAAGCATTAACTTGAAAATATACTCGAATGCCTTTGTTCATTGTGGAGCTCAGTACAATAGCCAGAAGATGGAAACAACCTAAATGTCTAGCACCAGATGAATGGATCAAGAAATTGGTGTTAAGGCTGGAAAGATAGTATAGTGGGTAGGGCACTTCCCTTGCACTTGGCCAACCTGAGTTCCATCCCCAGATGGTCCCCTAAGCACTGCCAGGAGTGATTCCTGAGGGCAGAGCCAGGAGTAATCCTGGCTGAGTGTTGCCAGGTATGGCCCAGAAACAAGCAAACAATAGTTGTGGCATAGTACCCATGGAATATTACATAGCTCTAAGGAAAGATGAAATCTTGCTGTTCACTGAAACTTGGATAGATCTGGGGGGGCATTATTTTAAGTGAGATAAGTCAGAGGGAAAAGCACAAATACCAATGATTTGACTCATTTGTGCTACAGAGAGAAATAGCACCAGGCAAATCTTGAGTAATGGTGAACAAATGGCCTTGGACTACAAAACTCGGATCACAAGTAGGGGAGGGAGGGATCTGGGGGAAAAGGTGGACTAGAAGGGGCACAGGGACAGTGGTGGAGCATCTTGGACATGTTGATGGAGCAGCAACTGTATAAATCAATGCATTAATGTTAACACTATTGTAACCACCTTCTAAATTATTACCCAAATAATTCTTTTTTATTTTCTTTTTTTTAAAAAAAAGTATTATTGATGGTAAAATTAGATGGTGGGTAGACAGGTACTCACTACAAAATCCTCAAGATTTTCCATGTGTTTGAACCTCTGCAAAGGGACCAGGTCTGTTACGGATGTGGCAGCAGGCATTGCTGAGTCCCAGCTGGCCCAGCCAGATGACACGTTCCCTAGGTTGGTGAAAACCCTCAGGGACCTGAATCCTGCAGTCCTGGTCTGTCCCTGCATGGTTCTGTGCCCTGGGAAGCCATCACCCCACAGCTTCACCCCAGTCCTAGTCATCTGGGCAGCGGGAAGTAGTCCAAGCTGGTGACTCTGCTACCCATTGGGTCGGGGGTAAAGCAAGTAGCTTATGGTTGGGTGGGAATGAGGAGAGTGGGTGCCAGTCCCTTGCGTGCCTGGTGGGTTATGCCTAAGGTCTCAACATTCTCAGTTCTAGCACCTTCCAAGGGGTGTGTGTGAGGCAGGCCTCGCCCTCGAGCTACAGCCTGATGCTCTTGTTCTTGGAGTCTCACTTAGCTGTTCTTTGCTCCAGAAACCTAGAACAGAGCATTTCCAAGCAGCTTCCTGTCTTGCCCTTCTGGATCTGTCAGTCCTGTCTCCTTTCTGAGTCTTGGTTTCTCCCTGGGCAAAGCCAGGTTGAGTCCAGCACAATGATGCTCTGCTCTCCTCTGGCCAGACCCGCTCTCGGAGTCCTGGTTCTCCTCTGCACACCTTTGTAGAAGCCCAGGGCCTTGAGCTGGGCATGCAGCACCTGTGGAGACACTGTGTCATCTTTCCTCCACCGTTGGGAGCTCACAGACCACAGGGGCCTTTGATCTTCTCCAGAAACTGTAAAGCAAAGACACTCCTTCCTCCCAGTTGATGCATGAGGGAACCGAAGCTCAGGGAATCAATATGTGTGTCCCAAGTCACCCAGCCTGGCCTGGGCCCTGGACCTGTCCAGCTCTGTCCTGTGCCTGATTCCCCAAGGGGAGGCTAAGTCCTTTCTGCCCCGGGTTCCATTGTGATCCTCTTGGTTGTATTTTTTTAGAGGCCACACCGGCTCCCAGAGGTGCTCAGGGAAGCATGTGGTGCCACAGATGGAACCTGGCCCCCCTGAACCCAGAGTCTGGGCTGGTGACCGGGCTTCGTTGGGCCTTGTGAACTTTCTTGCTAGTGCCCCACTTTGGGTCACACTCTTGCCAGAGTCTGCCCCACTCCCACCCCCACTCCTGCCCCAGCTCAAGGAATTCCACAGCACCCTGAAATCAAGATTTTCTGGACTCAAGCCCCATCCTCTGCTTCATGGAGATATTCATGCAGCCCTGAGCTCTCTGGCCTGTTCCCACATGGAGTTCCACCCAGGCTTTCCTCTGTGCTGTTCTGGGACCACAGTCTGTCATCTTAAACCCACTAGTCACCCCAGCGTGGCCCCATCAAGCCCTCTGCACCAGGATGAGAGACAGGCTTACCTGGGTATAGGGAGATGGGGGTGCAGTTTACAACCCCCAACAGAACGGCATACAGTGACAACCCAGACACACACACACACACACACACACACACACACACACACACTTCTCCCATTCTCCCCCCACCTTCCCCTCAACGACAAGCTCCCCAATTCAGCTTCTCGAATTTTCTCTTTCTAGGGGTGGAACACTACTGACATTGGTCAGGGATTGAACCTGAATTACCACTGCAAGCCATGTGCCACACCACTTGATCCATTCCCCAGACCTCCTATTTTCCTCTGCCCAATACTTTACTTCTCTCTTCTCCTGAAGGGGCTTCCTTTCACTCATTCGAGAACTCGGGACCAAGAAAGCTATAACATTCCTTTGGGGGACCTCTGCTCCCTTTGTGTTTGTGTGGCCACATGTATGCTCAGGGCTTAACTCCTGGCTCTGCACTCAGGGATCACTCTGGGCAAGGCTCGGGGGACTGTGTTTGGTGATAGGGATAGAGTACTCTGTCTGCTGTGCTCTCTCCAGGAGCTGCTGGTGTTTTTGATGGAAAGGGGCCTGGGTGCTCCTGTTGAGAGAAGGTGACCTCTGCCTTGGGCCTGCTGCACCCCTGGAACCCCCACAATGAGTTGGACGTGGAAACCTTCATTTCCCACCCCTGGACTATTAGGCCATACTTCTTTGCCTGGCATCTATGGGGGATGCAGCTCTTTCTCCAGGCTCCTGTAGCTAGCCTGTGGCCTGGACACCTGATTGGAGGCTCAGGCCTCCAGCTCTCTGAGGGCCTCTGGGAGAACCAGTTCTGTAGGGCATTCCTGTGCCACCCAGACTTTTACCACTGTGGGAATAGCCTGTCTCCTTCTGCATATCAGAACTCTGTCCATGGGGTGTATGGTTGCCGGGACCCCTGAAATGCCCTCTCTGCTTTCCACAGGCCTCTTCTTGACAGTCCTGGACTCCCTGTTCTAAATGGTTGTCATGTGGTTCAAGGAGGAGAAGGTGGTTGGGGGGATCCTAGGAGGGAAGCCATGAGTTGGAGCCTCCAGACTCAGAAAAAGATGGCATGGTGCTGATATCCCCCACGCCCTCCGGGAGCTGTGGGGCCCTCAAGCCACTTTTCTTCTTTGTTGCTGTGTGCTGTAAGATGGCGCTGGGGGGTGAGTTGTGGGCATGACTTCCTGAATCAGAGGTTGCCTGGGAGCTGGGGCGGCCCCATTGCAGTTCGGAAAAAATGTCCTGGTACCCATATGCCAGAGTTATGCTTATAGGAGCTCATGATCACCAGGGTTCCATCTGGAGAAGGCGGGGCCTCAGCTCTTTTAAAAAAATGTTTTTATTGAATTATCATGAGATACAGTACAAAGCTTTCATGATTAGGTTTCAGTCAGACAATATGCCAGAACCCATCCCTTCACCAGCATACATTTCCCACCACCAATATCCCCAGTTTCCCTCCTGCCCTCCACCCACCTTCACCTGTCTGCCACCATGATTCCAAAGTACAGCCAAGTCTGAGTCTCTCTGCTGGAAATAATCCTCTATGGATAATGCCATTTACTCCCACAGTTTCCGCAGCTGAGAACCAACTGCCTCTTTAGGATGTCTACCAGGAAATCCCATGAGCACCCAAGCCAGTTAATATCTAAAACAATGGGCCATCTCTCCTAGTTCTACTCAATTCTTCTCTTGTTGAAGGGAAGGAACATTTCACTCTCAAACTGCCCAAGTTTAACAAATGGGAATTATTCTCAACTCTTCCTACTGCCGCACCCCACCCGGGCCCCCACCTTTTCGACTCCACATTGAGCTGGTTGCCAAGCTCTGCTGACTCTGTTTCCAATAATCTCTTTTTTTTTCTTTTTGTTTTTATTGAATCACAAAGTTTTCAGGATGAGGTTTCAGTCATACAGCGTTCCAACACCCATCCCTCAGTGTACATTTCCCACATCAATATCCCCTATATGCCTCTCCCTTCCCCTAACCTGCCTCTATGGCACATTTCTCCACCTCCCCCACCTTTCTTTCTCCCCTTTCACACATTATGGTTTGCAATACAGATACAGAGAAGCCATCATGTTTGGTCCTTTACCCGCTTTCAGCCCACACCTCCCATCCACAGTGATTCTTTCCAGCCATCATTGTCATAGTGGTCCCTTCTCCATCCCAACTTTCTCTCTCCAGCACTTGAGGCAGGCTTCCAACCATGTACCAATCCTCCTGGTCCTTGTTTCTACTGACCTTGGGTGTTAGTCTCATACTATTTTTTTAATTGAATCAAAGTGAGATATACAGTTATAGAGTTGATTTGATTTCAGTTCTATCATGTTCCATCATCTGTCCTTTCACCAGTGTACATTTCCCACCACCATTGTCCCCAGTTCCCCACCCTCCAATCAACCTCCCCCCCCCCCCCACACACACACCTCTTTGGCCTCAGCTCATTGGTTCGTTTCATCTCTGTAGTGACTCTGTGCTTAGAAGGCTCAGCCCTCCTATACGGAGGAGAAAATAAGGCTCCAAGGGCGCAAGTGGCCCATGGAAGGACCCCAAAACAGGAAGGGGGGACCAGGGCTCTCTCCTGACATTGCCCCATGGGACTTACTCTCCAAGGCTGGAATCAAGGGCTTCTTGACACGCCTCAGAGTTGGGTGACAGGTGTAGAGAGACCTTTGCCAGAAGTGCCTGATGACCTGGGGCTGTCCCAGCGGGGGCAGAAAGTGAGTCTGATGGGGCAGCTCTGGGGGAGCTCAGGGCCCAGAGGGAGGCTGTGTCTTTGTGCTCCCCCAAGAGGAGCAGGAGGAAGAGGAGGAGGAGGCGGAGGAAGAGAGGGAGAGGAGGAAGAGGAGGAGGATTATTGGAAGAGGAGAAGGAGCACGAAAAAGAGTAGAGGAGCAGGAGGAATAGGAGGAGAAAGAAGAGGAGGAGGAAGACAAGGAGGAGGAAGAGAGGGAGGAGCAGGAGGAGGGAGATTCAGAGGAGGAAGGGGAGCAGAGGAGGAGGCGGCTCTGCGAAGCTGATAGATATTCGAGTCTGGGCAGCTGCGCCCAGCACTGTCACCAGGCTCTCCCTCGTACGCGGTAACCTGACACCCTGACCACTGAGGCATAAAAAACAGAGAATTGGAGGCTCAGCCTGTCAGGTTGGGAGTGGCCCCCAGAGAGGCCCAGGGAGGGACGCTCCTGTGTGTGTGCGTGCGGGTGTGCGTGGGAACGCGTGCACACGCTCTGGTGTTACCTGTGGGAGCGGGGAGGAAGCTGGCGGGGTGGGGGGCTCGGAGACGGGAGCCACTGGCCCCCTCAGGCCTGCTTTGTTGTTCCAGCAACACCTGACCAGCCCCGAGATCCCCATCAGAGCCAGACGCTGCAGGCCAGGAGGCGGTGGGGGAGGTGGGGGAGCTCTTGCTCTTCGGTCCTTTGTCCTCCTTGAGCAGAAGCCATGGAAACATGCTGGGGGGCCAGGGTGGTCTCCCCCCCCGGGGGGGGGCTGTGTCCCTCCTGGCTCCTCTGCAGGGAGGGACACAGCTCACATGTTCTGTAAGTGGATTGAAAGGCTGTTGCACAGGATAGGGGGCAGCCACAAGCAGGGCCTTGGGGTTTAAGCAGAGGATCACTGGGCCCCTTCCCACCACCTGATCGTGAACTGAGCATGGGAGCGTGGGGCAGGGGTGAGGCTGTGGGCCCTTGCACAGAATAGCTACATGCCCACCCACTACACTCCCCCTGGGCCCAGAAGGTCTCTTTTGCCTCCACTCTGAGCCTTTGGCTTGTCCCTGCATTTCAGCAGAGCATCTCTGCACTGTTACCTCAATCCCCAGAGCAGCCACTACAGGGGCCACATCAGTGCTGAGCTCACCTTTGCGGTGTCAGTTCTCAGTCACCCAGGAAACAGTGGGAATGGGGACCAAAGCCAGCCACCTGGGGTTCCCGAGGTTGCCCGGGCCAGGGCAAAGTGCCCAGCCCTCTGAGGTTCCAGGTGCTTAGGGAACATTCTTCCATGCTCTCTGTTGAAGGATGGGCCAGTGGGGCAACTGGCATGTGACTGTTTTATGGAACTCGGGTGAGAGGCTGGCATTTTATTCCCACTGAGAGGTTTGATGGCGCACAAAGCCAGATCAGTGAGTGTATCCACCTAATTAGGGTATCACCCAATGGTAGCTGGAAATGATCACTCAGGACAAGAACTGAGTGCTGAAAGTAGGTAAAGGGATATGTATGATAGCCTTTTAGTACCTGTATTGCGAACCATAATGCCCAAAGGAAGAGTGAGACAGAGAGAGAGAGAGAGAGAGAGAGAGAGAGAGAGAGAGAGAGAGAGAGAGAGAGAAGAAAAGTGTTTGTTATAGAGGCAGGGTGGGGACTGGGAGGTAGGGCCATGGCATAATGGAAATTGGGGACATTGGTGGTGGGAAATGTCCACTTCACACTGGTGAAATAACCTATGTTGGAACACTGTATGACTGAAACCCAATTGTGAACAACTTTGTAACTGTGTATCTAATGGTGATTCAATTAAAAACAAAATAAAAAAGGTGCTACCCGGCCTGGACTTTGCTGGTCACCGGAAGTGGGTATCTATGGCGTTTTTCTGAGCCCTATGTGACATTTGGTTCCTGTTTCTCTCTCCACCTGCCCCATGCAGGGAGTGAATTTTCCGGGAGCCCCTACAGCCACCCCCAGTATCCCTCCTACAACGACTCCTGGAGGTTCCCCAACCCGGGGCTGCTCGGTGAGTATTGGCCGTTGGGTTCCCCTGGTCCTGGATACTTTGACAACGTGAGGCAGGGAAGGCAGTGTCCATGTGGGGCTTCTGATGGGGCTGGCACCTACCCTCATCCTCCCCCCCGCCCCCCGCACCTTGCCTGGACTTGTTGGTGTAGAAGGACATGATGGGAGAAATAAGGAGGCAGGAAAATTGCTTACCCAAGAGTAAACTTATATTTTTTTCAAAGAACGAATCCATATTCAGGTGAGAAACTCAAAATAAGAGGCAGCAAGGTGGCCCCTCAGAGTGATTGGTAGTGACTATCCATCTGGAAAAGGGCTCGGTAGCCCAGGGAGCGATTGGTGATGTCTGCATAGACATCTCCAGACCAGGTCTGCTGGGAACAGGTGCTCTGTGCCATGGGGGCAGGCTGTCCCCACTCATCTCATGTCCAAATTCTCACCTGGTCTCAGCATGGCAGATTTGCCCTCTGGCTGGCGCCTGCCTGGCCTGTGAACATCATCGAGATCGTTGGGCCTGGCTCAGGCTCCCCCGGACCAAGCAGGGTCCACTCAGCCTTCAGGAGGTTGAGAAGATGCTGGGGTATGGCTCAGTGGTAGCCCGCATGGCCCGAGCCCAATCCCTGGCAATGAGAAATATAAATAAATTAAAAGTCAGAAAGAACCTTTTGCTTCCTAGAAATGACTTTCCATGGACCCTGCTGGTGAATTCCAGCTGGGATGCAGGTTCTGGGGCATGAAGCAGACTCGGGGTGAGGTAGGGTGGGGTGAGGGCAGTAGGGGGACCCCCAGATCTCATTACCTAAGGTCGAACCATGCAGTGAGCTTGCTGGCCACCTTGATATGTCCCCACCCCTCCCCTGCACTCAGTTGAAGACCAGACATGAAAGGGCCAATGAGAACCCCACGTGTCAGCCCGTCCATCCTGCTGACCTAAGGCCTGCCCTTTTGAGAACTGGCTCAGTCCCAGACCCTCAAGTATTTTAGGACTGAGGACTCTCAAGTCAGAGTGTGCAAAGCAGGAACATGGTGTCTTTAGACTCAAGCTGCCAGGCATGCACTTAGGAGCCTCGGCCCCTTCCCTGCCTCATGGTAGGGAGAGACAGACATGTGCACAGGCCCTGAGCAGCCCCGAGTGCTCACCCCTGCACTGAGCAGAGCTTGCCAAAGCAGGGGGTCCGCAACAGTGAGGGAGATGCTCTCTGCGCTGCAAGGTATTCAGGCTCAGACACCTGTCTCTGCTGCCCGGCGCCTCCCAGAGGAGCTGATTCTCTGACTTGGCTTTTCCATGAACCTTGTTTCTTAAGTATTGAACTCAGGCTCTGGGCACCTCGTGCTTTGCCTCAAACCAAGACCTCTGGACACCGAGTTGATCCAGCCTGTCTATCCCAGGGGCTACCTGGGCTGTGATCTGTGATCTCCATGGAGCAGGATGGGGGGGTGGTACAGAGGGAGGCTTTTAGCAGGGGCAGGGGCAGCCTGCGAGCCCATCCCAAATCTGCCTCAAACAGAGCCCTGAGCTCAGCCAGCCTCACAGGGGATGTGCCCCTGAGGAAGCTATAGAGGTGTGTGTGTGTATGTGTGTGTGTGTGTATGTGTATGTGTGTGTGTGTGTGTATGTGTGTGTGTGTATTTGGGCGGGCATGTCCTTGTGATGTGCACTGATCTCTGCATTCATGGAGATGCCCATGATAACTGCACTACCTGAGGGGTCCTGGGAACTACGTTCAACGCTTGGGTGACATAAACCCAGAGGGGTCCCTTTGTCTCATTTTGCCATGTGTTCTTGAGCATCATTTTTTGGGGCTTTCAAGCAGCAGAGACATTGGAGGTGCTCAGGCAAAGGCTGGAGAGGGAGTGGAGTGGCCTGTATATGTGGGAGCTTGAACCCTAGACTTGCATCTGATGAGGGTGGGGCAGCTTGGAGCCTGGGGAAGAAGGGAACTGGGGGTTTATGCTGCGCAGGCTGATTCCAGGTGGGTCCCCATAGGGTGCAGACTGCATGCCTGGTGAGGGAGATGTGGGTTCTGTCCAGGGAGCTCACATTGCCACTGACGGGGGCCCCCTGGCAAGTGTGTCTATGCTCAAAGGTGCTCAGTGCCTTTTGGGTGATATGGAGAGGGAGGGATAGACTGTATGGGTGGGGGTGAGGGAAGCGGAGCCCTTTCCTCTAAATGAGAACTTGCTGATCATGAGGACACCTGGCAAAATCCTCCTGGGGCTCTCTCCTTCTACCCCGATCAAGGCCATGTGTGGGGACAGCCGCAGTGGTTTTCTTTCTTCTGTAAGTGCCCAGGTTCAGGAGATATCCCCTCTCTCACAAAACATACACATGCAAAAATGTGCATAAGCACAATACAAATGCACATGCATGCACATGCACACACACACACTTACACATACCTGCATATATACATGCACACACATGCGTGTACACACATGCATACACATACTTACCCATGCCTGCACATATAAGTGCACATGTACTTACATATACCTGCACACATACTTACACATACATGTACATATGCATGCATGCACATGATATATCCACCTGTAGATATATAGACACTAGCACACACACAAACGTGTATATCCATATGTGTGTACATCCCTGCAAATACATGTACATGTGTTCACACATGCTTATACACACATACACAGAAGCACATGTGTTCCTTTCTCCCAGGCCCATCTGCAGGTCAGAGGCAGCACTGAGGCATGCATTGGGGATGATGGTCCCACAGACAAGAGGATAGGGGAGGGGACAGGTGTCTCTGAGTCAGGACCCCAGCTGGAGAGGGTACGAAGGGGCTGCAGGAAACCCCCCTGATAGGTATGGGTGTGGGGCTGGTATCCACACTGACCGGAAGGCCCAGCAAGGCCCCGTCCTCATGTTATTACCATCTGAGCCTTTGGAGGGAACAGGGCATGCAGGGTGTTGGGGGTGGGACTAGTGTGCCCCTAGTCAGGGCTGGGTGTGGAGGGACGAAAGCTTTACGTCGGAGCTGAGTGGCCTTGGTTCCTCTCCTTTGTCTGCCTCGTTGTCCTTGTCCACCTGGGGACAATGCTAGTACCCACCTGATGGAATTTCTGTGGAAACCCTCAGAGCTCCAGGCTGTGATGGGCTTTGAAGAGTGTCCATTTCCACAGCTCAGTCCCAGGCCGGGCTCAGGGGCCCTTCCCCGGCACCACTGTGACTCCCTTTGACAGATGAAAAACCGAGGCTTGGGGCCATGAAAGTCGCTCAGCCAGGCAGAGGGTGAGCCTGACTGGCTGTCTCCAGCCTGAGTGCCTGGTGATGTGTCTGGGAGAGGTGCCAGTACCTTGCCCTGGCTGGACCCCCACTGCCATCCCTTAGAGAAGCACCTGCCCCCGTGTTCAGGTTGCAGAACCCTGCTGCGGTAGAGGGACCGTGGGGATGGGACTTGGACACCAGAGTCTAGCCCAGGACCTGGGGCTTTGGAGCTTTGGGCGCTTGCTGCCGGCGGCTCCCTGAGCCTGTTTCCTCAGGAAGAGGGCCAGCCTGGTCCCTCTCATTCTGAGAATCTGTTGGTCTCCCTGAATTGTAATCCCCACCCCCCACCCCCAGCCCCAACCCACCTCTTCATCTCTGGGGAGGAGTTGGAACCCTCAACAAGGTTCCTGGCGGCCTCATCCAGAGCGTGAGGTCAAAGCAGGTCGCAAGGGCAGTAGCTGGCTCTGGCTGGGGGCTGCCGGAAGCAGCCCGCACCCAATTCTTGCCCCCTGCATCCTTACACACCACTCAGCCCACTTGCAGATCTTCCCACCCTTTGAGCCTACCCGGACATACTTCCTCCAGGACGCCCGGCTGCCCAGGAAACACAGGCCTGCTCCAGAGGCTGATGTTTGCATGCCCTGGTCCTGCCTGGCACCCCACAGGGCCTGATGTGGGGTGTGTGCATGGCGTAGGCCGGGGCAGGCGGTGCTGGTCATGCTGAGCTGCAGGTCAGGTCCTCAACAGACAAACCCAGCTGAGTAGGTGCTTTGTGTTGGACTCCAGACCAAGGACTGGGGATAGACACTGAGGCGAACGGACAGCGCTAGAGAACCTGACTCCAGTAGGGGGTTTCTGGAGAAAGGCAAGGAGCCATGAAGGCCCCAGAACATGAACATGAATATGAACAGAACAGGAACAGAACCGAGCATGAACAGAACATGAACAGAACATGAACAGAACATAACATGAACATGAACAGAACATGAACAGAACAGAACATGAACATGAACAGAACATGAACAGAACATGAAGGACCATGAAGAAACATGAAGGAGCCATGAAGGCCCCAGAACATGAATGTGAACAGAACATGAACAAAACATGAACAGAAAAGAACATGAACAGAACAAGAACACGAACAGAATGTGACGGCAGAGTGAGGGCCTGGGAGGCACCCTCTGCTGCAGCTCTTAGTAATGCCAGGTGTAGGAAGGACGTGGCCATGTGAGCACAGGAGGACAGGCTCAGAGGCACTAAAAATTGGGTGCAGGAGTGGTGTAATGTGTGTGTGTGTGTGTGTGTGTGTGTGTGTGTGTCTGGGTTGGGGGCAGGGGGTGCAGGCAAGGAGGAAGGTCCAGAGAGCAGAACAGGGCCAGTGCATCTGTGATGTGCCCTAGTCCAGGGGTTGGCCGCCCCATGCTCTGCATGCCAGCCAGGGTGGCTGTTTCAGCCACGGGAGCCACGTGGTCCCTGCATCAGGCCTTCAGCCCTGGCAGGCTCTGTAGTTGTTCAGGGGCCCAGAGGAAGTGGGTGAGGCTGGGTGCCAGCATACGTTATTATGGATTGAGAACCCCCCCCCCCCCCACACACACACACACTCCAACCCCCGGGCTCCAGACCTTATACCCTAGCAGCTCTAAGTGGCGGGAGGCCTTGAGCTCTTGGGGGAGCAGGCAGAAACCCTGAGCCGACCCACAGTCTAGGGGTGAGACCAGGCTGAGAGGGGACAGCGGCCTGGACAGGGTGCGGAAAAGAAGTGGCAGAGGTCGGGGGGACTCTGGGTGACCCCCCATCCCCTCCTCACTCCCTTTATGTCTCTGCAGGCTCTCCGTACTATTACAGCGCCGCCCGGGGGGCCGCCCCGCCTGCAGCTGCCACCGCCTATGACCGCCACTGACCCTCCCACCGGCGGGTGCCCTGTGCTCCCACATATATCCCTGAGGGTGGTCGCTCTCGGACCCTCGGAAGACAGCCAAAGGGGCACAACGAGACCGTCCCCCAGCACCAACCCCCCACCTCGTCTTGAAGCTCCTTCCCCACCCTTTCCTGCAGGAACTCCGGGGGTCCCTGGCCAGGCTGTTGGACTTCCAGACACGTGTCTGTTTCCAAGAGTCTGTCCAGGGGTTTCTCCCAGCAGCCACGGGGGGCTCCGCAGACCTCTGGATTCTTGTGCAGACACCCACCCGCAGCTCCAGCCCAGCTTGCCCCCCCACCCTTGTACCCCCAGGGTCCCCTGCTCCTACGTCGCCACCCTGGGAGGAAGACTTGCTTTGGCCACATCCACCTGTGTAAATAGCATCTTGCCCTTGTGGGCCGAGGGGCCCACGGAGCAGACCAGCCACCCGTGATGATGCATCCTGCTCTCCTGATGTGTCCCAGATATCTCAGACCTGCACCCAGAGCCAGCCTTTGCCCTGGGGGAGGGGCCCACCCCAGCAGCTGACCTGGGAGCTGTCCTGAGCCCCACTCACTGGGGTGCAGCCCTCAACTCACTGCCACTTCTTTGATGTCTTAAAGGAGCCTCATGGGGCTGGCTTTTCGCCAAGCCCCATTCTCCCCTCTGAAGACGCCCCCCCCCCAAGAGAAACACATCTGGGGAGACACTTTGAGCCCTTGCCCCCAGCCTCCATCTCCCCACGCCCAGTGCCCTGCCAACAGCTCGTCCCCGTCCCCCTCTCTAAGGACTCAAAGAGAACTTTCGAGGTGATGTCTCAGCGGTCACCTGAGGTGTTGCTGGCACTTGCGGACTCAGCACCCATAGGTGGGGACTCGGGTCCGAGCATGGTTCCGGAAGCTGTCCCGACCCCTGGAGCTATCAAGCCGAGCAGGAGATGTCTCCTGAAGCAAACCTGGCTCAAATCACAGTGGACGCCCCCATGGACATTTTCACAGCCTCTAAGGATGCCAGCAAATGGGTTCCGGACCGGTCCATCCCTGTCACTCAGACAGAAGTCACCACAAAGGACTGACCCTGCTCTGGGGCCTGCGAACACCTCTGCTGCCACTCAGCGCTCCAGAAGTAGGCCCTGCCCTCTGCACAGGGCCCAGTGGGCAGCTGGGAGCCCAGGCACTGAGCTGGGGGCAGCTGTGCGCCCTCCACTGTGGCAGCCACCTGGGGGCCAGGACCACAGCGCTCAAAGAGCTCCCTGTGGGCTGCAGTGATCACAGAGTCCCCTGGGGGGGTCTGGGTGCAGGAGAGGGCCTAGGGAGAGGCGGGGAGGGGGCCAGTGAGGAGCCGGTGACTGGAATGCGGGGTCCCTGGGGCCTGGCTCTTTCCATAGGCTCTTGCTGACTCAGCCCAGCAGGCAGAGGGCCCATCCCCACAGCCACTGAACTGCAGCTGATTAGCTTTCCACACCTGCCCGTTGGTCACTGGGAAGGCAGAGAGAGAGAGACAGAGAGAGCCTCCAGGGGTATCGGGCTTCTGTGGTCTTTTCTGGGCCACCCCTCTGCCTTGCTGAGGGACCCCCAGACACTGTGCTCTGCTAAGCCTCAGACGCCCCGTGGAGTCTCTTCCCACTGCCAACAGCTCTCTCCTGCCCTTCCTCCTCCTCTCCTAGGGAACTGCGGTGGGGTAGGGGGAGTGTCTCAGGAAGGCCCCTGATTGCTGAACAAGCCCAGACACGTGGGCACCTGAGTCTTGCTTATATGTAGGCCAAATGGGAAATGAGAACACCCAGAGGAGTGGAGATCAGCCTGGAGAGGGAACACCTGGAGTTTCCCTCTGGGGAAACTGAGGCACTGCATGGGGGAGCCCAGGACCTGCCATGCAGACAGGGGACCCAATGGACCTCCTCTGGCCACCAACAAGCATTCCCCCCCCGCCCAAACCCCTGAAGGCAGGCAACAGAGGAAATAGGCCCAGCAAGCACCCACCTCCCACCCCCTCACCCCCATAATGGCTGGCAGACATAAGGTCTGGGGCGCCCTGAGGACCCATTCCTAGGAGGGAGAGGTGGGAGAGGGCTCTGGGGCCTGCTGCCCAGGCCAGAGGATTGCGCAGGGAGAGGCGCCCTCACCCAGGCCTGAGGAAAAGCCAGCAAGCTGACAACAGACTCAGCACCCCCCTCCTTGGCCCTTGGCTCCCGCCCCCCCCCCCCCCCCGTCTCCCCAGCAACCAGGTGCACAAAGAAGGGAGGTTGCTGGAGGCAGAGCCCAGGTGTGGACCCTGAAAGAGATACCCCAGTCCTCAACTGCCAGGCCGGGCTGCAGGTGTGTTATCTGCACCTCCCACCCCCTCACTCCCTCCTGCGGGATGCAGGGGCGGCCTGGGATCGCAGCAGCCCTGCCTCGTGCTCCCACAGTTCTGGGTCCTGCTTTACTGGGAGCAGGTCAGCCTTCTCACAGGGCCCCTGCGGGCCTGCTCTTCTCTCACTGTCTCCTCCTGCCCCAGGCTGAGCCCCCTCTCCCCTCTCCCCACCCCCCACACACGCTGAGGCCCTGAGAGGTCTCAGATTTTGCATTTGGATTTATGAGAACAATCCCTGGGCTACCGCACACACAAGCACAAGTGCACACGAGGCACCTCGGCTTCTCACACTCCCCCTGCTCTCCCCAGTGCTCAGCAGAGAACAGGGCTGGGGCTCAGAGAGATGGGAAAGATGGATCAGACCAGGGCTTTCCCTCACGGAGGCGGAGACGGCCCTGGGCAGTCCTCCATGCACCTTCAGCCCTAAGTTCCAGCTCTGATTATTTTGTTTTAAAGAATGTTGTGGATTTTACGGAAAAGGAAAAAAAAGTTCCCTACCAGGAGTCTAACTCCAACCTAGAAGAATTTTTGGCCTCTCAAAACCAGTATTCTTTCCCCTAGGCACCTGAGCTAGGGTGGGCACCTACCCACCTGATGCCTGTGTGATGCTTGGCATACCTGTGCCCATGATGCATGTGTGGTGCTTGGCATTCACGTGCCCATTTTACAGATGGAGAAATAGAGGTTTGGACTCTTGTGACAAGGTAGAGGTGAGGTTAAGTCTCAAGTCCCTGTCCCCACCCCCTGACCATGCTCTGGTCATGAAAGGGGAGGGCTTAGAGAGACCCCCCTAGAGCTCCCATCCCATCCCCTAGTTACAGGTCAGGAACCCGGGGTTGCTTTGATGGTTTCACTTAATTCCTCCCAGCCCCGAAACCTGCAGTTTGTGCTCATATTAACCCCCAACACTTCTGAATCTTCTCCCAGACTTCTTCCCCACTGTGCTGGAGGCTCCGAGGCGGGCTCTGACACCCGGGGGCCCCCGAGCCACCTCTCCTCTTTCCTTTGTCCTTCCCTTTCCCTTACAGGACAGACCCAGGTCCTAGGAGAACAGCATGTGGGAGTTCTCCAAGCCTGGGCCATGGGGAGTCCACAGTGCTGGGAGACCCCAATCACATCATCTCCGGGGCCTCGAGCAAACTGGCGTCAGCCAGTTGGGGTCCTCCTGCCCCTGAGACAGGGCAACAGCATGGCTGTGGGACCCCAGATGCCCAAGTAGCTGGTCCCACCTGACACAGTTCCCAAAGCTTTGGAAACTGTGTTAGCCACAAAACAGTCTGTGGGCTGACTCGGTCCCCCAGGCTCCCTTTCCTCCTGCCCTCATTGCCAACCATTGTGGATTGGGGGTTCATGGGAACCCAGGGACATGAGAGGTGGGCTTCTAGTTGTCTGATCCACCAGCCCTCCACCCTCCCTGCCCCAACCCCTTTATCCCGAGGGGCTCTGGCAAACTGCTTGGGCTGGGAAGGAGTGGGGTAGAACCCTGGCGGGAGGACAGGCTGTTGGAGGGGAGATCAGTAGCACCCCTAGTATCAGCCCCTCACACTGCCCCCCTGCACTTCTGAAGTCTACCACAGAGAGAATTGAGCTCCAAGCCAGGGCTGCAAGTGTTGAAAGTAAACGGGGCACTCCTGACAAATAACCTGGACCCAAGATGTCTGAGAAGGAAACCCCCCTACCCCCCCCCCACACTTCAATCCCCATCCTCTCCCTCCTCCCCCCATCGAGGCCCTGGGTCAGCCCAGACCTGAGCTGACCAGCTCACACAGTCATCTCCCAGTGGCCCTGTCACCCTCCCGGCACCTGCCTCTGACGGCACCAGCAGTGGTGCTACCCTAGTGCTGCCGGGGAATTTATTCCTTTCAGTCTTTTTGGCCTTGGAGAGGTCCAAGGCGAGCACATCTCTGAAAAGGTAACAAAGCACATTGTTGGGAGTTGGACAGTCAGGCCCTGACCCAGCCTGGGGTCAGCCCCACATTCCCGTGGCCCTGCTACCCTTTGTCCCCTGAGGTCCCCATCCCTCAGGATTCCCTCTTGCATATTCATAGCGGAGCCTTGGTGTTGCTCTGCAACTCCCCACTCTCACCCCGGGGGTCAGCTGCAGGGCGGGGGAGGGGGGAGTCCCCTTTCTGCCAGCTTCCCTGATCTGGGAGGGGGGCGGGGGGGGGGGAATGCGGCTGCTGGCCAGATTCCACTGGCATGAGTCTTGCATTCACTGTCATTTCTCAGCCCTAGGGGTCTTTTCCTGCACCCCACGCCCTGTTCCCTGCAGAACAGAAAGTATCACATCACTGCCATCCTACAGTTTCAGTCCATATGTTTGTTCCCAGGGCCCCTAGTAGGGCGCATCTCGGAGTTGAGGGTACATATCCCCACCTCTCAGTGAATCCCGATAGGCTTCTCTCCACCTCTTGAACCCCTGGACGGTGCCAGGAGACACAGGAGCTGCTTGTTTATGGAGCTGGAGTTGGAGAATGTGCAGGACTGGGACCTCCGCGGGGGCCGTACTGAGCGGAGGGAGACAAGCAGGCAGAGATGATGAGTTTGCATGCCTCCCTCCTCCTGCCCAACTCCAGGCGTCCTAACCTTGTGGTGCCCACCCCACCCCCACCCCCAGTCACCCTTGTCTCCCAAATCACCAGGCCTGTGTTCACTCACATCCCTCATCCTTTCCAAAAGCACCGCTCAGAGTAAGTGATTTTTGGAGGATGGATTTTTCTTTGCTTCACACGGGTGTCTTTCGCCTTGGAGTGGAGCAGAAAGGGAGACTGTTTAATGGTTCCCTTGTTTCCAAGCATGAATACATTGTAATGAGACTATTTTATTGTATTTGAGGAAACGGAGAGTTGAACATTCCAACCAATCGATAGCCTATTAATTACTCGAAAGGGAGGAAAGAGAATAAGTCAGAAGTCTACAGTAAACGCCCCGCAAAGCTCACAGCCTCCGAAAGTCTGGCCTTCCCCTGCCACGTGTGCGCCTGTGAGCGGGTCCCCGCACACGCACGCACACACACGCACGCACACCCCAACACTTCAGACGTACTTGAAACTCAGAGCAAGTGCTGAGTGTCCCCCACGCCAATTCTTGCCTGTTCTCGCCTTTGGTCAGAGAAGGTAAGCAGAGCCAGCAGCAGCCCAGAGGCGGGGTCAGGAAGAGGCCAACCCGTGCTTGGCCCCCAGCCCCCAGCCCAGTGTGGGGGTTGGGCCCTGAGCACCGCCCCCAACTTCTGGGCCCTCTCATTGGGGCTGAGGGTGGAAATGTGGCTTGAGTTCGGCCTGCCTTGCTGGAAGACGCTGCCCTGGTCTTTCTCCCTCCCGTGGCCTTTGGACATTGAGGATCTGTAGGAACGCAGATGACATTGCAGACGGAATGCTTTGCTAAGAAGACACGGAGTTTTTGCTTTTTTTGTTCTCTGAGACAGGTGACTTTGTCTTAGGGACCAACCTTCCAGCATCAAAGAAATACATATCTACTGTACCCGCCAAAGTTTGTGATGCCTGAATAGACACTTCCTTGTAAAAAACACAAAACAAACAAAAATGACAAAAAAAAAAAGAAAACAACACAAAAATAAACCACAATTGAATTGCCTTTGAAAGTGGGAGATTCTTTCTCCAACAGATGGAGGGGGAAAAAAAATGCTTCTTAAAAATGTGTATGTTTTGTATTCTTTTTTTCTAGTAGAAAAGAACTGACTTGAAATATTGGTGGTTTTTTTCCTTAGTGATGTGTGTTGCTTTTGTGTGTAATACTATTTGAATGTAATTACAGCAGTGCCAATTTGCCAAAGATGTTGGACATATTTTTCTTTTGTTGGGTGGAGGGCAGGGGCTGGAGGGTGGGACTTGGGGGAAAAAACAGGGCTGGGATTTTGATTTAATTTTTTAATTTTTTTTCCTCGTCAAACCTGGATTTGTGGCTTTATTCTAAGTTAAATGGTTGACTGCAAGATTTTTATTTTAGATTAGTTGGAGAAACTTGCAATAAGATTGGCGTAGTTTCAATATCTGTGTGTCTTTTCATGAGTGACTGTTACTTGTGAAGAATTGATTTTATGTAACCTTTATGTGAGATAATTATTTGTAAATATTTGCCATAATTTTATTGGTTCCTAAAATAAAAGTAATTTTTTAAGTTCAGAAAGAATCTGAGACTTCTGTGTGAGTGTGTGTGGTGTGTATTGTGGAGTGAGTGTGTATGTGTATATGGAGTGTATATGTATGTGGTGTGTGGTATGGGTGTATGTGTGAATGTGTGTATGTGAGGTGTGTGTCTAAGTATGTGAACGTATGTGCTGTGTATGTGTGGAATGTGGTGAGTGTGGATTGTGTGTGGGTGGAGTGTAAGGATGTGTCTGTGAGGATCTTGTATGGATGTATAGATTGGTGTGAGGGCATGTTTGTGTGAGTGTGTATGTGTGTACATTGTGTGAGTATGTGTGTGTACGCAGTACGTGTGTGAGGGCATTTCTGTGAGTGTGTATGTGTGTAGATTGTGCGAGTGTGTATGAGAGCATATCTGTGTGAGTGTGTAGGTTGTGTCTGTGAGTGTGTATGTAGTTTATGTGAGTGTGTATGTGTGTAGTATGTGAGCGCATGTCTGTGTGTAGATTGTGTTTGTGAGTGTGTGTGTAGATTGTGAGTGTGTATGTATGTGTATTGTGTGTGAGGGCATGTGTGAGTGTGCAGATTGTGTTTGTCTGTAGATTGTGTGTGTGAGTATGTATGTAGATTGTATGCGTCTGTGTATAGATTGTGTACGTGTGTGTGTACAGAGTTGTCATACTGTGCTCAGGGGCCTGGGACCACACTCAGCCAACCAGGAGGCTCAGCTCAATGCCAGGGCCTGAGGATGTGGTTCTGCTACAGTCCTGCAGTGCCAGGGACCACCAGGGCCTCCCCAGTACTTGGGGACCCAGGACCACACCTAGTGGTACCGAGGGGGCTATGGTTCAGGCTTGAACCTGGGTCTTTGTGAAAGCGAAACAGGAACCCTGACCTTGGAGCTCTCTTCCCTGCCTGATTCTGTTCATTTTCTGCCATCTCAGTGGCAGTCTGGGACCATTTGGACAAGACCACAGAGAGCTGGAGGGCAGGCGGGGTGGAGATAGGAATGTTATTGGCTCTCCTGCTGAAGCTGGTTCAAAATGAATCGGTTATTTGCATCCTTCTTCACCAGATAGCTGACTCTTTTTACTTGATTTTGACTTAAAAACAATGATATTTGTACAGATCCTGATTTATAATGCTGGACACCTGAAACCTATATGCCGTTATAAGCCAACATTATTTCACACACCAAAAATTTAAGTGAAAAAGAGAAAAAAATCTTTAGATGAATTTGAAATTTCAGGATAGGACTATCATAGGGGCTGGGGAGATAGCTCGAACGACAGAACACATGCCTAGCATGTGCAAGGTCCTGAATTTGATGCTTAGCACCAAGGAACACCCCTCCCTTCTCCCACCCTTGGGTGTGCCCTGGTGTCCCCCCCAAGCCTGGCCAAGTCCAGCATCTGATCTATCAGCCCCACACCCGAAGACACAGGCCACCTTGGAAGTGACACCAGGCCTTCAAGCACTGCTGGGTGCAGCCCCGTTTAAAAACAAGTATCTTCATGATGCGCCCATCTCTTGCAGGACATCTGATTGCATCCAAAGCCTAGCTGTTGCTCTAAGTGCTGCAATAACTTTGTAAACCACAGTGCCTTAATAAAAAAAATTCTTTTTAAACAAAAAATATCTTAAAGATAACATTTGCATAATTTAAAATTCTTTCAAAAATACAGTTTACCTAGAGCGTTCACAGGAGGCAGGGGGCGAACACTGGGCAAATGAAAGTTCTGCAGCAGCACCCACTCCCGCCCACAGCAGCTGCTCCAAGGGCTCAGTTCCACCCCCCTCCCGAATATTTCCTGCAGAGACACCAATCTCTGAGTAATTACAGGTACCCAGGAGGCCCCACACTGAGATCTCTGTTTTTTTTTTTTAATCATGAATCGGGTGGCTTCTCCCCCATCCCGCCCATACTTCCGGAAACCCCGGAAGCCCCGCCCACCACCACATCTGTCATCTTAAAAATCCACTCTTTGGCCCAGGCCATAGATCTGGAAATGTCTGTATCACGTGACACTGCCTGAAGCAAGAAATAGCTTAATAAATTCTTAGACAAAGACTTAACAATCCTGCAATCAAGTATGACCGCGTTCACATAAATTTATTTTGTAGTTCTATTGATTTTAATATTGTAACTTTGTTATCTATCAGTTTTAATCCTAGAATTGCATCAATAGTTGCTGCTTTTTTTCATGTTAAATTTAAAAAATTTAAAAACGTTTAAACCATCGGTGCATATGCTGCCTTGCTCGCATGGCCAAGTACATGTGGTGCCTGAGCACATGTATCGCCCGCATCTTCCCTCTTGAAGTGTGCACTTTCATGCTTTCCTATCTAATGCTGGGATGTGTGTAGGGGCTCTCTCCACCCTTGGAGAAGTCCACGCTCTCTCTTGAGCGCATTTCTCTTTCTCTCTCTCTTCTCTCTCCCTCTCTCGCTCTCTTTCTCATTCTCTTCCCCTTCACACTTTCATAAAACCCTCCAAATAAAATCTGTTTTACTTCAAAAAATGTTTATACCATAAATAACATGTTTATTACTATATACTATTGGATAATTTGTAAACAAATATGAACTAAACTAAACAAACCTGTGGGGTGAGAACTTTCAGTTGACTGTGGGTCTGAGGTCTCGGTTGGGGTGGGCTGAGGGTGAGGAGGGCACAATCCTGGTCTCTAGCAGTTTCAGAAGGGCAGGGGAGCAATGGTTGAACCCCATCCCAGGCTTGAACTCTGAGTACAGATTCTCCCCAGCTGTGTTGCCTTGCCTGAGTTCTATAACTATGACTTGGTGTACACCAGAATGGTCAGTGACACACACTTCATTCATTCATTTGTTTGCTCAGCAAACAGTGCTCCAGCATCTAATCTGTCCCCAGCACCAGAGACATAGCAGCACTGTTGAATGAGGACCCTGCTGACATTTAGTTCACACTCTTGTCGGCTCTCAGGAAAAATAAGGTGACACATATCTAATGTGTACCTCGTGAAATGTCCTGGGATGGGAACAGCTTGTGGAGGAGGGTGTGGGTCCATCAGACGGGTGAAGCCACTTGCCTTGCAAGCAATCAACTGGCCTGGGTTAGACCCCTGGCACTCACATAGGAACATCACCTCTTAACTTCCCCTCTGGTATGGACCCCTGGCGCGTTGAGGTGACCATAGGGCAGGTCAAGGAGATGGGGCTGGATGGGGGCTGGAGTGATAGTACAGCAGGGAGGGCGTTTGTCTTGCACTCGTCCGACCAGGTTGATTCCCAGCATCCCATATGATCCCCTGAGCACTGCCAGGAGTAATTCCTGAGTGCATGAGCCAGGAGTAACCCCTGTGCATCGCAGGGCATGACCCAAAAAGCAAAATAAATAAATAAATAAATAAATAAATAAATAAGATGGTGCTGGAACAAGACAGAGAGATTAGGGCTGCAGAGGGGCTGGGCTGCAGGCTCTGCATTAGCCCCTGGCAGCTGCTGTGGGGCTGTCTGGAGAGCAGCTGGAATTGCACCAGTGCCTGCTAGATTGGCATTTCCACTCTCCTGATAGGAGAGTCCTACGCCCCCCACTGCCCCAGCCCTGCCAAGAGCGATCTTTGAGCACAGAGCCAAGAGCAATCCCTGAGCATTGCTGGGGGTGGCCCAAAAACCAACAGATAAATCAAATGGGTTGTGCATGCATCTCAGTTGTAGAGCACATGCTTCACATATGTGAGGCCCTAGGTTCATTCCCCAGCACCACACACACACACACACTTTAAAAAGTTTATCTGGATCTTTCCCTCATGCCTCCAATCTGCTCAGAAGGCCTTGTCTGCAGAGTCCAAGGCTGCGGGGGCCTGGGCCAGAGCTCCTTGACTGTTCCCCGGCCCCTGCTCCAGCTGTGGAGAAACATGACACTCGCTGTCCCCCTGCCATCAGAGCGCAAAGTTTGGGCTTCCAGGGGGCTTCAAGGCTGCTCTTCATCAGGGCGCAGGGCAGCTGCGGCCCCCAGCCCTGTCCCTGCTGGGTGGCGTCAGTCTGCGAGGGCAGCCAAAGGCCTGCTGCGCCCCTGGGCACAGTGTGTGTGCAACACGGTAATTGCCAGAGATGGAGTGGGCGAGTGACCGCGTGGGGGCCGTGGGCTGTGACTCATTCATATTTAATAAAGCTGGCTGCACGGCCGCCATTCATTTTGGCAATGGATGGTGAGAAGGCGATTCCTGCGGGAGAGAGAGTCGCTGGCCCAGCTCCCTCGCTCCCAGGCCAGCCTGACAGAGAGGCACCAACTTTCAAGGAAGGCATGGCCATGCTTTGGAGCTGAAACTTGGACTCAAGCCTCTAATAGAGGACGTGGCGGACTAGGTGCTTCCTGCTGGGACTCAGGCCTGTGTCCCCCAGATAGGGGTTGCGAGGTCCCTTCTGTTAGGAAAGTGGAAATGCCAATCTGGAAGGCACTGGGACCGACTCCAGCTGCCCTCCTGACAGCCCCAGAGAACCTCAGTCCGTTGCCTCCTTAAACACCCTCTGGTACAGGCCCCTTGTCAGGTACTTCGCATTGAGGTGGTTTTGGGGCAGGTGGGGAGATGGTGCTGGAACAAGACAAAGAGATTATGGCTCCCAAGGGGCTGGCCTGGGGCTCGGGCTCTGCATTAGCCCTTGGCAATCGGTTTGCTGCCATGAGCAGTTGCTTAACTTTTCTTTGCTTCTTCATGGTCAGCAGGGCACAGACTTCGCCACAGTCACGCAGAGATTTCAAGGATGAAAGAGCTCCTGGATAGAAGCCCATGACATGGAACAAGAAGGTCAATGGGTAGGATGGGAGATGACCTTGGCAGGGAATCAGGGTTGGAGGGATCCCCAGGAAGAAGGTTGAATAGGAGTACCTTGTTGGATGCTGCAGGAGCTAAGAGTCCCCCCGAGGGGAGAAGGAAAGCTTTGCCTTCTTGGCTGTAGAGAAGCAGAACTTGCTCTCCCAAGTCAAATTCCTGTTGAACCTACTCAGAACGAGAACCCTGCGGTGCCTGGTGCCTGAAGAGGGTGGCGGAGAGAAAATTCTTATGTCCCCTTAACTTGTAGGAACCTAGCCATCATGGGGTGGCAGAGGGAGAAGTGGCAGGGGCTTAGGGTGGCTGAGGGGAATCAGCACCCTTAAATGGGACCAGGCTCCCTTGTGGCATATGAGGACATAGGAAATGGGGTGGCCAGGCACTTGACCTGGTGGTTGGGTTTGGGCAAGGAAAGGTCCTTATTTTGGCCCTTTCAGCTCTGAAACTGTCTGACATAAATGTCTGTGACTCAAACCACACAGCGGTGGGATTTTGCTTTGAGCAGCCTATAGAGACGATTCAAGGATGCAATGAAGACACCAGTCAATACAAATTTGCAGGTGTCTAGGCAGGTGTTGTACAGATTTTGGCTTCAAGTAATGAACGACCAATGATGGCAAGGAGCTGATACAGACAGCATGCAGAGTGGGATTCTATTAGGCTGTGGGAGAAGTGATCAGGGAGCCTTTCTGAAGAGGTGACTTTTGAGCTGTTTCTTGAAGGGTGGGTAGGAGTAGGATGGGGATATTTTAGAAAACATTGGAAGGAAAGGAGTTCCAGGCTGAGGGAAAAATGGGCACTGAGCCCTAGGGGAGGGGATAAAGGGAAGGAGTGACATCACTGCCAAGTTAATGAGGTGCACAAGTTAACTAGAATCTTTCCCCCAGGCCTTCGGAGTCTCCTGGGTACCACTGTGTTGGTGGGAAAGTCTAGCCTGCAATGATTCCAGATGAGGGGCTGCCTGGGTTTTAGTCAGGTCCTGGCAGTTGTATTTGTTCAAGGGAGCAACAGGGTCGAGTGCAAGCAGAAATTGGAGACCCTCCTTGGGGACTGTGGATGCATCACCATCCCATGTCCCCCATTCAAACATTTATTAGCTTCTGGGTCTCCTGGATGACATATGGGAATGGCATAAGGGGACCCTTGGACCCGCCTTAGCACTGTTGAGGGCTTCCTGTACCATCCCAACAGGGGTCTCTGTGAGAGACTCAGGGTTCCCACAGCCTAGCAGAAGAAAAAGGCTGCCCATGGGTGAAGATCAAGAGGCACCCTTTAGCAGGCAGGAGACCATCCCTCTGATTCTGGAAGGGCATTAGCAAACAGGTGACCATGTATTTTCTGTTCATCTGCTTGAGGAAGCTTGTGCTGTGCACAATTTAGACATGATTTGGGGAATGAGCATTGCTTTCTAGACTTGGTTCCACTATGGCAGCATTTGCAAGACTTGCCTTGAGCCTGCTTATAACCAGGAGCCCCCTTGTCACCCCCCCTAGTCTGTGGGGCTACCACAACAATATGCCACAACATGGAAGACTCCAACAACCGAAATGAATTTTCTCCATCTGGGAGATGGAAATCTGTGAGCAAGATGGCAGCAGGGTTGTTTCTGCTGAGGACTCTCTCCTGGGCTGGCAGCTGGGGTCTCATGAAGCCCTCCACTGTGCCTAGCTGCATCTGAATCTCCTTGAGAAGGATAGCTGTTCTGTTAGGTCAGGGAACCCCTCTGAACTCCTCAATTATCTCCTTAGAGACCTTATCACACAACACACTCACACACTGAGATTCTGGGGCTAGGATCACAGAGGACACATTTTAATCCACTTTTTTTATTTTGCTTTTTGGGTCACACCTGGCGATGCACAGGGGTTACTCCTGGTTCTGCACTCAGGAATCACCCCTGACGGTGCTCAGGGGATCATATGGGATGCTGGGGATCAACCCCGGGTTGGATGCATGCAAGGCAAACGCCCTACCCGCTGTACTATTGCTCCAGCCCCTTTAGTCCACTTTTTGACCCAAAGCAGAGAAACCCCCTCCGCGCCAAACCTGTCATACTCTTCCTTGGCTTGTATGACACTCTTGATTCTCTGTTCAATTTCCAACACAGTCCAATGTCTGAGCCCCTAGTACTCAACTCTCTGGGAAGCTGGGGAGGGAAGTCCTCAGGAAACACTTCCTTCACATTGTTCAATCAAATAATTCCCTGATGGATTAAGTAATTACTTATAAATGTTTTCAATAGAGACAGTTGGGTTAAACAAGATCTATAACCTGAACCACTGTGTCGAATGTGGCTTAAGAGCTTTACAAAAGATGGAAAAGTCTCAGGGCTAGAGCAAGAGTAAAGTGGGTAGGGCATTTGCTGGCCATGCGGCCAGCCTGGGTTCAATCTCCAGAACTCCAATACCATCCCCTGAGCCCACCAGGAGTGATTCCTGATTGCAGAGTCAGGAGTGAGTCCTGAACACAGTTGGGTGTGAACTGCACCCCCAAAAGATGTGAAAGTATGAAAAAAAAGAAATCTTCGACTACTTTCCCCCTCACTTTTTTTATAGATCAGGAAAAAAGATCATAACAAACAACTGGGAGATAAATAAACCTAGAACAAGTGGGGCTGGAGCTATAGCACAGCGGGTAGGGCGTTCGCCTTGCACGCAGCTGACCCTGTTTCGATTACCAGCATCCCATATCTTCACCCGAGCACCGCCAGGAGTAATTTCTGAGTGCATGAGCTAGGAGTAACCCCTATGCATCACTAGGTGCGACCCAGAAAGCAAAAAACACCAAAAAAACCCCCCAAAACAAACAAAAAACACCTAGAACATGTAAAAAGGTGTGATGCTCTTTGTGTTTGGAAATTTTAGATGCCTTTTGTGGTAAATCCTCATAGAGGGTTGGCTGAACACTGGGTACTGTCTTTCCTGGTGAGACAATGCTACTCCATGAAATGTCTGATCCAAGATCAAAGTATCACGATTCAGGCCTGGGGTGTTGGTGCCCAGGTCAGGGGAGCAGGTCTTGCGTGTGCAAGGATTCAAGTTTTACCCCTAGTGCTGTATTCCCCACCCTACCCTACTTCCACTAAGCATGGTCCTGGGGGCCCCTAGCCCTGCTGGGTGGAAGCAGCACTGTTTCGGCAGGCTGAGAATTGAGCCTTCCACCCTGACTGGCTGAGCATCACCTGAGTCATGGTCAGAGCCCCCTGAGTTCTTCTTGGAAGGTTCCTCTCCCACCCCCAAATAAAGAAACAGCACAGTTCTGGGCCTGGGAGATAAAGGTCCGCATCACATGCTTTGTATGCAGGAGTCCTGGGTTGATCCCCAGCACTGCTTGGCTCCCTCACTACCGCCCTGCAGGCCCGGCAAGCACCACCAGTCTGATTAGACCCTCAGTTCCAGTGGGTATGGACCAAAAGACAAACCGAAATCCCTCATTGGATATCAGAAAGGTCTTTTCGACAAGCAGCTCTGGTGATGGTGCAGGAAATGGATCTCTTCTGCCCTGAGCTGTCCAGCCACACCAGCCTGTCACTCTGTCAGCTGGTAGCTGGCCCCGGGACAACTGGACTGGCGGGAACTTTAAAAAGTGTTATTTTAGGTAATAGAGTACAACAGTGTTCAAGTTTCTGATGCAAAAATGTCATTTCACACAGCCACCACCAAAAGGTCCTGATGGCCCCCCATCCCTGTGTCACCTCTGATCCAACCTTCCTCCCCTTGGTACCCTTCCCCACCCATTGTTTGAAGATTGACTATTACGGTCTTCGTTCATACCATGACCTTCCTTAGCACCACCATGTGCTCCCTACCCTACATCTATGTTCAGAGGGTATTTCCCGGTGTTTCCCCTGTGCTGGCTGCCTGTGTTCCAGGTGTTTCCCCTGTGCTGGCTGCCTGTGTACTCCTGTGTACCCCTGTGTACCCCTGTGCTGGCTGCCTGTGTTCCAGGTGTTTCCCCTGTGCTGGCTGCCTGTGTACTCCTGATGAAGTTTCTAGCCCAGGTGAGGGGAGAATCGGGTTGTTTCAGCTCCAGCAGTGCGACCTGGAGGGGTGCGCCAGTTACCGAGGTTCCCATATTATCCACAAACATGTGTAAATACCACAACTGAGCGTAATGTAACCAAGAAAATCACTTTCCGTTGTTTCCCCTTCAGTGATATTTTCTGCTTCGCTGGGTTTGCTTAGCACGTTGGAAAGGCCAACTCATCAGTTCTTGTTGCTAATCAAGAGCAGTAATTGTCCGAGTTCAAAGCTGCCTGCCATAGAGTCTGCTGAATAGGATAACAAGTTCCAAAACTGCCAAGTAGTAGTTTCTATAAATGGGCTTTTTTAATAGGGAAGGCCCCTAAAGAGGTTTGGGAAGAAACCCTTTAAGTGAAGTGGAATTAAAACATTGTGTGGACTTTATAGAGCATGACAGGTGGACAACTTCAGGCTCTCCCAGCCTGGGCACTGTGGGCACAAATGGGTCTGCACATTGACTCCATGAACATGTATGTTTGTACAGTGGATACCTGTTGTAATAGGCGGACCCCATGCCTGCATTGTCAGTGTGGCAGAATCCTGGCAGACACAGCCTTCTGCAAAGCAACTCAGGGCTCCAGCTTCGTTCCATCCTTTGGTTCTGCTGGCTTCAGCATGTGGCTGCCAAGATTGTCTTGTGGGTCTGCCTCAATTCTTCTAGCAAGGAAAGTACAGGGCAGATCCAGCATTGGGGAGGATCTCTTGGTTGTGTTGTGAGTTGTTATTACCAGGCAGGCTGTTTTGATCCCCAGACCAAAGGGCTGAGCACATACTTTGCATAAAGGAGCCCAGGTTCAATCCTCAGCACCACATGATCGCCCAGGAAAGGATGGGAGTGACCTTTGAGCATCAAGCCAGGAGTGATCTCTGAGCATCACTGAGTGTGGTAAAAAAATGCAGGGGACATCCCCATTACCTCTACTCCAACCTTATGAGGTCCTCTTTAGGAAGCAAGAACCCAGACTAGTCAGACCCAAGAAGCTGAGGTAATACATTGATATTCTTCTAAGTGGCTGAATTTGTAGTAAGTTGTTGAGCAATCATAGAAAACTAATTTAGTGTCTCTCTGGGCTGCTGGAATAACAGAATATTCCAGTATATTCTGTCTATTCTGGGCAATAGGAGAAAAATACCTGCTTTAGGTTATATTTGAGAAGTGTTCAAGTGCAGAATAAATCCCAGGATCAGTGGAAGTTAGTAGAAAATTCTAAAATCTAGCATAAATACCTTGCCACTCCTTCACTAGAGAGTATAGTATGTAGCAGATCTGGGAGAGTTGGAAAAATCAGTTCAATCATGTCAGGCTTAATCTCAAAGAATCACCACTTAATAAATTGATCTCACAAGCTCTATATCATGTTAAACCTTACAGAAACCATAAGAGAAAAGCATCATTATTAATGTGCCCATTTTCACAGATGAACAATTCAAGTCAGAAGAACTCAGTGAAATAATCCTGGTCCACATAACTGGTCAGCAGTGGGGTCAAGATTGTGTGACAGGGTAGAAGATGGTACAGCAGTCAGGGTGCATGTCTAGTAAGTACCCTTTCTGTTTTTTTGTAGGGTTGTATCCCTTGCCTCAAGGCCAGACCACCTCTTGTGCACACTTTATTCTTTTTGGCTTTTTTGGGGGGGCAGGGTCACACCCGGTGGGGATTATTCCTGGCTCTGCACTCAGGAATTACTCCTGGTTGTACTTGGGGACTATATGGGATGCTGGGGATTGAACCCAGGTCAACTGAGTGAAAGGCAAGCTCCCCACCCGCTGTACTATCCCTCTAGCCCCCACCCTACCTGGTTTTGATTTCTGGCAACACATCATCCCACAGAGCATCACTGGGTGTGGCCCAGAGCCTCCAGCACCACCAGGGTGGCTGGGGTGTACCCAGCACTGCAGTGCCCAAGCAGCACCACATCCTCCAGTCCTTACACAGTACTGATGAATTGTTTGGCCAAGAATTGCTGTTGGGCCTGTCAATCTTCTTGTCACTCCCTCCCCCCAACAACAAAAAAATAAAATGTGCGACCCCAGAGAGGAGTCCTTATGAGTTCATGTTTTGATGTAAGCTTCATGCCAAACTCAGGGTCCTTGGCTGGCAGCAGAGAGTGAAGTTCAGATGGAGATGCCACACATGGAGGGGATCTTCTCAGCCCACATTAGGGAAGCATCCAGAACAAATAGAAATGACAGTAAAAATCATCCACTGACTGGGAATCCTGAGAACCACTGTCCAGATTTGCATGTTGAAATGAACCGTCATGATTTTCTGCTCAACTCAGCCAGTGAATGTTCCGTTGAGCTCTGCTCCATGCCAAGGTCTAGGAGGGACCCTGAGGTCAAGGTGACCTTTATGGATGGGCATGGACCCTGCCCTCAGGGAGCTCTGGAGAGGGGACGACAGGTAACTGGGGTCACTTAGCCAGAGATAGGTTGAGAAGGTGCTGTGGCCAGCACAGGTGGGTGGACAGCCACTTGCATCTTTGTCAAGTGGTTTGGAGGAGATGGCGAGAGATTCTGTGTGGAAGGTCTGATTCTACAGTCTCTGAGAAGTGGGCATGCCTGTTGTTTCTTTCCCCTTCCACAGGGAGGTGAAGCTGTCTAGGATGTTGGTGGGTACCTAGTCACTACAGAGGACAGCGGGTAGGGTGCTAGCCTTGCATGAAGTTGACCCGGGTTTGATCCTTGGCAACCCATAGGGTCCCCCAAGCACCGCCAGGAGTGATTCCTGAATGCAGAATGAGGAGTAAGTCCTACTCCCAGGTATGGCTCCCAAACAAACAAAAACTAATACAAAAAGAGGAACTGGGGATCCATTTGGCACCTTTACAAAGGTTCCTATGATAGTGACTAGACTAGGAACACTTAAGTTGTAAAATGAAATTTCATTCACTTAAATCTGGAAGACTCACATTTGATCTCTGGCTCTAAAGGACCCTGAAGCACCACTGGGAGCAAATTCTAAGCACCAAATGAGGAATATCCCCTAAGTACTCCTAGGTGTGGCCCCCAAACAAAATAAGATAAAATATTTTTTCAGTCAGAGTATCTGTTTCTTAATCAAATTTCCCTTCATAAACAAGAATTTAATGTTTTTCACTGAAAATCTAGAATCCAGATGCTTTGTCAACTTAGGCACCTGGGGTACAATTTTGTTAATGAGAATGTTACAGCATATCATGCTTTACAATGCACCCACCACCAGCATCTTAGCATCCCTCCACCATCCTCAGGAGGAAAGATTTTGACTTTGATGGTGTACACCAAGACCATTAATGTCAGCACCATTGTTGCCATTAAATATATTACTCTGGCTATAATAAATTGGAGCTTAGGGAGCTTGGGGTCACACCCAGCTGTGCTTAAGACTTAATCTTGACTCTCTGCTAAGGGATAGCTCTTGGAGGTGCTCAAGGGACCCTGTAGGGTGTCAGGGATCGAACCCAGTTCAGTTGCGTGCAAGGCAAGTGCCTTGCTCATGGATCATCTCTCTGGTCCAACGATAATAACTTTAAAAAATAAACTATAAAAATTGTTTTAAAAAATTAAGAGATTTGAGGCCAGAGAGATAGCACAGGGTTAAGGTGCTTGTTCTTGCACCCTTTAGACCCCCCTTGGTGCCATATTTGGCTCCTGAGCACTGCCAGTGACCACTTTGAGCACAGAGCCAGGAATAACTGTTGAGCACTGCCAAGTGTGGCCCCTCCAAACAAACAACGTAGAAAGACTAGAAATTTCTCCCCAAAGCCATGTTAATTATTGCCTTTCCTGTCTGTAAAAGGCCAGATGAGCTATAAATGGTCGAAAACCCCAGATTAACAATAACCGAAGCAGAACACACTGTCCTTCCTCATACCTGTCTTCTGGAATCTGTTTTTCATTTGGCTAAAATGGCAACTTTGCAGCAAACAGCTCAGAAGTCAGTCTCTTCCACTCACCTTTAGCCCTCCCCAGACTATGTATGTTCCTCAGCACTGAAAGCAGCAGCAACAGAATTACAGGCAGCAGGACAGGGCAGAAGGGAACCAGTTGCTCTAGAGTGAGACTCCCTAAAGTTGGCCCCCAAGACAAGCTTCCATCCCATTGTCCAGAACTGAGGCACAGGAGCATACCCGGGAGTCTGGGGGATGTGCTCTCTGTTCTCAGTGGCCCTGTTTGTTCAGCTGCATATTCCACTCCTACTGGAAGAGATAGCTGATGTGGGGACACAGGCAGCAGCTTCTGCATTACCGCCCTGCCTGCACTGCCTATCTCGCTGCCAGCTTCAGTGCAGAAGCTTGTTCCTTGCTTGATCCAGTCCCTGGTAAGGGAAGATACACTTGTTGGAATTGAACAGAGAGTGATGTGCGGGTAGACTAATGTGCAGATGGCAGAGGACCTCCTGCATCAGAAACTCAGGAGGGACCTGCTGAATTGTTACCTTCCTGCCTAATTCCTCTCACACCTATGTCAAGTTCGGTCTCTCCATCTGCAAAATGTGGTAGTGGACAGAAGAGTGGGCTTCAGACTTTAGTTCTTTTTTTAACTTTATTGAATCACTGTGAGATAGTTACAAAATTTCATGTTTGGGCTGCAATCACACAATTGTCAAACACCCATCCCTTCACCAGTGCACATTCCCACCACCAATATACCTGGTATAACCCCCTTTCCACCCTCCCACTGCTTCCATGGCAGACAATATTCCCCACACTCTCTCTCTATTTTTTTAAAATAATTTATTTATTTATTGAATCACTTGGGAAAAGTTACAAAGCTTTCAGGTTTAGGTCTCAGTCATGCAAATATCAAACACATTTCCCTTTACCAATACTTATTTTTTACCACGAAGAACCCCAATAAAACCCCACCCCCACCCCTCCCAATGCCTGCGAGGCAGATGAATTCTAGTTAACACTCTATCTGCTTTGATTAGATTCATTCTTTCAATAAAAGATGCACCACTATTATTTAGAGTTTACCACCCCCCCAAATCAGACATGCTGAAAAAGCATTGTGAAGTGATTCGCTTTCTACAGCTGGGTTCAAGGGTTCAAGAATTAAATGTTGGTTTTGGATTTCCGCTATTTTACTAATTAACCCTGGAAGTATTTCTACTGAGAGTCAGAAAATTAGGAGATTGGTTTCTGTGCTCTGGAGTCGTGGCCGAGCTGGAGAGTCGCTCGCGGGGGGCAACTGGTGGCCTCGGTAGGGCGTGAAGGATGGACCGGAAGGCCCTCCTTCCCATGAGGTTTTAGTCGCCCCCACACCCCCGGCTCATACCTGCTCTCCACAAGGCACCCATGCGGCCGCCATCTTTCTTTCCAGAGAGGAGAGGGCGAATGGGGCAACACCCTTTCCCCTCCAGGCAGACATGATGGCCTGGATTAACGCATAGTCCGTTCACTTTTCTGCTCCAAGCTGCTGGGTTCTGCATTAAGTCCTTGTGCTTCTGGGGCTGTGGCCGTGCTCCAAACTTAACTCTGATTTTCAGGGAGAAACGTTGGGTGATTTACTTCCCATTGATCACTTTGTATATACACTCTCTATTTTGGGGCATTATGGTTTGCAATACAGATACTGAGAAGTTATCATATTTGGTCCTTTATCTACTTTCAGCACACATCTATCTCCCATCCCGACCGATTCCTCCAGCCATCATTTTCTTAGTGATCCCTTCTTTATTCAAGCTGCCTTCTCCCCTCTGCTCATGAGGCAGGATTTCAGCTATGGAACAATCTTCTTGACCCTTGTATCTACTGTCCTTGGGTGTCTGCCTCATGTTATGTTATTTTATACACCACAAATGAGTGCAGTCCTTCTTGTATCTCAAAAGCACAACCTGTGCCTGGTAGAACAAAGGGAAAGGACCAAGCACAGGTGACTTGGAGTCAAAAATAAAGGATGAAAGAGCCACCTCTGCAGTGATTGTCATCTTTCAGAACAACCTCTGAAGCCCCAGACACTGGCTTCTGCCAAGCTGGTGAACTGGATCTCAATCAATTGCATCTCAGTCAACTGGATCTCAATCAACTGGATATTAGTCAACTGGATCTCAAACAACTTCCCCCCACCCTTGAGTTGGGAAGGAAGGAAAGAATAACATGGCAGAACTCTGGCACCTGTCCTTGGAAATACCCCCCTGCCAAGGAAGCATCAGATTGGCAATGGCCCCAGGTGACCACTCAACAAGTTTCCAGGGGAAATGATTAAAAATGATGACTTAGGATCCACAAAGGACAAACCATAAGGTAGTAGAGATGAATTATGTCTGATTAAGGAAGGTTTTTGTTTTAAGAGTGGATGAGAATATTCTAAGAATTAACTATTAGTTTATTAGTTAGACTAATAAACTATATCCACTTGATTTATCCTTCAAATGGATTTGAGGAGGTTCCATAACAAACACACTAAAAACAGTGAGTTTTTCAAGGATTCATAGAGTATTCTCACATTAGTTAATGCAGAGAAGCAGTAGCTCTCTCAGGGAAGGAATAAAACAAATATGACACATGTGTGAGTAAAATCTAATAACAGTATCCAGTTATCTAGAAACTGCAGTTGAAGGGTTTTAGTTAATATTTGAGCAATATAGGGGAAAGTTACTTGGGAGAAAAAACTCTTTAGAATTTAACTCAGTTCTTTGTTTTTATGTTTGGTGTTTGGGCACACCCCTGGGTGTGCTCAGGGCTTACTCCTGGCTCTGTGTTCAGGAATCACTCTTGGCAGTGCCAGATGACCATATACGGGACCAAACCCGGGTAGACTGCATGCAAGTCAAGTCCTTAACCCTGTACTATCTCTCCAGACCCTGAAAATTGAGTCTTGGAACAGTGCCTCAGTTACTCAAAAGCCTGAAATGAGATCAGGTGAAGTTCACTGTGGAGAGAGGCCTGGCTACTGATTTGGAGGAATAGAGACATGGTCCCAGGAGTTACACAGAGATTAGGGAGGCTCAGGGATTCCTGCATCTCCATGATTCATTTAATTAAAGAATTATTTTTATATGCTTTTTAAAATGCAACTTCCTTTTGTTTATTCACTTTTTGGGTGGTTTGTTTGGTTCAGAGCCATGCTTGGCAATACTAAGGGGCCATACTTGATTCTGTGCTCAGGGGTCACACTAGCGGTGTTCCGGGGACCACATATGGTGGATTCAAACCATGGTTGTGGCTACAGTGATATGCTAGGCAAGTGCCTTAATCTTTATCCTCTCTTTCCAGTCCTATTTATCTTCATGGTAAACAGAAAATTTTAATGGTGAATATACCTATGGATTAAAAAAAAATTGTAAACTATCACAGCCTGGCTGTGTTGATATAACCAGGGAAGTTCTAAAAGTAATGGGGAGGTACACTAAATTTCACTGTCCATGGACCTGACGTGCTTTCTGCCTGGACTCTGTTTGCTGACCCTGGTCTGAAGCCTTCTTCCATCTCAGACCTGCCAACAGTTGGTTCTCCCTTTGGTTCCTCCTGGGACACTGGAGTTTCTATCTAGTTTTCCAGCAATTCTGAACCTGGTAAGGCTTTTAATTTCCTATCTTGATGAAAAATGTGTAGTTTATACACTGTCACAGAGCAAATAGAATTGGGATTTATGTTTCACAACTTATATGGTTTGTTTGAGTTTTTTCCATATGTCTTCTACAGTCCTATCACATTTCTGACAGTTACAATATTTTGTTCCTTTCTGGGAAGTTGCGGATACGCTTTTCTCCTTTTCTCACTAAGCTTTGAGTTGGCGTATTTGTGTGCAATCTATGGACTTAACACATACACATCGTTTATTGAGAAGTTTGTGTCTATGAACCCAGAGCATGGTGTTCTCTGTCTGTAACATGCAGAGCTACAGCATGCATGTATGTATACGTTAAGAGCAGTCACAGTGTTTGAATGCGTTGGGGTGTGGTGGTCGTGGGTAACTATATGTGTGTCTACAATAGAAACAGTGAGTCCATTAAATGCTCCCTTAATTCATATGTTATTTATGACCAAATCTTCCTCCTCACAATGCCCTCCACTCATATGTACCAGGCTTGCCAACAGCAAGTAAAAGCTGAATTGTTCTCTTTGTCCCAGATTTCATGTGTTTTCAATAAATTTCACATTTGTTGTTTGCAAGTGTGGTACTTTAATTAGTGAAGAAAACACTCCCAACTATTAATTGAGGCATATTCCTTTACTTGGGGTTGCTGAGTCTTCATCAGAAAGTGTTTTAAAACAGGAAATCAATCCCGATAGTTTAGCTAATTCCTTTTTCATTATTTCAGAAGATTTACAACTTTGGAGACTGACCTTTTTTTTTTTCTCCCTCCTGCTAGAAAATTCATCTGTATCCCAGAATCATCTTGTAGCTCAATGTAAATTCAGTGTAGAATTTAGTCAGTTATTAAGTGGATTTAAGTGGCTGAACCCTGGTGTAATCTGACCAGCAATGCATGAAGGAAAGAGTTGGAGGTGTAAAAAATGTCAAATAGCTTCTTCAGATGCATTAAACTATTAATAAAGATAAAACGATCTTTATGTTTGGGGTTTAGAACATCTCTTTTATGATATCGAGAAGCCACTTTGATTCACGACTCGTTGGCTTCAAGGTCTGGTGTCATTATTCAGAAGGTGTCAGGAAGAAAATGGAGACAAGTTCCTCATCAGGGGAAGAGGTGAAAACAGAAACAGAGTTTAGGACTCGACTGGACTGGACAAGGGGCAGTGACGGCAAAGGAGAGGATGTCAAAGGCAGCTGGTGACTGTGTCCACGTCCTGCAGAACTCCGTAGCTGGCCCCTACAAGGATCAATTTCTCTTGGGAGCATTTTGGAATGGCCATGGCCTCCTTGAGAAGGTACACAAGCCAGTGCACAGAGAAGGGTGTCCCCTCTTACCCTCCACCCAACAGGCCAGCCCTTCTCTCTGCCCTACTAGTATCTTAGGAGATAGGTTCCATTACCCAGAACCCCTGGCTCTCTGCATCCTGACTGCTCCCAGGATGTTGGAGATCCCAGGATGTTAGAGATGACAGAATGAGATCAGAGGCCAGAGAGATAATGCAGTAGTTAAGAAGCTTGCCTTGCATGAGGCGACTGCAGTCAACCCTGGTTTGGCCCCCGATACTGCATATGGTCCCTTGAGCACCACCAGGGATCAATTCTGAGCAGAGTCAGAAATGGCTCCTGAACATGGCCAGGTATGGCCCACCAACAGAAACAAATTGATAGGTCAGAGGTCAACAAACAGGTGAGAGGTCACCTGTCTTCTTGCCATGCTCCTCTCCCCCCTCCCCTGGTTTTGCACCTTCTAGAGTGGCGTCATGTCATGGCCCCTCTCCTGTGGCTCCCACCATTTCTCCACACTCTGGAAGCATCTTTCTCTCTCCCTGATCCTCAAGGGCTCAGGGCTGTGCACACACACCTCAACATCCCATCCCTGTCTCTCGAGCCTTCACAGACCTTGGCAGAGAGCTTCACCCTCTGAGTCTTCTCCCTGAAACTCCCTGCGTGGTCTTTTTCCTGGGACCCTGATGGATTCAGAGAAAGTTGCCCATAAGAACCAGGCCCAGGCTGCCCAGCGCTGAGTACGTGAGGAGGACGGGCAGAGATAGCAAGATGGGGCAGAGGGGAGCCAATGGGAGTGTGAGAAGCACCTGCCATCTCTGCGGTTCTGCAGACACGCTGCTGCCACTGCTCTAATGACGGCACCCTCAGCCTACTATGCTGAGGGGGCTTCCAGGGGCCCAGTGGTGCACTAGCAGGCCCTGTGCTCCAAGAGTCTGCGGTGTGGCAGTGGAGGCAGACAGGTACCCCAGAGCACAGGTAAGTGATCCTGTTTGTGATGCATAAGGGAGGAGATGCAGGGCACAGGGGCCTGTGAGGGAGGGTTCCCTGGAGGAAAGGACACGGAATTGGAGACTCTAAGTGAGGAGAAGGGAATATCTAAGGAAAGGCCTTGGGGTGGAGGCCCAGGGAGAGTGATCCTGGCAAAGGAAACAGCATGCATGGATCCCAGAGGGGAGAAGGGCTTGCTGGGGTGTTTGATAACTCTTAGGGGTACAGGGAGCTAAAGAGCATAAGCAAAGGAGAGGTGGCCAGTGGCTGGTCCCCATGTGCCCCGTACCCCCTTATCCTATGTTCTCATCTTAGGGGCCGGAAGGATGGAGGTACAGGCACACACATAGCCAGTCTGGCCATCAAAGAGCAGAAGTGGTGAGAGGGTGGGCGATACAAACGGAAACAGGGCGAGGGAGGTCCTGGCAGATGAATGGGGGAAAGGGAGTTTGTGAGATTTCAACCGAAGCTCCTATGAGGCTCATGCTACACAGTGGTCCAGGCGACACAACAACTGAGCAGGCAGGAGTAGTCAGGCTGGAAGTCCCCTCCTCCGGGGAGGAAGACCCCTTTGGAGGGTGATCGGGCATCCAACTCTGAGGTCCTGGTCACAGATGTTTCCTTGAAGGGTGAGGTGATCCTGGAGGCCAGAGGGACCTTACCCGGGCAACACCTACACCCTCATCTGAGCACACCCCGGGCACCCCTGCCCTGCGCCGTGGGCCCCCCGCACAGGTGACTGATCTTCCCACCGAAATGATGCGAATATTAAGCTCATCAGAGCCCAGCTCAGGAGCGGATGAGCCGGGAGGCGGCCCTCAGAGCCGCGTGTCACTCCCTCCACCCCGCGCGTCTTGCGCTGTCCCATTTGTCTGGCTGTAATCTACATTTCAAATGATTACATGGGAAGCTGAAGTGGTAGTGACAAGGATAAACGAAGCTTGTTAAACTAATAGCTGCACTAATGCCCAAATATGTGAACTTCCCGACGCAGGCCGCATCCCAGCCTGGCGGAGCTGTCAGCCCCGCTCCCCCGGGCTCCGCCGCCAGCCGCGGCCACATGATGAATGGCCCTGTCGACCAAACTCATCCGGGGCCCAATTAAACAGGCAGAAATGAACTGGAGCCGTCAGGAGGCAGGAGGGGAGGCGGGGGCGGGGGATGATGGGAGGGGGATGGGCGGAGGCAAGGGGGGGGAGCACCAGGGGGTACAAGAGAGGGATCAGCTCAGAAGGAGAGAAGGCCAGAGAAGAGGGGAGAGAGGAGAGAGGGAGAAAGAGGGGGAGAGAGAGAGAGAGAGAGAGAGAGAGAGAGAGAGAGAAGGAAAGAGAGAGGGAAAGAGAGAGAGGGAGACAGAAAGAGAGAGAGGGAGAGACAGTCACAAAGGAAGAGACACCAGGGAGAGTGGGGAGAGGGGAGAGACACAGAGACAGTGAGAGACCCAGAGATGAGGAAAGACCACAGGGGCAGAAGCTCCCACACAGATGTTCCTCCACAGAGAGAGACTGAGAGGTTGGGGGCGGGGGAATGGCAGAGACACGCTAAGACATGGGGGGTGGCAGGCAGTCTTGGGGAGGAGGGCACACAGAGGTGGGGGGAGGGAGGAGAATGGAGATGAGAAGGTGAGCAGAGAAAACAGATCCCAGAGAGCCCAGCAGCTCAGAGGTGGCGGCGGGGGGAAGTCGTTCTGTCAGAAAATGGTCATTTAATGGTTTGCCGAGCCCGCGACAGATATGTCATCTGAGGCGGCTCGGTGGCGGTCCCAGGCCATTTCATTTATTAATTACCAGCTTCCAGCGGCTCCCTCCATCCCCTGCCTGGCGCCCTTCATCCAGGCTCAGCCCCTGGCTGGAGCCCCCACCGGGCACCTCGACCCATTTCCGGGAGGAACCGCTGAGGCCAGAGAGGTCTGGGCCCCAGAATCCATTCCTGCCTTTCCTTGGTGGCTCCTGTGCCCGTTACAAGACAAGTTTCTGCCTGTCATTTTGGGGAGGAGGGTGAGAGACTCTCCCAGCAGTGCTCAGCGTGGCCAAAGCCTTGAGTGCTGTGAGTGCTGTGTTGCGGGGGCACCAGGGTCAGTGCACCAGCCGTGTGGAGCTGCCCTCTGGTGTTGGGGGTCAAACTCAGACCCTTCCACAGGCCACACACATACTCTGCCGCTGGGACCTTCTGCTTGGACCAGCACCTGTTTTTAAGCAGGCATGAGTGCAGTGGTCTCCGGCGTGGGCCTAGGTGCTGAGCACCTAGGATTTGGGGGGTCATAGGAGGTGCTGAGATCTAACCTGGTTGGCCCCTTACAAGGCAGGCCCCTTCCCACTGTCCTGTCTCTCCAGCCCCTGGGGGTCTGGCTGAGGACCAAGGCACACTCCCAGATGTTTGGGCATGACCCTGGCTATCTGGGCTGCCTCCCCATGGGCTGGCGCCTTTTTGCTCCTCCCGTCATTCCTCCCACCCTCCACGCACCTTCCAGCCCAGCCTTGAGGGGCCAGGAAAGTAGTGGGGGGTGGGGGGTGGCAGGGGTTCTCTGGGTCACCTACCACAAACCACACAGACTTCCCAGGGTCCTGTGAGCCAAAGCCCTCTCCAAGGAAGCAAGGCCATGAAACTCTGCTTCAAATTCAGCAGCTGCTGGGGCCTGAGAGATGGCACAGCAGATAGGCACTTGCCTTGCATGTGGCTCACCCAGGTTTGATTCCCAGCATCCCATAGGGTCTTCCCAGCCAACCAGGAGTGATTCCTGAGTGCAGAATCAGGAGTAAACCCTGCACACTGCTGAGTGCTCCCCCCCCAAAAAAAACCCAAAAAACAAAAACGCAGCACACTGCCAGTTATGGCTTCAGCTTGAGATGAGCTGACCTATAGGTGGGTGACCCTTCTCTAGGGGCTATGATGAATCTGAGGTGTGGGTCTGAATCCTCCAGGTCTCCAGATGGCTCTCCTCCTTCTCGAAAGACACCTCCCTGGGCCCCATATCTCAACTTCTGCAGTGGCTCTGCTCTGACTAGGGTGTTAATGCTGCCCTGTCAGCTTTCCTGTCTTCCCACAGTCTCTCTCTCTCCCCCCAGAAGTTTGGCCCCACTGTCTTCACACCACAGCTTGGGGGATCAGTCCAATGGGATCAGTCTTGCCTCATGCTCTTCAGGACAGAATTCAGGCTCCTCTTCAGTCTTTGAAACCCTATCTATTTTGCCTCTCATCTCCTATTATAGCTAGGTCCCAGCTCTAATCATACCAAGTATTTCTGCTCTCTCTGTGTGTTCCCTTCACCCCTTCACATTGACACACAATGTTGGAGCTGCCTCAAGACTCTTGTCTGTAGTTGGCAACCTATTGGGAAGATCAGAGGCAAAGGAAACTCTTGAAGGGACCCAGGATGGGAGTGATTCCTGTGTCCAGGAAGGGAGTCTCAGGGGCTGGAGGTGCAATCTTGGGGGACAGAATACCCACAGAGAGCTGGGGATGGCTTAGAGACCTTTCAAGACCATCCAGCACAGGGACTCTGAACCTGCTTTCTAGAAACCATAGTTGCTAATTGCCTTCTGAGGGTGCCTGCCTTTGGACCACTGTCTCAGAACAAGCCTGCCCCACCAAATACCCCTCTCCACAGTGACTGACCAAAGAGATGAGCATATGATCCATCTAAACCAGCCAGAGCTCTTCCCTAGGATTCATATACTGACACACATTAATTCCGTCTGTCTACTGCAATGTTAGGCTAGAGGACTCAAAATCTCTCTTCTTCACCTGCAGAGAGGAAGCCTGACCACAATGGAAGACAGGGAAGTCGATATTCAGAAGGATGCAAGCCCAAGATAGAGAAAGAGAATGATAAACATAATTTAAGCCCTAGATTCTGTCATGCCTGATAACAATGGCATTCTTTGAGGGTACCCAGTCCTAGATGCCATTAATTCTCTTTAGACATTATTTTATTTTTTATTTTTACTTTATTTTATTTATTTGAATCACTATGAGATGGATCCTTACATAACTGTTCATGATTAGGCTGTTCATGATTAGGTTTCAGCCATACAGTGTTCCAACACCCATCCCTTCACCAGTGTCCCCAGTTTCCCTACCATCACCCCCACCCCACCCCCAGCATGCCCCTATGGCAGGCACTTCTCTCTCTGTCTCTGTCTCTCTCTCTCTCTACCCCTCCCCTTTGGGGCATTGTTAATATTCAGTTCTTGTCCAAAGTGATCATTTCCAGCTATTACTGTCAAACTGGTTCCTTCTCCCTGTTTCCCTGGCTGTGGATATTAGTCTTCTAATATATTCGTTCATTCACAAATGAATGTAGTTATTCTGTATCTGTCCTTCTTATTTTGACTCACTTTACTTAGTATGATACTCCCCATGTCCATACATCTATAAGCAAATTCCATGATTTCATTTTTCCTAACAGCTGAATAGTATTCCATTGTGTAGACGTACCATAGTTTCTTTATCCATTCATCTGTTCTCAGGCACTTAGGTTGTTTCCAGATTCTGACTATTGTGAATAGTGCTGCCGTGAATATAGAAGTGCAGATGGTGTGTCTGCTGTGTGTTTTTGGGGTTGCAGGGTATATTCCCAGAATTGGTATCACTGGGTCAAATGGGAGCACAATTTCTAGTTTTTTTAAATAATGACCGTATTGTTTACTAATGCGTATTGTTTACTAATTGTTTACTAATAAAGGCCTTTACCTTTACCTTTACCTTTATTGTTCACTAAAATGGCCAGACCAGTTAGCATTCCCACGAACAATGAAGGAGAGTCCCCTACTCCCTACATCTGCACCAGCACTGGTTGGTCTTGCTCCTTTGGATGTGGGCCAGTCTCCATGGTGTGAGATGATATCTCATTGTTGTTTTGATTTGCATCTCCCTGATGATTAGTGATAAAGAGCATCTTTTCATGTGACTTTTTTAGCCATTTTTTTAAATTAAAAAAAATTGAATCATCACGAGATAGTTACAAAACTTTTATGTATGAATTTCAGTCATATAATGATCAAATACCCATCCCTCCACCAGTGCACATCTTCCACCACCAAAATCCCCAGTATCATCGCCCTTCCCCTGCACCCAAACCACTTCCCGACCTGTGCGGCAGACAATTTCCACAATACTCTCTCTATACTTTGATTACATTCAATATTTCAACAGCAGTCCCATCAATATTATTTGAAATTTTCTCACCACCACTCAAACCTGCAGAAAAGGCAATGCTAGACAATTTGTTTTGTATTGCTTATTATGAATAGTATATAATGTCATGTGGCTGCAAGAGTGGCTACACGCTCCTGGAATTCTAAAATTTTAATAATTAGGATCTGGAGAGATCTCTGTAGCAAGCTGCTTGGTTCAGAGATTTGTTTGTGTGTCTCTGGATCATGGCCATTTAGGAGCCTAATAAGTAGCCGGGGGCAGCTCGTGGGCATCATCTCAGAGTCCCATTGGAGTGGCGGGAAGGAGAGGGACTGGATCCTTCCCATCCCATGAGGCGTGACATTTGCTGCTACTGCTCCTGCATACCTGGGCTTCTTTTTGGGTTTTGGAAGATGGCGGCCACCGGGATTCCTAGTAGGCAGGCAGAAGGACAGCACCTATCCCTTTCTGGAGAAGCCCGGCGAAAGTGGTCTATTGCAAAGTCCAGAGGCATCTCTGCATCAAGCTGCTCATTTCCGAGATTCGTTTCTGTGTCTCTTAGCCATTATTTTAGATTGAGTTAGGATTCTTATCCTTGTCCCTAACTAATACTAGCCCCATTCTCATGCCAACCTGTTTCACTCAATACTTGGCACGCATACTGCCCCAACTCTAGGCTACTTTGAGTGCAGAGTTCCTATATACATTCTCTTTCCATTAAGGAAGAAGTTGTAGCTTGGGGACCCTGATTTATAACACACTCTATAACCCCATCCTCCATTCTTAACCTTGCATTGTCTTCTCAAGACCTTAGGGATTCACCTGTGGGACGAGAAAAGCTGAACACTGGTACTTCTCTCTGGGTTGCAGGGAGGTCAGAAGTTCTGAAATCCTTCCTGGGTCACATACAAGTCCCTTTCCAAGGAGGACAAAGAAACTCCCCTTGCTCAAGTGCTCTCCTTCACATTATGGTCCTACTCCCAACCTTTCATGACTCTGCACATCACTGCTTACCCTCTATTCCTCCCTACCTCTGGTGTTATGTGCTCTTATTTTTCCTCTGAAATACTCCCTTGTAGGGATTGCTTCCTGTCCCTCTCAGGCCGACCCAAGTTCTGCCTCTATAGGCAACCTTTCTCACTTTCTGGATGCAATGATGCATATTCTGGTATGTTCCTGAGCCTGTTATCTGCTCCTCTTTGCAGGACATCTCTGCTTGCCTTGCCTGTTTTGTTCCTCCCATCTGGCTTTTTTTTTTTTGTCCCTTTTGCTCTCCAGACTTGGTAACTTCCCTTTACCCTTTTGATCTCTTCTTGAAGGACATCAGGGTAGAGAGACTTCCTTTTCCCTTCCTTTGGCTTCCTTGTGCTCACAGAACGCTACATTCTTCTTTATCAGTGTTCATCATTATTCATCATAAAATATTGATGCTCATAATAATTTTATTCCTACATGTATCCCCTTAATCCAACATATGCACCTCTGAGGATGGAGACTTGGTTTTGTGGTTAGAAAGGTGCCATAGGGGCAGAGTGATAGATAGTACAGCAGGTAAAGCACTTACCTTGCTCATGGTCCACCCAGATTCAATCATCGGCATACCATATGGTCTCCCAAGCCTTGCCAGGAACAATCCCTGAGCATAGAGCAAGGACTAAGTCCTGAGCACCACTGAGTGTGACTCCAAAACAAACAAGAAAAAAGGAATGGTGTTAGAAGCACCAGTATTAGTAAAATTGTATTAGTAGGAGTCAGTCGTGGGAGTATCGTTCTCCTCTAGCCCACCTTTATTAAGTAGGAGCTTGCTGACATTAGGGACCACGTCAGTAATCTTTACAATCTTTACATTCCTTTCTCCTTCCTAGAAGGTGGTTGGCAGGAAGTGGTCAGGACAAGCATGTAATCAGCTGGTTCAGTTTATGGAAGTTCCTGGACTCCATCCATGGCTATAAAAGCTAGAAGTCTGGAGCTTCTGTCCAAGATGGACCAATGATGGACACATTTTAACCACTACAGAGAACATTTCCTAAGAGAGGCAGAAGATGGCTATAAAAGTGTCTAAAACTAGCCCCTTCCCTAGGGAAGCATGCCATTGCATTGCCCTGAGTGAGCTGTTCTGACCCATCTCCTCTCCAATGGGGTATGACATCGTTCTCAAGTTTTATTGCTCCAACATGGGCTTACTCAACTCCTTAGCAAACAGCATTTCACAAGCACACACATGCAAATCCAGAGTGGACAATAACCCCAAGCATGCTGGAGTGTTTGATGAGCTAGCCAGGGGAAAGCTAGCCAGGAGCCAGCTTTAAAAACAATATTTATTTATTACAATTGGCAGAGCAATGGAGAAAATTGCCACTTAGATGGGATTTTACATTTTGCAAAGCATTTTGTAATCAGCATTGTTTCTCCCCACCATTCTGGAGGACAAGTTGTTTCTGTCATTTCCGTTTGCAGGCAAGGGGGGAAGAAGGAGTGAAGGGAAGAGCTGCACTCTACGTACACAGAGCAAAAGCAGAGAAAAGAATTCTGTCTTAACTGAGCACAAACAGGCACATATTAAAGTTACCTGGACAGTGAGGCTCTGGCTATGCAAGACCTGCATGAGATTCTGGGCTCTGGCTCATCACTGGTTTCTCTAGGGGGTATGTCCTATGTCTTAGACAAAGATAAAATGTGCTCTGTGACATTGCCGCCATTTATCATTTTTCTTTGTCACCCCTTTTAAAACTACACACAAGTTATACCGTTCAGAACAGGCAAGATGCTGCTGCTACGACATACAGTCCCCAAATCTCAGAGCCTTAAAACAACATTTGACTTTTACTTTCAAGGTTCTAGGTACACTGTAGGTCAGCAAGAGGAGACTGCTTACTGTGGACATTCACTGATCCAGGTGGATGAACAAGTTTTCGCCCTTGGTGAAGTTGCTAAGGGGTAAAAGTGAGTTCTGGAGTCTGTTGTATTACTTTAATGTTGGTGCAAAAATTAGATGTACATTTCATCGCTCATTTTGGGGGTGAAAACTGTCACATAGCCGCATGTAACTATGAGGTAGTGCATTGGTATAGTGCACTGCTAGTTGGAGGAGAAGACAGACTTGTTGAATGATGGATGTATTAATAACTACTAAGCAGTTAACTTTCATTTTGTGCCAGGAAGATAAAGTCAAGTTTTTGTTTGTTTGTTTGTTTGTTTGCTTTGGGCCACACTCAGTGTTGCTCAGGTATTACTCCTGGCTCTACATTCAGCAATCACTCCTGGTGGTGCTAGGGAGACCATAGGGGGTGTCAGAGATCGAACCCAGATCGGCCATGTACAAGGCAAGCACCTTACCCATGGTACTATTTCTTCAGTCCTTAAAGTCAAGTTCTTGTATTTGTTTTTATCCTGAAAAACTGAAAATTCCCTGGGTAAAAGGAGTTTTTGTAACTAATTATTTATGCTTCTTTTTGAAGGCAAAGAACTGGGAAAATTGTATTTTAAATAAATGCCATTTTGGGATTAAAAAGTAACAAACACTTAAGAATACATTTAACAAAATATGTCAAATTATTTTACACTAAAACTTTAAAATTATACCAAAAAGAATTTTTAAAAAGCTTAAAAGTGTCCTTAGAGCCGGCTTGGCTCCGCCCTTCAGTGCAGAAACTGGGAGGCGCGGTGCGGGGTGCTCACGGGAGGCCGCTAGTGTCCTGCCACGAAACCGGCCTTCACAGACCCCTTCCACGACGGACAGACAGCCTCTTCTCCCTTCACCTGCTTAACAAAAAGCCTAAGGAATAAATGAAACATTGAAGGAAAAAGCATGATTTGAAACCTCAATTTTATAACTTCAATGCTCCTCAAATTGTTTCATTGTAATCCCAATAGAGATGACTTTCAAATTTACTTGAAAAGGGAAAGGACCAAAAATAGCCAAATGATCTAGAAAATGAATTACAAAGTGAGAAGATGCCCTACCAGATATTAAAATGTAACTCTATACCAATAGAAATTCAAAGAATGTGGATTTTGGTACAGGGATAGACACCAAACCATGGAGTGTAATGGTGTCCATACAAAAGTACACACAGGTATTGTCATTTGATTGTTAATAGGGATGTCAAAGTAATTAAATGGAGAAAAGGAAAATGTCTCTGGAGAATGACATTCATGGGAAAATGAAAAACCTTGACCCTAAGTCATACTATACATTAAGATAAATTCAAGGTGCACTATTGAAGGCAAAAAAGAAAATAAGAAAATATAACAGAATGTCTTTGCTGGTTTAAAGACCTCATTGAAAGCATAAATTAAGAAAGGAAAAATAGAGATTTGCTTGAAATATAGATTTTTATTTACAAAAAAAAGTACCATAAAAATAAGGTCTAGATTGAAGAGAAAATACTCACAGCACATTAATTTGACCAAAAAATTGTGTCTAGAGGCAGGAGTGTGACTTATCAATTGAGCACTAGCCCTGCATGTGTGAAGCATCAGTTTTGATCTCTGGCACCACAAAAATAAATAAAGACTTGTATGCAAAATATATAATCTCCACATATTCATAGTAGAGACAGGCAGAACTATTACAACAAAAATAGGAAAAAAACTTCAGTGGGTAATTCTTTTTATTTGATATAAAATAAAATATATATACGCCAAATATATATACACCAAAGAGGATATAAAAATGATTACTGTGTTCATGAAAGGTTGTTTGACATAATCATTAGAAAAAAGTACATCAAAAGCACCATGAGCTATCACTATGCACTGCCTAGAATGACTGGAACCATGAAAGTGGGCAGCATTAAGTGCTGGAGAGAATGCAAAACACTGCCGCTCATATGAATGAAGTATGGTGTGACCACTTTAGAAAGTTTTTGTGCTGTTGGGAAGACAAGCACATTTATATCCAATGTTTCAGCAATTTCATTTCATGGTATTCATGTAAGAGCCATTAAGAATGTACAGATACAAAAAGGCTGGTATAAGAATTAATTGTCATAGAGGGGTGGGAGTGATAGTATAGTGGGTAGGGCATTTACTTTGCATGCAGCTGACCCAGGGTTGATCTCTGGCATCCCATATGATCCCCTGAGCACTTCCAGGAGTGATTCCTGAGTGCAAAGTCAAGAGTAACCCCTGAGTATCTCTGAGTATGGCCCCCCAAAAACTGAACCAGTAGTAACCACTATGCATTCACACACTGTTATGCATGGCATTCTCAGAGCATTGCACAATAGTTCACTTACTCTTCAGAGTGGCCATTATTATCCCCATGTGGCAGGTTACAGATCTCCACTGCAGACACTGAAGCCATGTCCAGGGATAAAGAGCCTGGTGGAAGCAACCGAGTGTGGAGAACAGAAAATGAAGAAACCCAATTCCAGAACATCCCAGGAATAGGGGAGCAGAGTTCTGTGGGAGGCCCCAAAAGGTGGGGTCAGATAAATAGATAGAAGACACTCAGTGTCAAGGTTTACTCCCAAGACCCCAAGACAAGAAAAGAGCACTTTCCCCGAGCATAGTCACCCCTTTCTCAGAACTCCTCCAGCTTCCAGCGAAGACACTGTAACATCCCCATTCCACAGACTCATTCCACAGACTGGAAAGCAGAGACCAGGTGTGGTCACAATGTTACATCACACACGAGAAAGAGGTAGGATGAGAGCCCATGCTCCTCCCTGCTCCCTCTATGGGTGCTTCCCAGAAGTGCCTCTTGGAGGCAGCCAGATTCAGAGGGCCAGCAAAGTGGGAAACTAAAGTCACACAGCTGGTGTCTTCAACTGACTGACTTTCGGTCAGCCAATTGGCTCTAGTTTTCTTACCTGTGAAAGGGAAAGGACAACAGTTCCTGTGATCTCATCAGGTAGGGAGGAGAACTCATTGAAATGAGATCCAGATGCTATATTAGTCGAATGTTATGTGCAGCATTGGCATATAGTAAGTGCTCAGTGAATTCCAGTCATGCTCGTTCACCCTGGAGATGCAGGCAGAGCAGAGCCCAACCCCAGCGGCTTGACACAGCCTTAAGTTCACATCCTGCAAACTGGAAAACAGCTGGATCCCGTGCAATGCTTGCCACATCACGGAGGACTAGAGACCTAATTAAAATTGTTTCTTTGTTTGCATGATCAAATGTCAGGGTTTTTGTTGTTGTTGTGTTTTTTTTTCCTTCTCTCTTCCCACAGAGCAAAGATTTTTCTTATCAAAAATCTATTCACTAAAATGCTAATGATCATCAGTGATTAGAAACTGCTGCTCAAATTTTGAAAGTTCCCAGTGGGCCTCTCAGACATGGCTTGTAACTTGTCAGTTGAAGAAATGTTCTCAACAAATCAAACTTTGCTGTATAGGTTTGAAAAAAAATTTTTTTTTCATTTCCTTAACGCTTCACTGTGCCGGTCCAGGAGGGACTTTTGAATTAAGTGACAGAGACCACATTATTCGTTGTGGAGTTGCTTCTAATCAAAGTCTCTCAAGGCAAGATAGTCTCTGATAGGCCCAGAAAACTGCTAACACAAGTCTGTCAAACCCAATGCCATTTCCACACGGCATTTAGTTTTCCAGAGAGAAGCACCATGAGCAATTTGCTGTTACTAGCTTGCTGGTCCTTCCTCTCACTTTCCTTCTTCTTCCACCTGTTTCTGGAGGGTGGCTGTTCTCCAGCATTTCAACATGCAGATGAAGTCCTCACACTGCCCTCTATTCTCTGTGGTCTTGCCTGGGGACCTTGGTCTCCAGGACTGGATGTGCAAGGTACCTGCAGAACCAAATGGCCTCCTGGAGTGATGTAGAAATTCCCCTAGGCCTGTCTGGCACACATCAGAGACGATGGTCTCACCTCTGACCACAGACCCAAATGCAGCAAACAGTCCTCTCAGAGATAATTTGAGGTTGGAAGCCTTTTGCCCAGTAACAGTGAGGGTACGAAGTCAGGCAGGGGCTCAGATTCCAACACTGAGGACATTTAGGACTGACTCTGGAGCTAGGCACTATTGGGCTTGGTTTTCACATCACCACTTTGCTCATCCATTCGTCCAGTATTTATTGAGCAACTATTAAGTATTGGGTACTGTGCAGGGAGCTGGTGACAGAGACGTGAGCCTAAGAGAGATTGTTTTGTTCTTCCTCGGACTAACAATTTAGTGGAGTCAGGAAAATATTACTTGAGTAGGCAGAGCCATTGCAGACTTCTTGTTTTGTTTTGTTTTGTTTTGGGGTCCACACCTAGTTGTACTCGAGGCTTACTCTTGGCTGTAGGCGGGGAGCTCCCTCCTGTAGGTGTTCTGAGGACCATGTGGGGTGCCAGGGATCAGATGTGTGCAAGGAAAACACCGCACCTTCGGTACTGTCATTGCGCCCCCAAATACAGACTTCTGATCATAGTGCACTGTTTATTTCCTTTGAAGCATTCTTGACTCCTGGTAAGGACTTCAAAGGAGAGAAAGAACACACTATGGCCAATGACCCTTAGAGCTGGCCTGGTCCCCCCGGCCCACACCTTGAAATGTGGATTCAGGAGCAGTGGCGGCATCTTGCTCTGGCACATGCCCAAGTTTGAGGACTGGGAAACAGAATCCCAGTGTGAGAACGAGGTCTCTGGACTGAGGGAGGTCGAGAAGGCTGGCCAGGGCCCAGGGAGGTAGCTCAGTGGCCACTACAGAACATATGCCTGGATCTAAGTTTCAACCTGGCACCCCAAACACCCCGAGTGTGACCCTGGTGCTAGCCAGTCCTGCAGAGTACAGCCAAGACCACACACTGAGTCAAGGGCAGTGATAAGACTGGAATCTTGGCCCTGGACAATGCTCCCCAGGAGGTAAGATCTGGGCATGGAGGAGGTTTGCTGGCCAGTGCCAGTGTGGACCTGCTACCAGGAACTCCTGGGACCACAGTGCCAGCTCTTTCAGGCTTTAATGGCTACTTTTCCCTTCAGCCAGACTCTGCACCCACCTGCCTGAACAGCCTCCAGCCCCAGGGACAGCTGACTAGACCCAGGATCAAGGTGGGCCCATCTAGTGTGGACCATTCTCTTGGCCTCAGTGCTGTTGCCTCACCTCTGACAAGTTCCTTCCTTCCCTTTGACCCAGACTGTCCTCTATAGGGTGCTGGTCCTCCCATGGGGTTGTATAGTTTTTGCTTTCTACCCCCCTCTCAACTATTAGGCTCATCTGATGTGTATTCTTGTTACCCCCGGCTTCACAGCTAACGGTGAGTGAGCACTTCTGTCCTCACCCCCCCTTCTCTCTCTCTCTCTCTCTCACCAACAGGAAAAAACCTACAGACATCAAGGAAAACCACTGCTTACAGCATTACTTTCAAAGCCAAGCAAATGACTACATCTAGAAAAGAAAAACATAAAAATGTGGGTCTGAGTCAGGAAAATTATACTACTTAGAGTCAATGAAGTGAGCTTGGGGGCATCGATCATGAGTGACAAATCCTAGCACCATCCTCATTCATCAGGGAACTGGGCTGCGAGCTCCACTCAGCCATGCCCTGCAGCACAGGTGAAGCCGCAGCCTCTTCGTTGCCCCCTCTAAGGGGGAGAAGGTGAGGAGCCCTAAGCAGCTCACCATTTTTAGGATGCATGACAACTGTGTTCCTGTGCTCATAAAATCATCAAAGGGCCTCAGGAACCTCCTAAGTCAACCTGGGACCCAAGAAGGACCCCCAAGTTTGCCTGTCTGGGAGAAGCCATCCCGTCTATTCTCCTTTGGGGGGTGAGGATAGTTTTCAAGTGATAATCAGGGGGGTCCAGGAACCTCTTTTTGCAATTTTTGGCCAGCCAGGCCAGAGGTTTGAGTGAGGATCTAGGAAGTGGTGCTTCTCTAGCTCTGGGATACCAGAGATGACCTGGTCTTCTGGGTCAAGCCAAGCAGCCGCCTTCTGGCCCTCGGAGGCCTGCACAGTCTCCAGAACTACACCCCATGGTGTTCAGGGATCAAACCTAGTCAGAAGATGCAAGTCATGTGCCCTGCTATCTGTACTCTATCTCCGGCCCCTACCCAACCTGTCTTGGAGGTTCTTGTGATGAGAAGCTTTTTCACTACAAAGGAATCTGTTGACTAGTGCTGTCTGAGAAAAGCTCTTTCTTAGAAAGGGCCAAATCTGTCTCCTCTGATTTACATCATGAGGACAGTTCTGCAAACCTAGAGCTCATTAAAGGCCTTCCTGTCAGCATGTCATCCTCTTCCACAGAACATCCCCTCCAGTGGCTTAAGACACTGAGGCTGCCAGAGTCCAAGAGGTGGGTTGGTACTGTGGTTAGAAGTTCAAGCACCAGTTCTACCAACTACTGTTACTGTGATGTTCAGAATGTTGTGCCATCTCTATACCTCAATGGGTTCACCTGTAAAATGGGAACAATTGTGTTTCCAGGAGCTATTTACCGGATTCATGAGCACTTAAGCCAAGAGAATCATGAGGATAGTGACTGACACTTTATAAGCTCTCGTACACTATTTGGATCTCACAGTTCAAGTACTCTTCTCCTACCCAGCACTTTCCTCTTAAAGATTAGTCAAGACCTCAGATAGAACAAACAGGGCACTCTGATGACCTTCCCAGATGAGCTTTGAGCAAGACCATTAGGGGAGTTATGAGAAGTAAAGGAGTTATTTCAAATGAAGTGTAGAATTGCTTAGTACAGAGACCCCCACCCCCAATAAGAAAAAACAGTGTTTGCAACCGATATTATCGGGGCTTATTCAACTATTCTAAAATGGAAAAGTGAAATTGTTTGATGATGCACATCTCAGCTGAACTGACTTTTGAATAACGGAGACGGGTACCTAAGTGAAATGTCTTAAATAAAGACCAGGCATGTGTGCGGAACGTGGCTCTAATTACTCAGCTGTGCAGCCGCCTTCCGGCCCTCGGAGACCTGCACAGTCTCAGTTCCCCATTCCCCCCAGGTATCACACTTCACGGTGATGGCTGGGAATTGGTTACTGGAATAGAAACGTCGTGTTTTCATGGAGCAGCCACACCAGAGGCAGCATAGCAGCAGTGAAGGTGGTAGGAGGGTGTTTGAAGTGCATGGATAGGACAATGGAAGCCCAACGCTGCCTTCGAGAACACCCCAGCGCAATCCTTAGTCTCGTGGAAAGCCTGTCACCAGCAGGAGGGCCAGGAGCATAGGGGACTTCTGGAGTCACATACAGGCACAAATGGAGGCTGAAGCGATAGTACAGCAGGGAGATTGTTTGCCTTGCATGCGACTGGCCTGGGTTAGATCCCCGATACCCCATGAACCCCTGAGGGTTGGGGGGATCAATAACAAAAACAAAGCAGGCACAAGCTTTGACTGCTGCTCTTACAGATCCATCCTGTTGGCAGGAAACTCCAAACACAATAGATGCCTCATTCTCTCCCTATTTTGTCTGCACTTTTGGGGGGCTGTCATTGTTCTCTCTTAGGACTCACACTGCTGATCTGAGGATGTGATTGAATCCCAATGTACAAAGAAGGAAGCTGTGGGTGTGTCAGCTGTCCACAACTCTTCCTGTTCTCTCAGTTAACCCTGAAGATAGACACAGTCAGACCAGCTTTGCCCAGTGAAATGAGAGCAGGAGTGAGGTGATTGATCTGAGGCTAGGGCTCCCTTGGGAGTCCTCAGAGGTCCTCAAGGGCCCAGGGGCAAGCGGTCACTCCTGGCAATGACCAGCCAACTAGGCTGGTGGTTCAATTTTCAGGTCCAAGGATATAGGTCCTAGTGTATAGGGCCACAGCCTGTGGTACTAATGGTGGTAGAGGTATGAGGTGCAGTAGATTCAAAGTGGGTCAGTGTAATAAACAAATAATAAGGGGCTGGAGTGATAGTACAGTCGGTAGGGCATTTGTCTTGTACACGGCTGACCCAGTTCGATTCCCAGCATCCCATATTGTCTCCTGAGCACCGCTAAGAGTAATTCCTGAGTGCAAGAGCCAGGAGTAACCCCTGTGCATCACCAGGTGTGACCCAAAAAAGGAAAAACAATAAAAATAAAGTAAACAAAGCGGGTCAGTGCATGCAGAGCAAGCAGTCTAAGCCCTGTACCAGTTCCCTGGCCCACGGGGATTTATTTTAAGAATCAGCAAAAACCAGGGCCAGAGAGAGAATAAAGCATGTAAGGTGCTTGCCTTGCATGTGGTTGATCCTGGTTCAGTCCCAGGCACTACATATGGTCCCCCAAGCACCATGAGAAGTGGATCCCTGAGTGCAGAGCCAGGAGTGAGCCCTTCGCACTGCAGGATGAATGCACCCCTCCCCCCATACACACACCTCCAGAAAGAATCAGTGTGACATAGCACTCTCTCCTCATGATTTTCTGTGCCCTAAAGCAGCAATAAGAAGACCCCGATGGCTGGGCACCTCCAGTTGCCCTTTAGCGAACCCAGAACACAAACGAGAACTAAACCTCTGTCCTTTCAAGCTGCTTAGATTTGGGAGCTGCTGGTTCCTGCAGCATAACCTAGACTTACCCAGCGATACAGACAAGCCAGATATCGTGCTTGGAGGTGGGATCTGGGAGCCACGTGGGCCTGGTCTCCAGGATCCTGCATCCCCAGGTCTGCGTCTCTGGCTGCTTTCCCCAGTTCTCTGCCACGATGTCTGTCCCACCCCAGCCTGCATCTTAGAAACTGAGCTCTGAGGGTGTAAATGCCCACTCTGATGGGTCTAGCAGGAAGAACTCCGCCAAGGTTCTTTCACAAAGAAAGGGGCCAGAGCGACAGCACACTGCGGAGAGCAACTGCCTTGCAGCTGGCCAGACTGGGTTCGACCCTGACATCCCATATGGTCCCTGAGCACGGCCGGAAATAATTCCAGAGTGTAGAGCCAGGAGTGACCCCCCTGAGCATGACTGGGGGCCAATTGTTGGCTGTGCCTCCCCGCCAAATACTCAAACCAAAGAAAGCCCAGGGGCTAGAAAGTAAGGCAGGTAAGGCACTTGTCTTATTAAAACCACCCCCCTCCCCGTTGCCCTCGCTGCGGACCCACATGAATGGGGCCCCAGATTCTTCTCCCATTTTCCCTTTACATGAGGCCCTCGCACCTATACTTCGTGTAAGAGCCGGCTGAGCCAAGCACACACGGGGTGGAGGAGAGCTCCTCTTTTCTCAGTCTCAGCCTCCAGTCTTCTGCCCGACACACGCACAATTGCATGCTCGCCCGCACGCAGGCGCACTGGCAGGTGTCGGACTCAGCCCGCCCCTCCCCACCTCTCCTCCCGTTATCCCGTGCAATACTTTCCAGCCCAACCCCAGGGCACTGCCCTAGTCTCTGTGTGCTCTGAGGCTCTCTGCACCCCATACTGGGCACTTGGAGCAGGGACCCCATCTGACTTCAATAAGCATCATGAGATACCCCACAGAGCTGGGCTCAGAGCGGCCTCAGCTTCTGACCTGCGGGGAGAGGGTGACCCCCTGGCTGCTGTGCCCCTCTAAGTGGACAAAGTGAACTTTCTACCACATTCCCTCCAGCCCGCTGCAGCAAACACAAACAAAGCCCACTACCGCGGCTCAGCCCCAGACCCGCTGCCTGCAGGTGCTGTGCTTTCCAGGGTCACTTGCAACCCCCCTCCTCTAGTTACGAGTCATCTTGGCCCTAATGCGACCCCTCTGGGCCACGGCACAGAGACAGTCTCAGCTCACACTCTCAGAGCTGCTTCAGCGTGGGAGATGTGGAGGCAGAGGCTGGTGGGAAGCTGGGCTGGACATCAGCAGCTGGGGTTCCAGGCCAGCCCCAACACCTGTTCACTCCTAGTTCCTTGCATCTGGAAGGGTCCAAAATCTGCCTTGCCCACTCTGGCCATGCCTCATCAAACCTCACCCCCCCCTTCCCCCAATTATCAGGCAGTGGCCAGCGACAGGCAACAGAGACCTCATGCACGTGTCCAGCATTGAGTAGCAGCATGCGCTGGGTCTGAGCATTTGGTCTCTGAAGCGCAGCTCTAGCAGGGGGGTCCTAGAGGAAAAATCCCCAAGGAAGTTGATTAGACTGGCACATTTGGAGCAGGACAGGGAGAGAAAGGGGAGAAGCATGAGGGCAGCCCAACTCTCTGTCACCTCTGAGGGTCCCTGGGGCTTATTCTTAGCTCAGTTCGGTTCTGTTACTCCTAGTTAGGACGTGCAGTGGTGTCTGCATTCTATAACTGTTTTCCCCTTTCCAGGAGAGGAAGAAGGTAAGTATTAGGACTCCGGTTCTAGAATCTGCTATGGTGCTGTGTGTCCAGTACCCCTGCCTGCCTGTCCTACACATGGCCAGGGGAAGCCTCCCGGGCCTCACAGGCTGAGTATTGTGAAACAGGTTCAAGGAAACAGTGTGAATCCCAGGAGTTGGCTCCAAGGGCTGAGATCACACTCATGCCTGGTCTGCAGAAGCCTGGGGTGATTCGTGGCACTTCCTCGTTCCCCAGCACCCCTGGGAATGACCTGGATAACTGAGCTGAGAATAACTCCACAGAACCCCTGGTTGTAGCAGAGAAGGGGGAGAGAGAGAGACAGACAGACAGACAGACAGAGACAGAGAGACAGAGGGAGAGAAATCTCTCTGCATCCGATCCTTGATTTCTGGGAAGATTAGTTCTCTACTGTCCTTGTGTTATTCCCAAGCTACTAGCCAGTGGACAGGGCTAGTCAGAAGCTGCCCTGACTGGTCCTCTGTTCATTCCCCCAATGTGGGACTAAGACCCTTTCTCAAAAAACTCTCCTTGCAGGGTGCCTGATCTGGGAATACAGAAAAGGAGCAAGGCCGTGGTTCTGCTCGTAGCATCCTATGAAGCCTCCAAACCTGGGCTTCTGGGGGTGGAGCACATGCCTGACCATCTTGAGCTCAACTGCCCGGAGTTAGATCCTAGCACATTGGGACCCTGAGCACTGCAAAGTGGGCCCTGAGTTCTGCCAGGCTAGCCCTGATCACCAACCCATCAACCCCACTCAGCCAGGCTGGGCATCTCAGTGGGTGGTCCCCGGCCCCTTGCTCCTGCTGGGTATGGCACCTGGAGAAACAGAACAAAAGCTCCAGCTCTGTCACCGTGCACCGAGAAAGCCTCCAGGGCCTGGGAGAGAGAGAGCAGCTTCCCCAGACCATCCAGGGACAGGCTGATTGACTGGGCTGAATGCATTTTTCCTCCTGAACACAGAGACAAGTGCTTACAAATTGAATGAAATTGATGCAACATCGGCGAGTGAAGTTATTCAATTTTCAACAACCGCGTTCAGAGTCTTTAACATGCTCCTCACAGTTTTAGGGCAAATAATATTTGTTTTCTTTCCACACACATATACAAATGTTTCCAGCACTCTCGAGTCCCTCTGGGAGTTGGGGGAAGGGGGCTTGTATTTACATTCAGGTCCACTTCTGTAAGCATTTGTCACATTAACCCACATGTGGGTGAATGTTCCTTAAATGCTGTGTTCCTCTGATTTCCCCTCTTTTTCAAGGGAATGGGGCAGGGGGTGAGTTGGGTCACACCTGATGGTGCTCAGGGCCTTCTCCTGGTTCTATGATGAGGGATCACTCCTGGTGGTGTTTGGGGACTTTATGAGGTGCCAGGGACCAAACCAGGGTTGGCCACATTCAGGGAAAATGACCTAACCCTTGTGCTATCTCTCCAGCCCCTGTTCCCATTGTTTTTATAGGCAGGACTTCATTTTAGCTCAGGAGACCCCTCTGAGATCACCCCCCTTCACAGGGGAGGAAACAGGCCCAGAGAGGAGAAATGACTGAGAAAACTCAGACAGACAGTCCACTGTGGGCCTTCCTTCAAAGCCGGGACCTTTTCTGGGGTCCCTGGAGAGGACCCACACTCATAAGGCTGCAAGGTCATAGAAAGGGGCCAGCCAGCTCCAAACTGAGCAGGTGGAGAATCATCAAAGTTCAGCTCAGATCCTGGCAGAAAATGTCTATGAATGAATGAATGAATGAATGAGCAAATATGAATTGCTACCCTTTAGGGCAAGGTTTCCATCTCTTCCCATCATGCTCTGGACGCTGCTTCTCTGACCATGATAAAGGATCATCCCCTCAGATTGTATCTCCTCCCCTCCTCCACCCCCACACACATTGCCCTGGCCCCATCTGATGAGGAGGAAAGGTCTGCTACCCTCTCTGTGGAGAGCTCATTTCTGGGTGCTGAAGAGTAATGCCCAGTTGCTCTCTAGTTCTCTTGGCCACTCTCTTTAGCCGGGGAAACTTCTTCAGCCTGGCCTTGACCATCCTTACAAACGTGCTAGAGGCCAAGAAAGGACTCTCTATAAGGGAAAAAACTCAGTGCTCTGGTCTCTGTGACCCAATGCCTTGAGGATGGTTTGGAGGCATCCGAGCAATGAATGCTCAGGGGAGATTCCTGATCCTCTGCTCAGGAATGACCCCTGGCAGTGCTGTGGTCAGCTGCATGACAGACAAATACCTGAACTGGCATACTGAACCTCCCCGTAACCCTTGCTGGACACCTCTGCTTTTCTCAACACCCACTCACTCGTGGAGAACCACTTTTCAAAGGTTCTGGTCTCCATGTAGTTTTTGTTTGGGTTAGTAGGAAAGAAGAAAAGATTGGTTAGCAGTGTCCATCATGACTAAAGGGAAGAATGACACCAGAGGAAAAATACACTTATGGATCCTTCCAAACCCTCATTGGGAGGCTCTTTCCCTCTTCAAAATAAAACCATCATGAAATTATTTTCTTCTCCCTGTCTCTAAGCCAATAAAAATTTCAGACCTAATGGCCAGAACTTGGGAAACTTCACCTTAATGCAACCTGGGCAGAAAGGGCTTGATAAACAACTTAACGCAAACTCAGGCTTGCAAGAGAAGTGTTTCATTTCCTTAAGAGACCCGCCGTCCTCAAGGACTTCAGCCCATTAGCTTTTGTCCAACTAATGACAAGTGAGTTTTCTATATTCATTAAAGCAGACTTGGGATTTGGCTGGAGGGGCAGTGAACTGGAGAGGAAATAGCACCAGGCTCAGGAGGAAAGTTCTTGATTACTGGCTGTACGTTTTGAAAAAGAATAAAATGGTGTTTTCGAAAGTCCTTTCAAGCCTGACTTTTCTCCGCTACAGGCAGGTGAGGGCTTCCCTGGCAAACTAGGGCCCGACCCAAAAGGGGGTTTGGTGGGTTCCAGTCAGCTCAGCTCCACCTGGGACTCTTCACCAACCACCTCCCCCCCCCCACCCCATCTCTACCCTCACAGTGCTGGCAGAAACACAGATGTGAGGAGAGCTTGTCTTTGGAGGGCTGGTCACGGCTGTCTAAGGGGGCAGCAGGTGAGAGCCATGAGCCTGGCGTCTGTGCCCCCCCCCTTCACCCCCCACCCCTAAGAGACACCCAGAGCCTTGCCTGCCCTCACTGCAGAATTTAGCTCAGCGCTGCCAACTTCTCAGGGATCTGCGAGGTGCAGTGCCCTGAACAAAAGCTGCTCTCTCCCCGTGGCCTCAGTCTCATCCTGCACTTCAGCTTCAGTGACTCCATGATCTGGGCTGTCCCTTACTCGTGGAAACTTCTCCCCCTCCCACAAATGTTAGGGAGTAAAGTCAGAAGGTTTTGAAGCTGCTGCAAGGTGAACCATGTCTTACTGCCAGACTGACAGATGATGCCCTTGGAAGGGGTCATTGAAGAGTTCGGTGAAAAGCTTTACTGGGGTGAGGTCTAAGTTACCGAAAGTCAGCAAGAAGCCGAGGTGGCTCAGTAGGACCAGCCCCTGTGTAGGCATAGCCCTGGGGTGGATTTCCAACACCAGGAAGGTGGGGAAGGAGGGAGGGAGGTTGAGCAAAAGAAAGTGCTAGGAAACCATCACAGAGGGAGTTCACGCGTCGGCTCTGTCAGGAGAAAAAAACCCACTAGTGCTAAGTCTCTAAGGGTCCCCCGAACCCCAAGTGCAAAGTCAGCAGGAAGGAGCTGATAGATTCAGTCCCCTCCTCTCTGCCACTTGCTTGGGCCATTTCCTGCCAGCACTGCCCATTGACTGGGCAGGAAGATAATGAGCAGAAAGCCGAGCTGGTGTGGGCCATGGGTCTGCGCTTCCGGGGCCTGGAGAGCAGGGAAAGGGTGGACAGAAGCTCTGCGGGGCAAACAGAGATGGCCAGCTCCATGGCCTAGCCTCCTGACCGTTGTTGGACCTGCGGGGTTGCCATGACACACTCTTTGTGTTTTTTAATTGAGATTTTGTGGTTTGCAAATACTATTAATAATGTTTTCTCATACACATAATTCCAACACCACTTCCATCACTGGTGTACTCACCTCCCTCTCTCAAGGACCCCATTATTCCTCCCCTCAACCCACCCCAACTCTATTGTGTGGATCAGTTCTCCATTAGGTTGCTTTTGGTCCTTGTTGCTACCTTGCTGTATATCTTTAAGTGCCACATATGAGAGAGACCATTCTGATGCATACCACACACACACACACACACACACACACACACACACACACACACATATTAATCGATCGTGACTAATTTAATTGACTCCCCTGAATGTGCCTCTATGGGCCTCACCTCTCCAGGACTCCCCGTCCTCCCCCATCCTCATGTACATGCAACCTGGATGACACAGGAAAAATGACACCTCTGCCTGAAAACTATTCCGGTTCACCCTCCCTCTGCTTTCTGCCTCTCAGTCTCCCCATCTGAGCCTTGGAAATCAAAATCCCCACTGCAGTGGGAACCACGGGGAAGGGGTGGAGGTCCCCACCAAAGCCTGGCTTCACTGCCATTTTCCATCATTCTGGCTGTCCCTCCAGGGCACACAAGGGTTCATCCTGACCTAGCCTTGATTTTAAGAGGGAGCCTGGTGCCATGCACTCATGGTGGAGATGGGGCTGGTTAGGTATTAGAATTCTTCAATTCTGAAGAATCCCCACCCTCTACCTAGGTGTGCAGCCTGGCACTCAATGCTTAGCCTTTGAAGCTGTTGGCTCTTCTTGGAGATGCCAATAGGGGTGTGTGTTTGTGTGTGTCTGGAGAGAGGGGCTCCTGGCTGCGATCCACACTGTCCCATCTTGCTTTCTCCTCCCTTCTTCCCTTCATTGTTGTGATGACCAGGGTCACTCTCGTGCTTACTGACAGTGCTCACAAGGCCTCACGTGTCTGCTGGCAGTGCTGGCACATGCTCTCACTTGGGGCAGGCACTGTTAACAGGCGTGAGGGGTGCTGGAACTTGGATCACCCTTCTAGCTGCTCCAGCAAGTGATGTGGTAGCCTTCTGCCACCCACCAAAAATTTCCAGTTCCCCTTTCATGCAATTAGTAGGATTACACTTGAAGTAGATGGGGCCACGTGCCTTGCTTTGGCCAAAGAATATGTGGAATTCCCAGAATGACAGTATGTCAATAGCACAGACCACAGTGCTATGTGACTGAGGCCACTATAGGCCACTGCAATATGGAAGGTGCTCGTTATCCCAGCACAACTGAGCTGATCCTGACTGGTTCCCACGGGGCCTGCTGTTGTCACCATTCCATGGTGAGGAAACCACATCTACTCTTGGACTAAAGAGCATATTCTGGGTCTGAGAGATGGGGGTTAAGGTGCTTGCCTTGCATTCAACTGATGCTGGTTCAATTCCTAGCACTAAACAGGGTTCTCTGATCACCACCTGGATTAAACCTGCGCATTGAGCAGGAGTAAGTCCTGAGTATTGCTCAGTGTGGTCCCCAAACCAGACTAAAACAAAATAGAAAAAAGCTGAGTATTGTCAGGCTTGCCCATGTAGACTGGCATATAGACAAACATATTAAAGGTTATGTAGAGTGGATACAGAGTCTTCCCAGGATACTGCTCAGGGCAGCCCAGCCCTCACCTGGACGGAAAGGCAGGTCTCCCATGCACATTTCTGCTGTGCTGACTCCAGGCCAGGCCGGAGCTTAGAAATCAGCAAACTCAGCAGATGCCATCTCTCTCCTTGGTTCCTTGTCTGTCTGGTCATCGACCTTGATTCATTAGCAATTGCTCCTGGCTGCAGGTGAGCTGGCAGCCATGGATTTTCTTTCCTATTGGGTTAAATCTCTGGCCATCAGCGGGTGAGTGTCTGTCACCTCCAGATCACCCAATCTGGCAGAACTGGGCCAAGCTGGGGGGAATGTGATAGACTGGGAAGGGCCGCCAGCCCAGGGTCCTACCCCACCTGCTTTCCTGAGGGCCTGGGGGTGACACTCATAAGCATGGCATTTATGCAGTGCTCCCTGGCTCACTGAGAAAAAAAAATGTTTTTCTCTTCTTACATACTCAGCACTCACTGACCTCAGGGCACGAACCCAGGCTGGTATTGCTGCTCCTACCTGCTCTCATGTTTCATAACAAGCTCTCAAGGCGTTGAACATCTACTTCCAACTAGGCCCTGCAAAGTATTATGAGCACCATCCCGTTTCATCTTCTCAACAAGCGGATCAGAAGATCAGTGTTAGGAGCTATCACCTTCGTTTTACAAAGGAACCGAGACACGAGGTAACAGGCTAAAATCACAGCTGGAAAGTAGCGAGTTCAGGATCCAAGCCACATTGGTCTAACCCCAGAATCCAAATCGTGGCTCCAAAGGGGCAGAGAGGAGGGAGCTAGGATTGTTTTCTCTTCCCGGTGTTGCAGGCAGACACACTGAGGACCAGAGGTGTAAGGGATGTGCACAAGGTCACACAGCAGGTAGGCGGGGACAGAAGTCCTTGAGCATCCCGATCACTAAGACCTCCTCTAGGAAGAAAGCCATCTGCTGTGGAAATTAGAGACAGGCCTGGGATGAAGAAGGGCACTGGACATCCTATGGGACCATATAATGGGGATATACAGGAGTGGCGGAGGGGTAATCAAAGAAGCCATCTTGGAGGAGATGGCATTTGAGTCAAGATAGATGAAAACTCAGAGTGATAACTCGATGGTCTGGAATCATGTTTTGCGTTCAAGAAATTTGATGGTCTGATGCCTTGCTCAATAGGGTCCCCTGGGCACTGCCAAGGGAGCCTGGAGTAGCCCTGGAGCATCACTGGGTATGGCCCCCAAAGAACCAAAATCTAAGAAAAAATTCTGGAGACGAGAATGAAGTCTCTGAGCCGTTATGAGGCCCAAGGTATAAGACTCAAGAGACCTGGCAGTGTCTGTGTCTCTGGAAGGTTCCACAGAACATGGTAGAGTCCCCTTGATGAATTTACTTCCTCATGCCTGAATCCAACCACTCCACTGGTGGGGCATTGGGGATGGGGATTTACGTTTGAGTCCTCATTCCCAAACCATTTGGGGGATGGCCAGGCCAGGAGAGTGGGGAGGAGGAGGGATGGTGGTGATGATGGCAGCTTGAAGCTCTCAGGGGCATACACATAGGAACTTGGACAAGCATCCCAGCATCTCCAGTGGTCCCCACACCCACAACTGCCTACACACCTTTCTTGTTGTTACTACGATTCCATCCCCATTTGTTTTGTGTTTGCCCGCACCCATCTGGAAGGATGGTGAGTGCAGAGTAAAATAAGGCTTAGCCTGAAGCTCCTGGCTGTGGCTGGCACGGAGGAGCTAGCGCTCTCTGGATCACGAGGCATTTCAGTGGAGGAGGATCTGGGGGCGTTGTTGACAGGAGAGATGGAGGAGGGGTCTGAGGTGTGCGAATGGCCGCCCAAGCACGTGGCAGCAGGAAACACGAGAGATGGAGTCAGAGCAGATTTTCCAGCATGTGCTGAAGGGATAGAAAACAAAGCGTCCTGGCGGTGGAGTGAAGGTACCCAGTCCCTCTGCGCGGACCGACACTGCAGGCAGCGCGGCGGCGGCCACGCTGCGCCTTATCTAACAGGACTGAATTAATTCGAGGGCTGTGCGAGACTTGCACTCCCATTTCGATTACAGACAGACCTAGTTTTCACAGAACTCATTAACGAGCAGGTCTATGGGGATCTGGGCTTCCAAGCCTGGCTGGAGAGGCCCCAAGAGCTGAAATCCAAGTGCCCAAAGTGCAGGAAAGGCGTGAGCGAAAGGTTGGTCTCAGAGGGAAGCGCCTGATGCTCCGGTGATTCTGAAGGTCAGTGTATGGAGGGGCAGGAGAGAGCCGGATCTGCTGTTTCCCTGCACTGCCAGGTCGGAAACACAGAGGGACCCAGTGCCGTGTGGGCAGGGGCCAAGTCAGAAAGTGCATGATGGAGTTCCGCAGTTCCCGTGAAAGGTCCTCCTCCTGGTAGCCACATTATATTGTCAGCAAGGCACAGGAAGGGCACTGAGGGCCTGGATAGAGGCACGTGGGCATGATTAAATGCACCTGGGCATGACTAAATGCTGCCTGGGTCTCAAAGCTCCCCTCCTTCAGAAACCTTGGCATCCCAGATGATCAGAAATTGTTTGGTTTGAACCTTTGGTGATGCTCAGGGCTCACTCCTGGCTCTGTGCTCAGGGATCCCTGCTGGAAAGACTTAGGGATTACATGCAGGGCCAGGGACCACACCTGTGTCAGATGCATGCAAGGCCAGTGCCTTAACCCCTGCATTATCTCTCCAGCCCTTCCCAGCTAGTCAGAATATTCTCTTTCTTCTGGTTCCTACCCTGTCTCCTCTGCTGAGCTGCAAATCCCCCAAACAGACCTCTTTGGCTTTCTATATTCTCACCCTTAGCACATAACAAGATCTGTGTGTACTGGTTGAGTACACAAATAAATGGATGAAAGGTGTAGGCCAAAAAAGAAAATAAGTAAAAGAAATAGAATATTCCACTTAAGTGTCTCCAACAGCTTAACCCTAAGAGAAACCTGTCTACTGACAATCCAGCTTATTGTAGTCAAAGTTCTAGAGCCACGGAGAAAGGCAGGGATTCCCCCTGGGAGTGACCTGGCGAACTTAGGACTAATGTGTCTTTGGAGCCAGGTGACACAGCTTATTTCCCAGCTGTGACCCTAACAACAATGTGACTTTGACCAAGTCAATTTTCTGTGTCTTGGTTGTTCATCATTAAAATGGGGGATAATAGTACTGCACTGTCCCCCCGTTGTTCGTTGATTAGCTTGAGCGGGCCCAATAACATCTCCATTGTGAGACTTGTTACTGTGTTTGGCATATCGTATATGTAACGGGTAGCTTGCCAGGCTCTCTAAGAGGGGCAGAGGAATTGAATCTGGGTCTGCCATGTTGGCCGTGTGCAAGGCAAACGCCCTACACGCTGGGCTATCTCTCCAGCCCTGGGGTGGGAAGATAATAAGATAAAGGCCCTCCCGTTGATCATTGATTTGCTCGAGCGGGCCCAGTAACGTCTCCATTGGAGACTTTGATGTTACTGTGTCTGGCATATCGAATACTCTCGGTAGCTTGCCGGGCTCTCCAAGAGGGGCGGAGGAATCGAACTCGGGTTGGCCATGTTGGCTGCATGCAAGGCAAACGCCCTACCGCTGTGCTATCGCTCCAGCCCTACTATACAAGAAAGGAGACATCCACGACATTGGTAACTATCGCCCAATCTGCCTATTGTCTGTCATCTACAAACTGTTCACTAGAGTCATCCTGAATAGGATTAGCAGAACACTAGATGAAGGACAACCATGTGAACAAGCCGGATTCCGAAAAGGATTCAGTACCATCGACCATATCCACACGATTACTAAGCTCATTGAGGTATCTCGGGAGTTCAAGATGCCGCTCTGTCTAACGTTCATTGATTTAAAGAAGGCCTTTGATTCTGTTGAGATGGAAGCGGTCATGGAAGCCCTAGCCAATCAGGGCGTACAAACTCAATACATCAGGATCCTTCGTGAGCTCTATTGTGGATTCACTACCAAGATCTCACCATTCTACAAAGAAGTAATCATCCATATCAAGAGAGGGGTTCGGCAGGGTGATACCATTTCACCAAAACTCTTCAGTGAACATCATGCGACGACTGGAATGGGAAAGCATGGGCGTGAAGATAGATGGTCGGCAACTACACCACCTCCGCTTTGCTGATAACATCATTCTAATAACACCAAACATCAGCCAAGCGGCACAAATGCTGAACGACTTTGACCGTGAATGTGGAAAGGTCGGACTACAGCTGAATCTTACGAAGACAATGTTTATGAGAAACAGCCTTGTTTCTGACGCTCCATTCGCTCTCAACGGAACCACCATCTCCGAATGCAACAGTTATATATACTTAGGTCGAGAAATCAACATGATGAATGACCTGGCACCTGAGTTACGCAGGAGGAAGAGAGCGGCTTGGAATGCCTTCAAGAGCATTGAAGAAATAACTAAAAGGACAAAGAACCTCCAGCTATGAGCACATCTCTTTGATTCCACTGTTCTTCCTGCATTAACATATGCCTCAGAGACCTGGACCCTACGAAAACAGGATGAGAATGCTATTCGGGTCTCTCAAAGAGGAATCGAAAGAACTATGCTTGGAATATCACGATTCACTCAAATGAGAGATAGAATCCGGAGTTCTGATCTTCGTCAACGCTCAAGAATTAGGGACGCTGTCTCATTTGCCAAGACATCAAAAATCAGATGGGCTGGACATGTAATGAAGTTTACAGACAACCGCTGGACTAGAGCCATTAGTGATTGGATTCCACGGGACATCAAAAGATCACGTGGACGCCCACCTATAAGATGGTCAGACTTCTTCGTCAAGACTCTAAATGATCGGTTTGAGACTCTGCATGTTCCTAGAAAGAACAGATACCATTGGGCTACGATAGCACGCAACCGGGATGAATGGAGACGTTACTGGCACCCGCTCGAATAAATCGATGAATAACGGGGATTAAGTGAGTAAGTGATTAAGTTAAATTCATACGAATCAAATAAAATCTAAAATCTGGTTCTTTAGTGCACTACCTGCCTTTCTTGTGCTGTTATGTGGCTAGTGGTTGCTATGTTGTCTAGATCAGGGTTTCTAAACCTACAGCCACCCATGATTCTTTTTCAGTCAAGAAATGCCATATGGGTGAGAATTGCAGAAAACTCCCTCAGACTCATGAATTAGCTGAATTTGAATACATTTTGTTGTTGTTGCAGGTTCAGATACCCTTTACGATTGCCAATTGTCCATAACTCCCACCTTTATTTATACAATTCTGGATATACATTTTGAGTTTTTGTGATCAAGATAGGAGTTATCCCCAGCAGTTCTTAGAAGCTCTGTGCTCAGAGGTCACTCCCAGTGGTATGTGAGGGACCATTTGTTGTGCCAAGGATAAAACCCAGGGCTTCTGCATGGAAAGCATACACTCAGCCTATTATATTATTGCTCTGGCCCATGACCCCATACGTTTATGATGCATGCATTTCTATCATTTTCAGAAATTTTGGTAAGACCATTCTACATTCTTCTAAATAAGAAACACAATTTCAGGGATGGAGAGAGAGAGTACAGCAGACAAGCAGACATGGAGTTTGCCTTGCAAACACCTGGCCCAGATTTAATGCCCACTTGATCACTTGATCACTTGACATCCCATTAATCATCAGTTTGCTTGAGTGGATGCCAGAAATGTCTCCATTCGTCCCTGTCACGTGCTAGTGTAGCCCAATGGTGTCTGCTCGTTCTAGGAACACTAAGAACCTCAAACCTATCGTTCAGGGTCTTGATGAAGAAGTTTGACTCTCGTAGGTGGGCATCCACGCAGTCTTTTGACATCCCGTGGAATCCAGTCGGTAATGGCTTTAGTCCAGAAGTCATCTCCAAATCTCATTACGTGTCCAGCCCATCTGATTTTCGATGCCTTGGCAAATGAGACAGAATCCCTGATTCTTGACCATCGATGACTGCTTCCATCTCAAAAGAATCAAAGGCCTTCTTTAAATCAATGAACATTAGACAGAGCAGTGCCTTGAACTCCCGAGAAACCTCAATGAGCTTGGTTATCGTGTGGATATGGTTGATGGTGCTGAATCCTTTTTGGAACCCGGCTTCTCGCATGGTTGTCCTTCATCTAGTGTTCTGCCAATCCTATTCAGGATGATTCGAGTGAACAACTTGTAGACGACAGACAACAGGCAGATTGGGCAATAGTTGCCAATGTCGTGGATGTCTCCCTTCTTGTACAGTAGTATAGTCCTGCTGGTTTTCCATTGGGACGGAACCTTGCATTCAGACAGGTAGCATGTGAAGAGCCAAGCCAGTGTATTGATGAGTACGGATGGCAGGTTCTTCAGGTGTTCAGGTCTGACCTTGTCTGGGCTGGGTGCTGTTCACTTCTTTACCGACGAAATGGCATGTCAGATCTTGGAAGGGAGAACATTGGGAATGACATCCATCCCGTGGAATTTGGTATATGGGCAGGTGGACATGGCTATCGAAGAGATCTGAATAGAAATCATGGATAATCTCCATTTCCCTCCTGGAAGATGTGATAGATCCATCAGGATGTCGAAGGGCAGTCATCTTGGTCTTGCAGTTGGCAAAGGACAGGCGGACATTGCGAATGCTTTCCCAGCTTCTGCTGCATCTGCCAGCACTGCTGCTCTTCTATCTATGAGGTCTTCCTTTATCACTTCTCTTCACTGCTTTGCTAGCTCGGACGTTCGCTTGCGGTTGCCTGAGGCTTGCACCAAGCCACGTTGGTGAATGAGCTTGAGAGTTTTTGAAGACAGGCATCTTTTTGTGGTTATCTCTCTCTTGGCATTCTTCACATAATCATGAAGGTGCTGAACCAGTCGATCATATTCCTCGTCAATGTTGTCAATGATGGCATCTTCCCATGTTGCCGCAATAGTGCCAAAGAGCTCCCAATTGGTGTCTTTCTAGGAGTTCTCTTCTTAAACTTTGCATCCCTTTCTCCCCACTCTGTGAAGTAGAATTTTGCACGAAGGAAACGGTGGTTCGATCCCGTTTGGAATTTTGGGACAACAGTGACATCGATCAGGTAAGACCGTTGATTGAATATGATATGGTCAATTTTGTTGTGGAATCGTCCACCAGGAGATTCCCATGTCCAACATTTAGGTTCAGCCTTCTGGAATTGTGAGTTACCATGGATGGTCTTGGTTGACATGATGAACTCAGACAGTCTCTCACCCTGTTCGTTCCATTCTAGGCCATGGGTCCCAATGTGGAGTTCTTCAGCTGATCTTCTCGGTCATATCTTGGCATTAAAATCACCGATGATGATCTTGTAGAAGGTGTGGTCTTCTTTATAGAACTTCTCCAGCTCCATGTAGAACTTCTCAATTTCTCCTTCATCATATTGGATGTTGGTGCATAGACAACAAAGATAGAAACTGCCGGCAGTGAACCACATCTATTCAAGTGTAATCGTCCGATTTGGGTTGTTAGGCATTCAAATGAAACAATGTTTTATGGCCAAGTTTGTGTTGACAAGGACACGAACACCACCGACGCCTCTTTTATCACATGTTCTGAGGAACAGTTCTTCTCCAGTGTCAAAAATGGCGTAATGTGATTGATGCCTTCTTGTCTCGGTCAGACCAATGATGTTGTACTTGATCTTTCACACTTGCACCATCAGGTCCTCAATGGATGCATCCAATGCCAGCGTACGTGCATTGAAAATACAGACAGTCATTTTTGTCCTTCTTCGTATTGGCAGCCTTGTTCGTCCCTGAGATTATCAGCCTCTCCTTCATCCTTTTTAATGCTGCCATATTGGTGGCTCTTTCAGGGTCAGGGGAATGAGACCCATTGTGTTTACTGGTTTTGGCATATCGAATACACTATGGATAGCTTTCCAGGCTCTGCTGTGCAGGCGGGACACTCTTGGTAGCTTGCCAGGCTCTCCGAGAGGGATAGAGGCTTTTAGGGTAGCCTCTAATCATCCTTGCAGGTGTTCTCATGGTTCAAACCATATTTGAACACCATCAAATATGGTGTGGTAATCCTGTATTAAGTGTTTTATAATGTTTTATAATTTATAATAACAGCGCTTTGCAGCTGCGTGGTCCAGAAAGCATCCTGGAGCATGGTGGCGGCTGGGTAGTAGAGGTAGTGGAGGTCTGCCGGGCTGCTGGGAGCAGGAAGAGGATCTCTGTTCCTGGGTCCATTGAGCCTGGAGTCCAAGGTCACAGAGTTCTGCTTCCCTGGTTCTGTGGGGCTTCACTCGTGTGTGAGTGTTGGCCCAAGTCTCTAGAAAGCATCCTGGAATGTGGCAGCAGCTGGGTAGTGGAGGTAGTGGAGGTAGTGGAGGTCTGCCAAGCTGCTGGGAGCAGGCAGAGGATCTCTGTTCCCATCTCTGTTCTCGGGTCTGTTGAGCCTAGAGTCCAAGGTCACATAGTGACCCCAGAACCCCATATATGTTCTCCTGAAGCCTTCCAGATGTATTCCTTGAATGTAGAGCCAGGAGTAATGTCTGAGCAATTCTGAGCAACTTCCCCCCAAAAGAGAGAGGAGGGAAGGGAGGAAGGAAGGGAGGCAGGGAAGGAATAAGAAAGAGAGAGGAAATAAGTAACATAATTTTAACTTATATTTTTAAAAATATTTTTCAATTTCTAAAAAGGAAAAGGGGCCAAAATAATAGTAAGTTAGGGCAGTTGTCTTACATGCGGTCGATATGTGATCAATCCCTGGCACCATATATAGTCTCTTGAACCTGCTAAGAGTGATCCCTAAGTGCAGAGCCAGGAGTAAGCCCTGAGCACCACCTAGTGTGACCCAAAAGCAGAAAAGAAAATCTAAAAAGGAACAAATATAATAAGAAACAGTTGTGGGCAGGAGAGATAGTACAGCAAGTAGGGCATTTGCTTTGCATGTGGCCAACCAGAGTTTGACCCCTGGCGTTCCATATGGTCCCCAGAGCACTGTCAGGAATATTCCTGAGTGCAGAGCTAGGGGTAACCCCTGAGCATTGCTGGGTGTGGCCCCAAAACAAACAGACAAAATAATAAAGAAACAGATGGTTCCTTTATCAGCAAATTAGGCATTTATCCATATTAGAAAAATATATCTGTATCTCTAAACATATAGAGAGAGAAAGGGAGAGAGAGAGGAGTTTCCATGCTTTCTACCTTGATTCCCTTTAAATGTGTTTGGCTGTACTGGTGGAGGGAACTTGACCTGGTGGTGGGACAGCTGTCTGAACAGAGCATATCTAAAACTCAGCTGTGAATAACGTTGCAAATCATGGTGCCTTCATTTAAAAAAAATTAAACTTAAAAAAAAAAGAGATAATTGCCCCTTGGAACCTCTGGAGCTTTATAGGAGAGCAACTGATGATCGTTTGTCATTGAGTTGAATCTGCTTTTTCTTAAATATTCTTATGCAAGATACAGCAAAGCTGTTTCTCCACAGTTCTGCAAACCTGGACTTTGTCTGCTTCCCTTTCCATGTGACTCTGAACATGTCCCTTGCCCTCCTGGGTCTCGTGCACATGATAGGACTACAGGGGAGCACTGAAGCCCCGTGACAAACTCTAAGAAAAGTTGTTTCTTGATTTGCTTTTCCATCACGTGAATGTAGAAAAAATTGAATTAAATGATCATAAGTATCTGCAAAGAGATTTCTCTGAGCATACCTCTGAGCTGATCTGGAGCCCAGCGGCCATTGACTCTGTTTCTCCAGATCCTGCATTTCTAGGATCAGGACTGGCCCTGTCTGTAGGGTGATCAGGAGACCAGCCTTAAAGCTACTGCTGCAGGTCTGGAACAGGCAGGGAGCGGAGGAGAAATCCCCATCATTCCTCCATGCAGTCCTGTCACCAACTAGGCTTTGTATATTGACTGATAACTTGGCAAGGGAAGAAGCCATGAGACTGAAGAAGCCAAGGAACTGCCAACAGTTCCCACACGTGTCCACTCCTTGTGCCAGGAGCAGTGCCCTCCCTCTATCATGTCCCGGCTTCTGCAAGGCTGGCGTGGGTCCCGTATTCAATGCCCAAGCCCAACAGCAGATGTGTTTCCTGCCCGTCCTTTCCTCTCTGCTTTTATTTTTTTGTTTGCTTTGTTTTTTGCTTTTTGAGTCACACCAGCGATGCACAGGGGTTACTCCTGGCTCATGCACTCAGGAATTCCTCCTGGTGGTGCATGTGGGGGACCATATGGGATGCTGGGAATTGAATCCGGGTCGACTGCGTGCAAGGAAAATGCCCTACCCGCTATGCTATTGATCCAGCCCCTCCTCTCTGCTTTTGTACTGGGAAAGCAGCTGGGAAATTGTTCAGCCCTCTAGGTGTTCCTGCCCCCAGGACTAACACATTTGCAGAGCTCTGAGATTTTAATCAGGCCCCACTGATGCTGTCCAGTTCATCATTGGGAATGAAGGCCAAGGTGGGGCCTGTCTGGCCAGGCAGCAAAGCCAGAAGGCAAAGTCAACAGAAGGAACTAGAAGTCCAGAGACAGCCCCCAAGTCTCCTGGCATTGGGGTGGGGATGCAGAATGGACAAAAGTAGCAGCTGAGGTCCAGATGACCTAGCAATGCCACTTCTGGGAATATACCCCAAAAGGCCTAAAACCACACACAGCAGAAACGCCATCTGCATTCCTATGTTCATTGCAGCACTATTCACAACAGCCAGAATCTGAAAACAACCTGAGAACCGACAAATGGATAAAGAAACTGTCACACAGCTACACAGTGGAATACTACACAGCCACCAGGAAAAAGGAACTCATGAAATTTATTTATAAATGGATGGACATGGAGTGTATCATGCTGAGTGAAATGAGTTAGAAGGAGAGGGACAGACACAGAATGATTTCATTAATTTGTGAGACATAAAAAAAAAACCACAGTATGAGACTAATACCCAAGACAATAGAAATGAGGGCCAGGAGGACTGGCCCATGGTTGGAAGTTTGTCACAAATAGGGAGAGGGCAGTTAGAATAGAGAAGGGACCACTATAACAATGACAGTTGGAAATGATCATACTGGATGAGAATTGAGTGCTGAAAGTAGGTAAAATGATATACATGATACCCTTGTAGACCTGTACTGAAAACTGTAACGACTGAGAGAGAAAGAGAGAGAGAGTAAAGAGATATACATGATATCCTTGTAGTACCTGTACTGAAAACTGTAACGACCAAAAGGAGAGAGGGAGAGAGAGAGAGAGAGAGAGAGAGAGAGAGAGAGAGAGAGAGAGAGAGAGAGAGAGAAAGAGAGAGAGAGAGAGGAAGAGAGAGAGGAGGAAGAGGAAGAGGAAGGAGAAGAAGAATGTTTACATTAGAGGTAGACTGAGGGTGGAAGGTAGAAAACTGGGGACATTATTGAGATATGTACACTGGTAAAGGGTTGAGTGTTGGAGCATTGTAGGACTGGAAGCCAATCATGGACAACTTTGTAACTGTGTATCTCATGATGATTTACTTAAAAATTTTTTTATTTTGAGTAGAAGTCAGCTGAGGTCCTTTCAGTTCCAGGGAACCCTGTCTGCACTTTTTGTTTTAGCTGGGTGTACTGACAGACTTTGGGGGCTCAGAAGTCCCTCGTTATCCATGGGCTCCCAGTGGCTCCTATGTGCAGCCTGGGAAGGGCCTCTCATGGCTCTCACTGTGCTCAGACTCAGTGGTGGATTATGCTGTTCTTGATCATCTTGCTCCCAGGAGCACTACTTCAACAGTAGAGGATGGTCTGAGGGACTCAGGAGGAAACCACTCACTCCTGCAGGGACTCAGAGGCCTGGGAGCAAGCACCGCCTCCTTGCCCCCTTCCCCCCCACCCCTCCGCCCCTCACCAAGCCTGGAGCAAAGGACTGGGGAGAGTTCTTCTCTTTCTATTTCAAATCCCACCCAGACTTTGCACTTTGCTCACCTCTTCCTGGAAGCTTCCCAGATACACACACACACACACACACACACGCACACACACACACACACACGTGCGTACACACACATATACACACATGCGCACACATACGCACACGCACATGGAGGATCTTCCTCTCGCAGTCTCCCCAGGATAGACTGGCCATCTCTTTAGACTTGTCTACTTTCTGCCAAAGATCACAGTTCTATGCACCCCAAGTCCCTGCCCTGTTGCTCTATAAAGTACCTGGCGGTGGCAGCTGGCTGCATCTTCCTGGCCCACTGCCCGCTGCCCAGAATCAAGCAGGTGAGAACTCGTCAGAGTTGCATTACTTGGTGAACTCTTAGCCCATGTTTCTGGTCTTCAACAAGGCTGACTGCTCGCAAGCACTGTGTACTCAGAAGTCAGGTCTCTGTAATGGTCTGGGGCGTGATGGTTGTGGCTCATTTAACCAAGAAGTACTCGAATCAGAGAGGTGATGCTGGGAGAATACCTGGCCTCCATTGCCCCTGCCAGATGAAATCCATTTCTCCACAGAGCTGTCTCTGTTTGTGGCAGTGCCATCTCCCTGTCCTGACACCCCTCTGGCTCTGCAGGACGCTCTTCCTTCTCACAGCATCTGCAATCCCTTGGTACATGAGCTGGAGGGCAGGTTTCTAGGGAGGTGGTCCAAGGGAGGGCCCAGGTTTATGATCTGGGCTTGTTTACTTACTGAATCCAAAAATGGGATGCGTCACCTACATGTGGGCTTCCCTCTCGGGAGATTTGGCTGCTTGTCCAAAATCTGCATTTTCTCATTTTGTTAAATAACTCAGAAAGGGGCGCTGAAGTAGGTAGGATAGGAATTTGGGCACTTGCCTTGCCATGTGGTCAGCCTAGGTTCAGAAATCCCCAGCACTGCCAGGATTCAGTCCTAAACACTGCCAGATGTGATCCTGAAACTCCCCCACAAATAAAAAATAAAGCAATACTGAAATAAAAATGGCTCAGGGTGATTGATATCTCTGAGAGGAAAAGGTTCTGCCTTTGATTATTTAAATCTAAGCTGTGCTGTCTCATGAGCTGGGGAAGAAGGCAGCTGGAATAGAGAAGGGATCACTAAGACAATGATGGTTGGAGAGATCATTTGGGATGGGAGATGTGTGCTGAAAGTAGATAAGGACCATACGTGATAGCTTCTCAGTATCTATATTGCAAACCATAATGCCCCAAATCATGGCAGAGCCTGGCAAGCTATCCGTGGCGTATTTGATAGGCCAAAAACAGTAACAATAATGGGTCTCATTCCCCTGACCCTGAAAGAGCCTCCAGTATGGCAGCATTGGGAAAGACGAGTAAGGAGAGGCTGCTAAAATCTCAGGGCTGGGATGAATGGTAGATGTTACTGGCGCTCACCCGAGTAAATTGATGAACAGTGGGATGACAAGTGACAGTGACAATGCCCAAAAGCAGAAAGAGAGTTTGGGGGAAATTATCTTCCATAGAGGCAGGAGAAGGGTTGGAAGGGGGGGGGCGGTGATATACTTGGGACATTGGAGGTGGAGAATGTGCACTGGTGAGGGATGGGTGTTCGATCGTTGTATGACTGAAACTCAAACATGAAAGCTTGTAACTATCTCACGGTGCGTCAATTAAAAAATAATAAAATATACTTGTTTTCAAAAATAAAAATAAATCACCTGGTAAAAAAATCTAAGCAGTGCTGAGATGAGGGCATAGAAAGGGTTAAGATATTTGCTTCTAGCATGCTGAAAGTAGACTATAGACCAAACATTATTGTCACCCATTGCCTCTTTTGCAAACCACAACACCCAATAAGAGAGAACAGAAGGGAATGCCCTGCCATAGAGGCAGGGTGGGATGGGGGAGATGAGGGGTGGGAGGGATACTGGGATCCGTGGTGGTGGGAAATGGGCACTGGTGGAGGGATGGGTATTTCATCAATGTATAATTGAAACCCAAGCATAAAAATTTGTAAGTCTACAACTGTACCTCATATGTCTCACTAATAAAAAAATTTTAAAAAAGATATTTGCTTCTCCTGTAACACCTTATCTCAATCCCCAGCACCCCACATGGTCCCCTGAGTACCTCTGAAGTAATCCCTAAGCACAGAACCAGGAGTAAGCTCACCAGGTGAGCCCCTTAACAGAATCAAAAACCAATGAGCACACCAAGGATGGTGCCTCCAGGTGCGAGGGCCAGGCCAGACTAAAGTCCAGCTACATGGTCCACCCAAGAGTACCCCTCTGCTGACACCGAGGTGCACTTGGCCCCTGATCTGAAAAGGTCGGGGTGCAAAACCAGTGAACCATAGCCAAGAAGTCTGGAGTGAAAGCATTTGGTCATGAGAGGCATGCTTTGAGTAAAGGGGTGCCCAAAGGATCGCCATCAGTTCTGACGGGCAGGCAACCCTGAGGACCACTGGCCACAGTGCAGCCTGCAAGGTCACCGTGACCCCCGCTGCCAGGGGCTCCCTCATTGCCCCTCGAGAGACAAACCGGTACCTGGCTCATCAAGACACTCACTGTTCATTACGGCTGTGAGTCCCAGCCCGTCAGGCAGTGCCAGCCCAGCCGTCCCCAAGCCCTTCACACGTGTGTCCATCCATCCATCCCAGGGCCCAGCCAGGCTCCCAAAGCAAAGGATGCCAGGTGCTAGGTACTGTAGCCCTATTCCTTTGGTGACTCCCGACGTGGGAGGCTGCATCTGGGCAGCTCCCTGTGGTGCCACACCCCTCCTCATCTCCCTCCACCACCCCCTCACCTGCCGGCCGATGTTTGGCTCCAGGCTTTGAAGGGAATAAAAACTGACAGTGTGGGGCCATGTTCGGGGCTGAGCTACAAAGGAATCGTGCAATTATCCGTGTCAGAATTCATTTTGTCAGCGTCCCTCTCCTCTTCAGAGTGCCAGTGACAAAGCTCTTCAGTTTGAGAAGTTTGAGAAGACAGAAAATAAACTGAGTGAAGAGCCTGGAACAGCTGAGGGTTAGAGCAAATGGGGTCTGAGGGGGGTGGCCCCCACCAAGGAGCCTTTGGGGCCACAGAATTGTAGTGTAAGGGGACTTTAGAGGCAGTTCAGCCAGCCTCCCCACCCCCCATCCCCCACTGATAAGCCCCCGTGTCTCAGCATCCTGGTTCAGGTATAGGGCCAGCCTTGCTCAGAGCACTGTGGTCACTTTCCTTTTCTCTCCTCTCCTATCCCCTCCCACTCCTCTGCCCTTTCCTCTCCTCCCCTCCCTTCCCCTCTCTTCCCCTCCCCTCCCCTCCCCTCCCCTCTCCTCTCCTCTCCTCTCCTCTCCTCTCCTCTCCTCTCCTCTCGTCTCCTCTCCTCTCTGCTCCCCTCCACTCCCCACCCCTCTGCTCCATTTCTCTTCTCCCAGTTCTTTCCCCTCTCCTCTACCTATCTCTCACTTTCCCCTCCCTTCCTCTTCCCTCCTCTCCCCTCCTCCTTCCTTGCATTCTTCTCTCCTTCACTCTCCCCTCCTCTCCCCTCCCCTTCCCTCCACTTCCCTCTTCTCCCATCCTCTCCCACTCCTCTCCCATCTCCTCTCCTCTCTTTCCTTTCTCTCCTCTCTGCTCCCTTCCACTCCCCTCTCCTCTCCTCCCTTTCTCTCTTCTCCCCTCTCCCAGTCTTTTCCCCCTCCTCTCCCTTTCCCTTCCTTTCCCCCTCCCTTCCTCTCCCCTCCTTCTCCTTCCTTCCATTCCTCTCCCCTTCACTCTCCCCTCCTCTCCCATCCCCTCCACTGTCTTTTCTCAAGGGTTGCTTCCAGAGCACTCCCTAAGCAGACAAGCAGATGAACCCTGGGCTATGCCCAGGAGGGGCACTGCTCCCTCAGAAAAGATGCAGTGCTGCCCTTTGCACCAAGGTGGAGGGGGTGGAGGCACTGTGCTAGGGAAACAAGTCAGACAGGAAAGGCCAACACTAGTGGTTCACAGCTACAGAGAAAACAAAGAGAAAAACTAAAGCAGACCTTTAGGCTGTCAGAGCTGTTTCTGGGTGCGGGAAAGGCAGGAAGCAGGGAGGGTGGGCTGAATGAAAGGGCATGTGGTCCTGTGAAGCATAGACCTGGACACTGGGCTGAATGCAATCTAAACACTTGTTGATTTTAAGGACCCTCCTGAAACTTACCTAATGCTATAATGCAAGATGACATTAATAAAATAGAAACTCTGCAGGTTTTGTGACTGAAATCTCCAGGCTCTCATGAAGTCGGGGATGGGCTACCTCCCTTCGCCACCTAGCCCCCCACCCCCACCCCCGGCATCTCCCTGTCTTTCCAGAAGCCTGGCAGTCATGTCATGCCCATGAATTGCCTCTGGAGTCAAATAAGCTCAGTAACCGGCCATGATCCAGAGACTCACAAATAAGAGGTCAACAAGTTGTAGAGGGTCTTCCAGACCCTGCACCATATTGAGTCATCAAGTGCATCAAAAATCATCATCTAGTAAAAAATTTAACTCCTACTGTATCGCCCCATTCAAATATTTTAAATTCCTGGAGAGTTTGGCCTCATTGATGGCCGTGTGGCATCTCAAACTCCACATCACTTATAAACCTGGAGCAGCACATCATATCGAATGGGGTGAAAAGTAGAAGGCAAGAAATCTTGATTAACAAGATACAAACAAACAAGGCTTAACCTGTAACAACATGTTAGTAATCTCTTAAACAAGGGCTTAGGGGCTCCATGGTGAGATACAACAATCTTCACACACTTTCTTCTAAGAAAACATTTTTGATTATTTTTAGCGAATTATTTATAACAAACAATATAAAACAAATCATTCAGGGCCTGCTACAGGGGCAGTCTTGAGAGGCGGTTGGGAAAATTGGAAATAATGGTGGTGGGAAGGTGCAGTGGGGGTGGGATTGGTGTTGGAACATTAGATGTAACAAATAATTTTATTTTAAAAAATGAGATTTAAAAAATAATAATAAAATAAAACAGAAACTCGCTTTCTGTCCAGTTATTTTCATCCCAGGGGCTGCTTCCAAGGGACCCACTCTGTGATGAAGACCCTATGGCACCTGCTCCCCTTCCCCCTCTGCCTCCCTGTGCTATTCCGGTCTGGCCACACGACCACTGCCTGCTGCTGCTCCACAAATATGGCAGGTCCCTTCTCCTAGCCTTAACCTCTGAGGGCCCCATCTCTGCATGGCTAACTTCTCATTTGGGTGTTACTCTAGTACCTTCTTAGGAGGCCTTCCCTGGCCATCCCACCCACCAAGTGCATTGATTCTAACTTCCTCTCTCCTTCACCTTTATTTTTTCTACTCATTTTGGTCATTTTCTCTCCCCAGTTAAAGCATTTGCTCCTAACGAGTGGGGAATCTTTGTTTTGCTGGGGTGGGGTCCCCAATGCTTAGATCAGTGCCTGGCAAACAATAAAAATGTGTCAAATATATAATGAATGAATTCAATTTGGTATTGTGAAATCTACCTCTCTATTCTGCAAGCACTTATGGAGCATCTGGACTCCCCGGGGTGAGGCATCATGGGCAAACCCACAAATGGGCATCCCCTGTGCCGTTGATTTCAAGGTCCAGGAAGAACAGGAACAACACAAGGCTGCCAGGACTCTGAGTGGGGGAGATCTCTGCCAGATGGAGAACAGAGGTGAGGTGCAGAGGTGTGAGCCAGAGGTGGGGTGCAGAATGCCCTGAGATTACAGGGGAACTCAGAGAAGGGTAAATGCAGGGAGGATACCCAGAGTGATGGGGAGGATGAGATGCACGTGGCGGTGGTGCAGCTCCAAGACAACTGAGCTCTGGGAAAGAGATTCCCGGAAAATCTGTAAATAAGCAGATGGAGACATTGGACATCAGGGATCCACTAAATGTGCCCAGGCCAATGAGGGGTCTTAAACACTCCCTGACACAGTCAGTAGGGCATCAGTCACCCAAAGATAAAGAAGAGGAGCCCAGAATTGCCAACAGCAGTCATAGTGTAGAGTGTAAGTGTAGATCGTCAGGGGGGTGCCTAGGAGCTGGGGAGTCCCAGCGTCTCTTTAATCACACAGGGGTGTCTGCTTAGACACAAGCACTGTTCCTCCCTCAGAGCCCAGTAACACCTGTCACTGAATCCCAGCACTACTGAGCTGCCGGGGACCTCAGAGGTCATCTGCTCCAGGTTTCTGAACCCCAGGCTGGGAAATCAATTTACTGAGCCGAGAGTGTTTTTAAAATGAAATAGAAATGAGGGGACCATGTCAGAGTGCATGGCTCATAGCAAAGGTAAAATTGCTTTCAAGAAGTGTGTCTGTGTGTGTGTGTGCATGTGTGCATGTGTGTTTAGTTAGAAATATAAATTCATTTCTGTAGCCAGTGTCCTACTCCCTTCTTCCCCTCTCCCCCACCCACTCAGTGTGGAGAGCCTTGTGACCTTCTCAATAAGCACACAACTGGGGCTCTTGCCCACTTCAGGAATCCCCAACAATTCCTGCTGATGCCTCTCTACTTCCCCGTGCTGAGCTCAAATGCCCTACTTCTCTTGTCCATTGGCTCTTCCCAGGTTCTCTGAGCATCCTCCACCAAGAAAGCCCAACCCCACTTCAGTTAATAGCAGGAAGAGTTGGAGGTGCTGCACAAGTCTCTTAAGACGTCTTCTAGTTCCAGTTCCAATTCTAGTTCTGTGACTCTGGTCAGTCTCCTTACCTCCCCTCTCCAGGGAGCAAAACCCAGCAAGCAATTCTGCCCAGCACTTAACCTACATGGTTTGGGAAGGGCTAACCTGCACCCTGGCTCCAGAAATGATCCACGTGAGCATTGTCCACCCTTATTCCCAGGTCCTGACCACAGAGAGCACATGGCTCCAGCCACATCGATTAAGAGCTTTTGCTGATGTGGGGAAGGCAGCTGGAATAGAGAAGGGATCACTAAGACAATGATGGTTGGACGGGTTGTTCTGGATGGGAGATGTGTGCTAAAAGTAGATAAAGGGCCAAATGTGAGAGCCTCTCAGTATCTGTATTGAAAACCATAATGCCCAAAAGTAGAGAAAGAGTATGGGGGGAATTGCCTGCCATGGAGTCAAGGGGAGGGTTGGAAAGGGGGGTATACAGAGGACATTGGTAGAGGAGAGTGTGCACTGGTGGAGGGATGCGCGTTCGATCATTGTGTGTCTGAAATTCAAACATGAAAGCTTTGTGACTATATTTCACGGCGATTCAGTTAAAAAAAGAACTTTTGCTGAAACTGTGAGAAAAGAAGAAAGAAGATCGGGTGAGAATATGCCACAAAGCAGCTGTGGCACCAGCCCTCTCCACTCACAGTGAACTTGCCAGCAAAAGCAGGAACCAGCCCCCCAGACAGTTCTTCCAGGCTGGGTACCCTTCCTTTACAGAGGTAAGCAAGTTAAAATAACATCAATGCCAAAAATAACTAGAGTGTTCAAAAGGGAAGGACTCTTCCCTACGAGCAGTGGAGTATTTCAGAAGTTCAGAGAAGAGGTACAGGGAACCTTTGACCATTGGTTCCTGATCATCCTTGGGATCAGCAGGTAACTGGGGACTGTGAATAGTGAAAAGTGGAGAACTCACTTTAATTACTCAGATTCTCATGCTGTCAGACTGAAATTTGTTTAAAATGGCTCTAGTGAGTTCCAAAGGCCTCAGATGGGACACCTTGGTGATGCTGGTTGACGTTGATGTGAATGAGCCATGAGAATAGATATGAACCAAGGCTGGACAGAGTGGAAAGGAAAACCTAGAGTGGATGTGGGGCTGAAAACAGAGAGTGAGGACAGAAAGAAAGATCATAAATGGGCAGAAAATTTGTAGGCCAAGGGTCAGAGTGATAGTACAGCAGATAAGGTGCCTTTCCTGTGGCTGACCTGGGTTTGATCCCCAGCACCACATATGGCCACTTGATGACCACCAGGAGTAATCTCTGAGCACAGAGCCAGGAGCAAACCACTAGGCTTAAATTTTTTAAGTGGTAAGTGGCAGGAGACCCTCAATGGGACCTGGCCCACCATCCCAGGTAGCGATGTCCAGATGGAAAGAGACTGTCCAGCTGGATCAAAAACCCCAAAGAGAGACTTCTGCTCCCTGTTGGTGGGGGAGGGGGACTAAGTGGGAAAAGCGGCCCCTGAGTCTACCGAGAGCAGCTCTCCCAGCTAATAACCCAATAATCCTCATGAAGCAGAATCTCACCTTAAATCTGAGTTTCCTGTACTTGAGTGTTCAAACCTGCAGCTATTATTTTCGATGATCAAGATCAATAAACCTCTTTCTGGGCTGATCCCCCAGGAATCAGGGGTGTTTCCATCAGGGTGGTGAGAATGGAAACTCCTTCTCCTGCCCAATATACACTGACTTACCTTTTTACTAAAGAACTTTTTCGTAAGACAAAGGTTAGCTCGGTAAAGAAAGACAGGATGAGAATTAATCTGACGTACGATGACCTCCTCGGTCTGGGTTTGAATTACATTTCCACACGGCCTGTGGAGATCTTTCTTGTCTCTCGCTCCATTAGTTGGTGTACTTAGTAAAGGTCGAGGAAGGAACACGCGCACTTTCTAAACTGGAATGTGATTTTGCCACAGGCACCTTCCTGCCTCCTGGCATTCCTGGAGGTCACTGGCTCTGTGGGCCTCCCACAAAGCCTCCTAAAAAACACAGGCATCACCACAGCCCACTGCATGAGGCCTCTGGGATGGTGCACGTCTATCTCACAGGCTTCCCAAGCTCGGGGGCTCTAGAACTGAGTGTTTTATACTCCTGAGGGGTAACCTGCTAACTCAAAGGTGAAAGAAGGGGAGCTGGAGCGATAGCACAGCAGGTAGGGCATTTGCTTTGCAACACAAATAATAAAACAAAAGAAATTATAAATACATGAAAGAAAATTGAGGAGTGGCTGGAATGTGACTCAGAGATAGAACGCATGCTTAGACCCCTCTATTCAATACTCAGACCTGCTCTTTGCTCAGACCCAGTCTTGGTCTCACACCCTCTCTCCTGGCTTATGATTTCAAATTTCCACCTAACCATTTCCTCCTCGGTGATGCATCTTTCAATCACCCACCAAAATGAAGCATACCATCCCTTCCCCATATACTTTCTCTTTGCAGCCCTTCCTTCAAGGAATAAATTATTTCTCCATTGACCCGGCTATTAAGTTCCACAGAAAAGGACTCTTTTCCTCCTTCCTACTGTTTCTTCAGCACCTAAAACAAAGCCAGTATGTAAAGACTACTCAGTAATTACTTGTTCCGTGAGGGAAGGGTAGATTAAATAAGCATGTGTTGGACATTCCGAGGTTATGGGGAGATTTAGTTGGGATCAGAAAGCAACAATAAGCAGTTCCCAGCATAGCCACTGCACCATCACCACCTTCAGTGAACTTGTTGGCTAATGCCAGCCAGTTTTGCCAGGCTGAGTATCTCCAGAAAATCCAAACAACAGCAACCATCCAAAAGGTCAAGATCCCACCACACTTTGTTGCACAACAAGGATCATTTAGAGTCTGATCATTTGGATTAATCTCTTGACTTAGGTTTGATCTGTTTTTGTCAAGTGAGCAAACATATATTGATATTTGCAAAGAGCTTCATGCATGTGGCACCCACTAAAATATGGCTGCATTTTCCCTAGTAATTGTCTCACAAAGCTCATTCCCAGCTGCGCTGGCTCATTGAGCTAATCTGCAGTAAGTGCGGTATTGATCCAAGCAGTAAGGGAGGAGCACTTAAGCCTGGACCACAGAAGGGTGATTATTCTGGCTCCCTGGTCATTTCCCAGAGTTGGCTGAAGTCTGACAGCCATGCTGAGCAGATCTGGAAGACAGCCCTCTGCCCTCCTCCCACCCCATTCCATGTTGGAGAGGGCAATGCTGGTCACATGGCTGAGACACAGCAAGACCTCACAATCTCCATGTTTTCATCCTTTCTTGTCACTCATTCCTTCATTCTCCATAATGTTTTTCTAAAAATGATAATACTCAATGCTCACTAAGATGCATTAAAATTAATGTGCTCACACGCTGCTTATGGAAATTAAAATGAGCATAATCCTTTGAAAAGCCAGTTTGGCTGAATATATAAAAATATCCCTATTCTGTGCTCCTATAATTGCACTTCTCTGGATTTCTTTTTGGTTAATACATAGGGATGTGCAGGATTGTTTATGATTTTGTAAAATATCCTACTAGGAGGATGGCTAACTGAATATGCTTGTCAACCTCTTTTCAAAGACTACTCTCCAGGTAAGTGAAGTTTTGTGATTTATTAAGTGAGGGGCAGAGAGCAGCATTCAAAACACTGTATAAAATCATCCTAAAGTGTTTAAAACATAAATTCATAAAAAAAAAACCTGCAAGATGGGACCAAAGAGAGCATAGCAGGTAAGGCACTTGTCACAAGAAGTGCCTTAACACACAGTTGAGTCCAGTTCAACCTCTGGCACCCCATATGGTCCCCCAAGCACCTCCAGTAGTGATGCAGTGCAGAGTCAGAACCAGAGTAAGTTACTAGGTGTGGCATGGAAGGAGGTAAGGGAGAAAGGAGGGAAGGGAGGAAGGAGGGAGGGAGGAAGGGAAGGAAGGAAAGAAGGAAGGAAGGAGGGAAGGAAGGAAGGAAGGAAGGAAGGAAGGAAGAAATGGAGGGAGGGAGGAGAAGGGAAGGGAAGGAGAGAAAAAGAGAAAGAGGGAGAAAGAAAAAGAAAAAAGAGAAAAAGAAAACCTATAAGATATATAAAAGAGGGACTGGATTGTGATGTTTTCCCTATTTAAGCTGTTAAAATATTAAAATATCTCATAATTTTTAACCTAATAAAAGAATAAAGATTAAAAAGATAGATACCAAAATACTGAGAGGAGATATAGAATTTGTGGGGGGTTTTGATTTTTGTTATTTTTTTGTAATCTTTTGGAATATTATATGTATTTTCCCAAATTTTTCAAATGAATTGGAATTCTAAGATTCGTAAAGGAAATCTGTGTATCTGTTCTTTTGCTAAGAAAGTGGCATTCACACAGTGCCTCGTTGGTCAGCACGGCCACGTGTGAGCCCAAGAAGGGGGGACAGGGGAGCCACAGAAAAGCCAGGTACTGGGAAAAGTGAAGAGAGCAGCTTGGAGGGGGACTAACCCGTGGGTGGAAAAGGGGTGGAGGTCTCTTTGGTGGATTAGGATCCTTGACAGATGTGGACAGAAGAGACTGGAATGATTGGGATGACCCGGAAGCAGATATTGGGGGTGGGGGTGCTGGGGAGGGCAGAGATAGACATGCTGGGTTAGCAGGGGATCTGCAAGCTGGAATGGAAGGCCTTGGCTAGGCCTCACTGCAGATACAGAATCTGGATTCTGTGTCCAGTGGGAGTCCAGAATGTCACCTGGTGAGAGGGAGCTGGGACAAACCCAGGGCAGTGACTATGGGGTCACCAAGAAACTGCTCCCCAAAGACCTGGCACTGGCTTCCTAAAACCATGATTAAAAGCCCAAGTTGAAACATTAAACTTCATCCCAGCTTTAACCACTCACTAGCTGTGTGAGTATGGGCAAGTGATATAACCTCTCTGTGCCTCTTGACTGTTACCTGCAGGGTGGGAGTGATAATAATGACCCTGTCCTGAAGCTTCTATAAGGGTGAGTCACAATTAGTGATCAAGAGGCCCTTGGCATAGGGCATCCTGCAGAGCAGGGCTGCAGGTAAGCTGGCACTTGACCCTCCCACAGTACCCTGAACTGGGCTGGTCCTCTCTAGAACCTCTTACATGAGTGAGAGGTCACGGCCAAGGTACAGTGTGGGCTCTGTGTCAAAGATGACAACCCCGCCCTCCCAATGATCAATGTCAAGATCAAGGAGAGGCTAAAAGAACACCCTAGAGAGGGTCAATCCCACCTCTGCTCCTCGCCTTGCCAAGAGTGTCCAAGGCAGAAGTCAGGCTCCCAAATGCTGGCGGCACCCCTGGCCTGGCCCCACTCCTGAACTCAGGGTCCACAGGCTCTCTCCTCACCTCCAGTCGATGGGGATCACTCATCTGCCCAGGATCTGGAACCAGACGTTTATCAAGAAACGCAAGCTTCCCTGTGTGTGCTTTCTGCCACACAGAACCTGCACCCAGCAGCCCCTAGTGGTTTCCAGCTGTCTCTGGGCTCAGCAACGGCAGGGGTTACTGGAATGAGCCCTTGTCCTCATGCCCCTGTTCCCTCCCCTATTTCCAGACCCACAGAAGTGAGAATCAGGCTTAATTCCTAGGCACAGGAAATGCACCATCAACCCGAGCCTTCAGGGCCTAAGCTAGAAGTTAAGAACAGAACAGAGAAGAAATGAAGAGGCCTGTTTTTGGAGAGCCCTTTAAACCCATGGGTTTAAATCCTGATGATCCTATGCACCTTAGCTCTGCTTCAGTTTCTCCCCCCAGCATTTTCCATCTTGCTCTGAGACCATCAAAAGAAAGTGAGAAGAAGCGGGCTAGAGGGGAGTGGGGGGACTCTCACTGGGAAGAGCATGTGGGGATTAGCAGCAGGTGCTGCCATCAACAGAGTGGAGGGGGACACAGGGGGTGCCTGCTGCTTCCCAGCCACACAGAGTTCCCAGGAGCACTGTGCCCCTCTCCCAGCGCCCCCAGAAGATGGACCGCAGGGAGCCGGCCTGTCCATGACTGCCCCGCTGAAATCATCTCTCAAAGAGACAAATGACTTCCTCCCGCCAACGTTGTCCGGCTGAGCTCTGGGAATAGATAAATCCATTGACTTGGGAGCTAAATCTCCATTTTTCTCCTGCTGCCACCTGTGATTCCGCCTCAGCATCGGAGAACGGCGGGGGTGGTGGGGGGTGAATATGTTTCACGGGGAGAGGGGTACACTGCTCCTGGGAGCTCTGTGCAGGTGACCTGGGGCCAGCCCCCTGGGGCAGCCTGCTCTCAGGGAACCCAGGGCCCCCCCATGCCACCCCAGGGATGGCAGGTACAGGACTTGGTTCCAAACATGAATTAATCCTCTTTCCTCCACACCAGGGGACTGTTTATGGGGCCAGGCCTGGCCAAGGCTCCTCCACATGTGGGAACCTGGTGTGGGAGTGGTAGAGCATGTGCAAGGCCCTGGGTTCGATTCTCAGCACCACCTGCCCTTCCTGAGCAGACTTAGCACCAAAATTTGTTTTCTAAAGCCTGGCAAGCGGCTAGAGCGATAGTAGAGTGGATGGGGCACTTAGCCTGACATGAATCATGCCAACCTGGGTTCAATTTCTGGCACCACATAGGTGCCACCAGCCCCACCAGGACTGATCCCTGAGCACAGAGCTAGGAGTAAGCCCTGAGCAACCACCAGATGTGGCCCCAAAACAAGCAAACAGAAAATTAAAATAAATAAAATAGAAGATTGGTACCCCCCACCCCAATGCCCCCTGCAACAAGGAAAAAGACTGTGCTCAGAGGAATATAAGCTAGTGTGATGGACCCTCTGGACTCCACCGTCAGGTGCCTGCAAGAGCCAATGGAGCCTAGAAAAAAAGTTTTGGAGTCCTGGGGTCAGAGCACTAGCATAGCACTTGGTTTGTACACGGCTGACCCTGGATTAATCTGCGGCACCCAATATGGTCCCCTGAACCCCACCAGGAGTGATTTCTGAGTGCAGAGGCAGGAGTAACCCCCGAGCATTGCCAGATGTGACCCAAAAGCCAATAAATAAATAAATAAATAAATAAAATTGAAAAACCTCTGCAGTCCTTCCCTAGGAATTGGAGACAGACCAGGCATGGAGAGCAATCTTCTGGTTCCTCTCTGCCCCCCATACTCCCAGCCCCCATTCTCCACCCACTGGAGGGTTCTAGTGGCTGGGGAGTAGCACAGGGGCTAAGATGTTTTCCTTAAATGCAGCTGACCCTAGTCTGATCCCTTGAACTGTCAGAAATGAAGCTTGAGCACAGAACTAGGAGCACCTCCAGTGTGTTACTAAAACACATAATAATAAAAAAAAAAGAAGTGTTCAGTTGTCATGGTTTGAAGGAACAAAGAACACGGACCTGAGAGCCAGAAGGCTGATCTCACTTCACTGCTTGTCCCATCACCCAGGCTCATCTTAGTCAAGAGTAAAGGGGGCAATAGACCCCGTGTTAGCTCCCCCTTACAGTCCAGTAGAAGTACATGTGATCTGAGCCTTAAAAAAGTCCTTGGTCACCCCTAAGATCCAGTCCCATGGATCTCTGCTTGAGGAGTTTGGGGTCAAAATGGCCAGGGACTTTCAGGGAGAGTTTCTCACCGATTGTCCCCCCTCTGTGCAGCCTGGTTTGCCCCAGCATCTCCTCCCTGCCCTGCCCTTTGTCCCAGGCTGCCCAGAAGGTACCGGAAGCAAATCTTCTTGCTCTGGAGGCTAGGGTGATCGTGCCCCCCTGCAACCCAGGTATTCCCGCCCATTTTGTTTCGACTGTGGAAACCCCATGTTCCAGCCTCCACTGCCCGCTACAGCTCCATAAGGATTTCCCTGCCATTAACTCCTCCGTGCCGCCACATCTCCATGGCAACACCAGCTCCCAGAGCCAGGAGCCGGGAGAGCCTGAAGTTACGGAGGGGGCCCCCCCACATACATACATACATACATACATACACATACATACATACACACACACCTGCTGCTGGAGCCAGGGTCTGAGCTAGCACCCACCCAGCCCACAGCCAGAAACACCCACCAAACACCCACCCCCTTCTGAATGCCCAGAGTCTTGCTGCCTGTGAGGTTCCCTGTCCCCCAACTCAGGCGCCCGCCATTCCTTCTCTGCTGCTCTGGCATCTGAGTCAGCTGGAGGCTGACTTCAGGTTCCCCAGCTATTGTCTGCACCCCAGATTCTCCCTGACTCCCTCATCTAGACCTCAGAATGATTGGTGGTGGTTCCTCCATCAGCGAGATGAGACAGAAGCCCCAAGATCTGAAGTGACTGACCCAGACCACGCTGCCATGATGCTGGCGATTTAGATGGGAACTCGGGGCTGGAGCTACAGCTGGAGAGGGTCAGAGTTCAGGTTAGGCATGGGGCGCCCTTGATTGAACCCTAACACCACATGGTCTCTCAAGCCCTCTGAGCACAGAGCCAGGAGTAGCCCCTGAGCACTGCCAGGTGTGACACCCCCAAAATAAAAACCAAACAAACAGGGACCAGACAGGACAGAGGGGATAGTGCACTGGTTTTGCAAGAGGCTAGCCTGGCTTTGATCCCTTGTACCCCATATGGTCCCCTGAGTCCCAGGAGTGATCACACCAGGAGTGATCACCGAACATAAAGCCAGAAGTAAACCATGAGCACTTCCTAGTGTGCCCCCTAAAAAGCAAAAAAAAATTAAGCTTTTAATTTGATGCTGTTTTCTTCTAGAGTATATTTAACACACCCTCCTTATAAGATGGTAGGCTTGGTCCTGGCATTATGCAGATCTATTTTTAATTTATTTTTAGGTAGGTGTTATCTGTTTATTATTAATATTATTATAATTAATATTATTTTGCTTTGGGGACCAACCAGGTGATGCTCAGGGCTACCTTGAGCACTCCTGACTCAGTGCTCAAGGGACCATGCAGTGTGAGGCATACTACTTGCAAAGATCTAATCTCTTAATCTACGTAGCAGTCCTATGGGGCCAGCCCTATCCACAGCTCCATCTTACAGTTGGGGAAACCAAGTCATGGTGGTTATACAACATGGGTCCCTGAGTCTCAAAGGTAAGGATGGAGTCTGGAGGCCAACCAGGAAAGCTGAGCTCTATAACACTAGCCTGTGGTTAATTAGGGTCCCCTGGGGTCAGAGAGATAGCACAGGGGTGGAGGCACTTACCTGCATACTGCAGACCCTGGTTCAATTGCTGAGAAATCTCTGTCCCAGTCATACCTGAGCACTGAGCCAAGCAGATCTCCAGATTGCCACCAGGTGTGCCCACAGATCCCAAAACTAGATCAATAATTCCTAGACCCTAGGAGGGCTGTATCCCAACCCACACTGAAGTCAAGAAATTGACCCCCTGACCTCTGGCAATCCTGCCCAAACTCATACATGGCCAAGGGGCTACTTTTAAGGATTCTCCCCCACCATCTACAAAGCTTTATTTATTATTATTATTATTTGCCAAATTTCTTTTTTCCAATTCCCCTCACTTTTAAAGTAATCTCCTGTTTCTGCTCGTTGTGCCCGTCTTTCACCAGTTCCCGTTTGGACCCGCGGAGGAGGATCGTCTTCCTTTCCTTGAGAGCCGAGTGCGCAGGGTCCTCACAAGGGAGGTCCCCCTTGTCCTCCCGCCATCCGCCTGTCTCCAAAGACCATTAACGCAATCGCTTAACAAGAGGCCACTCTCAGAGAAAGGAGGAGCATTGTTAGTGCTGTGAAGGGGAGAAGAAATCATAAAATCCATCAAACCTATATTTGTCTCATTAAAAATGTTTCTAATTTATAATGTCCTGGAATGCAGATGCCGCCCAGCTGTGCGGGGCTGGTCGCCCTGCCTGTCCCCCTCCCTCCCACACGCCTGGGCCCCCTCTCCCACCTCGCTGGGACTGCCATCAATTTCTGCTCATCAGAGGCACTTACAGTAAATGGATTCATTTGTGGCAATGGGAGCTGAGAGACAAAGGTGACAATATAATTAAGGTTTTTAATTCTATGCCTGAACAGTTAAGTCCAGAACTCATGATAATTAGCCGGCTGTAATGAAAGATCTTTAATCGTTATTTTCCCTTTGTTTCCTATAATTGTTCATTTTGGCCAACTACATTTGTCCTTTCCTTAGAATCTGGCTGTGCAGATTTGAGGCCCTGTCTGTGATTCCTCTAAATGCCAAAGAAAACACGGAGTGGAGCCGGTCATTCACAAAGGCACAGCAACACGGCCAGTGCACAGTGGGTTACCAGGGCTGTGACCACTTTCTGGAGGGAAGAAAAAGTGAACATGTCTACAATCAAGCCAGATGATCAGAAGACTGAAGTGCATAACCCGTGATGTGGGGGGAATCAGTTGTAAGGGCCAGCGGATGATCTCTGGTTTCTGGAAGGATGACCATATCCCTTTCAGCTCCTGAACTCTGATGTTCTTTGCATTTCAGTGTTTGTATTATCCGGACATTCACTCTCACTGCAGCGAGGAGTGACTGTCTCATCGAACATTCCTGAAAAGCTGTTGATGAATCTCACAGTTTCTCATAGCTGAGGATATCCCATAGTATTGAGATAGTGTCACCTTCACAAGGATGGCGGTCCTGGGGGACCAGGCAGTGCCAGAGACCAAACCAGGGCTTTCTGCATGCAGAGCAGATGCCCAGCGCATGGAGCTGCCTCTCTAAAGCCTTTGTCTTTTTTTTTTTTTTGATCCTCCCACACTGGACACCTCTCGGATTCTCCGCCACTCCGGATTTGGGAATCTGAACCCGACTCCCTTTTGATTGGGTTGCGTTACTGAACTGGCTCTGCTGTGTGGGCAGGACGCTCTCGGTAGTTTGCTGGGATCTCTCTCTCCTAGAGTATCCCGCCCGCACGGCAGAGCCTGGCAAGTTCCTCTTAGGGTATTCGATACGCCAAAAACAGTAACAGCAAGTCTCACATTGGAGACGTTACTGTGCCTGCTCGAGCAAATCGGTGAACAGTGGGAGGACAGTGCTACAGTGCTACAGTGCTTGATCCTCCCATTCTCTTATTTCCACCCTTCTCATGCCTCTTCACGTCCTGGCATCCCACTCACCCACACCTCTGAGCCCTGGCTGGGAGCTTTTCTTGCAGGGGTGAGAAACCAAGTCCAGAGGGGAATTGGGGGGTGGGGATGGCAGGAGATGAGCAGGACTGCAAAGGCCTGCCAGGACCCTGGCCCTTTCCTAGAGCTCTGAGGAGGCTTTAGGAAGGGAGTGTAGAGACTGGAGGTCAGGAGGCTGGGAGGAGGCAAGGGAAGTTAGAGTGGGCCTGCATGGGCTCTTCCTCCTCTCCCCTCCCCATGCCAGGGCTGTTTTAGGCTTTTTCTGTGGCTCATGAATGAGTTTCAGGGAAGGGACAGGTTCCATGCATTCGAGACCCACAAATCTGCTTCCATCTCTCAGACCGCTCTCATAGTTCTTGGTACTTTTTTTGCCCATGGATTCTAGAACAAGCATCCCAGAGCAGCAGAAGCAGTTGGAGGCAATGGTGGTGTGGCGTGTGTGTGTGTGGGGGGGGGGGGGGTGCGGGTGGTTCCTCTGGCTCCTCTAAACCAGAGTGGCCTGGGATTCATTCTCAACAACAGCCCCCATCCCTTAGAAGCAGACACACATGTGCACACACCCACACATCTGCACACAGGCATGCACACACATTCGTGCACATGCATATGCCCCCGCGCATGCATGCTCGTACCCATGCACACACACATACATGCTCCCTGTGCTGGACACAAGGCCTGTTGCAGATCTGGAAGCACTTGGAGGTGCTTCCAGATGAACCCTGCTTTCTGGCCCTTTATCAAACATGCCGGTAGCCCTTCTTTTTGCTGGTCCACAGGCACAAGGCTGAGGCACTAAGTCAAGGAAGAGAAGAATCTCCTTGAAGTTGCTTGTGTGCTTCCAAGGAGCTCATAGGCCCTGCAGCAGGGAGACCGGGTTCGAATCTTATCTCGCACCCACCTAGCACATGTCTCTGACTCTCTGTGCCTGTTTATGAAACGGGGCAATGCCACGGTGGCCTCAGAGGGTGATGTGAAGAATCAATGAGGGGCCGAATGCACATTTATATGTAGGAGGCTGGAGTTCAGTCTGCAACTCTGCTTGGTCCCCCAAGCACCCCCAGGAGCAGTCCTTGAGCCCAAGCCAGGAGGAGTAGCCCTTCTGGGCATGCCACCCCCCAAACAAAACAAAAGAATCCACTATGTCCTGTGCATGGTAGTGGTTTCAACAGAGACTGGCACAGCATAGATGCCCAAGAAACATCCACCCCTCTGGCCTTTATTTGCTGCCTGTCCCTGCCCCGCATTCTAGAGCTCCTGGCCCTTCTGGTCCCCTCAGGAAGCCAGTGAGGCTGAACCAAGAGGGCACAGACTACAGAGTCACCCCAAGAGGAATGTAAGACCCAGTTTTCCCAAGAGGCAGTATGATTTGGAGAGAACTACATTTCATTTGGGATGGGCATTTCCTCAGTACCCAGTGGGAGGCCCCTCTTCCGGAGGTCTCAGAGAGAGGAAAGAGGAGGAAAGAGGATGGGAACAGACTGTAGATTCAACCTTGGTGGGCTGCTGGGGGCTGATTCTCATCAGAGGAGCCGGATGGTCCTCGGGGTAGATGGGAGCAGCAGGCTGGGACAGGAACCACAGGCGGAGGCAGGGGTCGGGTGGGGGCTCAGAGGGTCAGACCCTGACACCTAGACAAGAGGACCTCAGTGAGCTTTGGGGGTGCGACTTGTACAGGCTTCACCTTCTCACCCCTCGTGCTGAAATCTGGGGCTGCCCCCCACTCCTCCCCGGGCCTGTTGAGATCATTATGACAGCCAGTGCCACTCCTGGGGACTCACCCTGGCTGCAAGGCTCTGCCGGTGCCCTTGAAGCTATTAAACAGAGCAAAGTGATTAATTATTTTACTGTCTTTATGGCATCAACTTTAACTGGCTTCACATCCAGATTTCCAATTACATAAGCCCGAGTCTTAAACTCAGGAGGACATGTATTATTGAACTATTTATAATCAGAGTTTTTCAGAGCAGAAAAACCTCTGCCAGGCAAGAGCGACACAACCCAAATTAATGACACAGAGGCCAGAAGACAATCCTTCCGTAATCAGAGGGGTGTGGGGTGCAACTGGAGAGGAAGGCGGGTCTGAACCAAGGATAGTGAACCTTTTTTTTTGCCAAAGGGCACAGACTCCCCCAAGGGGAAGGCAAGTTGGTTGGTATATTGGGGGGAGGAGTAGAAACATATTAGCAGGGTGGAAGGAGGCTGGGGGGGCTGGAGATACGAACCCATGTAGAAAACATTCTAATATAGCTGACAGATCTCTTTATGGAAAAAAAATCATATGGACTGCTCACCCTACTCCCACAAAAATGACATTTAAACAGGTTCTGTGGGCTGAGAAGATGGCTCAGTGGCTGAGTAGTGCTTACTCACGATCACGATCACGAACACGACCATCCTGTTATTCGTCGATTGCCTCGAACAGGCCCCAGTAACGTCTCCATCGTCCTAGCCCTAAGATTTTTTAAAAAGTGCCATATTCAAGACTCTTTCAGAGTTAGGAGAATGAGACCCATCATTGTTACTGGTATCTGGCATATTGGGTACGCCACAGGGAGTTTGCCAGACTCTGCCATAGTGCTTACTCAGCAAATGTAAAGTCATGAGTTCAAAGCTCAGTGCAAAGCTGAGGCAATTCCGGCAGTTCTGCTCTGAGGGAACCCCATAAAAAGGATGCTGGAAGATGGCTGGCTTGTTCAGGAAGTGCCCAGAGCGAGTATGAGGTCCTGAGCTTACTTCTGGGCACTGTGCATGCGTAGAAGTAATCCTGAAATGGTCCGGAATCCAGAGTGGGAACATGTTTTGCAAGGGAAGGATGACCCATTCCCTGAGTTGCAACAACTCTGGCTTTAACTGGGGGTCCCGGGCCAGAGACAGAGAGATAGTTCAGTGGGCTGGAGTCTTGCTTTGCAGGCAGGAGGCCCAGTTTGATCCCTGACACCGCATGGTCCCCTGAGGACTACTGAGATCCAACAGAGTTGGGGATAACCCCTAAAAGGGCATGTGCTAAGTCACACCGCCAAGTAAAAAGAAAATATAGCAGGGTCATAGCATTACTGATAACCAGTTGCTCCACTGAGTTACTCTTCCGCTTCATCTAATCCTGAATTGCGTCTGATTCTAGCATCTTCTTACAGAGTTCTGAAAAACTCAGGCATTGTTTGTTTTTACCAGCAATTGCTAATAGCTATTTCACCTTCAGCTCCAGCAAGATTGGGGGGGACACCAGGCCACTGCCTCAGAGTTCACCGTCCTCCCAAAGCACCGAGCTCCCCTCAGGGGTTCAGACCCCTGGCTTCACAGCCCATTTCACCCCAGGCGATCATAAGATAGTGCTGCAGGGCAGTGCTAGTGATTGGAGGGGTTTACCCTCTTCACCTCCCTCCGGAGGCCCCAGACTCGGGAACTGGAGAGAAGTTCTCAAATGTTCTCTCTTGCTTATGGCTTCACTTCGCTGCCAAGTCATCTGTCCCCCTGACCCCTCAGCTCTGCAGGGAGATGCCTGTAGGATCCTAGTCAGGCTCAGAGCTGGATCAAGTTGGAACCCTGGGACTATGGGAGGTGAGCGTGTGGGTCACTCTGTTAGCTGAGCTCTGTTACTCATAGCTCATGTTGGGCAGGGCGGTCAACAGCCACGATAAACAGATTCCATTAGTCCCATTTCAAATTGTATTCAAATCATGAACACAGCTCAGAGAAGTTAAGTGACTTGCCCGAGAACCCTTAGCTAGTGGGTGGTACCAGCTTCTATCAGGAATCTGAGCCCCACAGTCTGTTGAATAACAATATTCAAAGTTATGATTCTCCCTCCTGCTTGTTTAGGAGCATAAAACTTGACAATCAGTCACCAGACCTTTGTCTAGGTACACACAACACACACACACACACACACACACACACACACACACACACATACTCACTCACCTACATTCATATATGTGTGTGTACATATTTTATACACAGAAGAAATAAATGTGTTTGTTTTCTGTAGGAAGTAAAGGAAAAGCCCTTCATCAGCTAGCACCGGCTCTGGTCTTTTCCCCCTGCAGTGTATGTTTGTGAAGTGAATCTATCATCTTAAAAAAAGATGACCCTCTGGATGCTGGAGCAATAGCACAGCGGGTAGGTGTTTGCCTTGCACATAGCCTACCTGGGTTCGATTCCCAGCATCCCATATGGTTCCCTGAGCACCGCCAGAGGTAATTCCTGAGTGCATAGCCAGGAGTAACCCTTGTGCATTACCGGGTGTGACCCAAAAAGAAAAAAAAATATTACTCTAGAGCAGGAGCAATAAAACAGTGGGTAGGGCACTTGCTTGCACGTGGCTGACCTGGGTTAGATCCCCAGCATCCCATAGTGATTCCCTAGCACCCCCAGCAGTGAATGCAGAGCCAGGAGTAACCCCTGAGTATCACCAGGTGTGCCAAAAAGAAAAAAAAGAAAAAAAAGAAGAAAGGAAGAAAGAAAGCGAGGAAGGAAGGAAGGGAAAAAGAAAGAAAAGATGGACCTAGGGGTTGAGTAGAGCCCAAGGGACACAGGTTGGGGGCTGGGATGGCACATAATTGCACACACAGGACTAGAGGCTGTTCCCTGGTGCTATGTAGCTCCTGACACCCTAGAAGCCCCCAGACTCTCAACTTGGCCCTAGTGGACTCCAGCACCACTGGGCCAGAGCATTGAACCAACCCACCCAATTGGCTAACTACCTCCAGGAGAGGCCTCCAGGGCATGGCCTCTCCTGGAGGAGGAAAAAAATGACACTAGGTTCTTCCTTTTTTAAATACTGGCAACTGGCCAGTGTTCACAAAACCTCTTTCTGTGCTCAGGCAATAAAGCTGGACTCTATTTCCTTCTCTTCTTGCAGTCAGGATACATGTTTTATATCTGGGATGAGACAGATCCTGGGTTAGATTCTACCTGTCTTTCTCCCATCTCTGCATGAACCATTCCCCTCTATCCACCATCCACAAGCCTTTCACCTTCCCCCAAGCACACTCTACCTTTCCCACTTCCACTTCTTGTTTTTGCTTTTTTGGGGGGTCACATCTGGCGATACACAGAGGTTACTCCTGGCTCATGCACTCAGGAATCACTCCTGGTGGTGCTCAGGGGACCATATGGGATGCTGGGAATCAAACCCAGGTTGGCCGCGTGCAAGGCTAATGCCCTACCCGCTGTGCTATCACTCCAGCCCCCCACTTCCACTTTTTTGCCTGCAGTATTCCCTCTGCCTGGACTTACCCATTCTCTGTCTCTATCTTTGATCTACCTTTTCCTTCAAAGCCAAATTCCTGGGTCATCTTTTTTTTCACTGCTATAATAATTTTAATTTATCTTGCATTTTACAGAAGTCTATATGAACAGTTTTTTTTAAAGCACCTTCTTTCTCCTGGGCCATCTTTTCCAAACCTTGCCAGGCTGCCTGGCCAGTGGATTCTCCCATCTGCTGCCTTCCACAGCCCCTGAGTCCACCACTCCTAGTTGCTGATCTGTGTCCATTTCCGTGCTGAGACCCTGCAACCCTGTGAGACCTCAGTGGAGAAGACCATGAGATCCTCTGTCCAGATAACTGTAAATCTGTAACCAGGGATTGGGAGGTATCTCAAAAGGTCTGGGGTAAATGTGTCGTATACAGAAGGCCTGGTTTTGATACCCTGGCTTCTCATAGTCCCCTGAATACCAAGAGAAAGTCCTGAGTACCACTGAGTGTGGCCCCCCAAAGCCAAAACAAAACAAAACAAAATTGCTGTCTCCATAAGCCATTCTGACCATCCAATCAGCATCAAAAGCAAAGAAGGTATGGGGACCATAAGAAGCTAAGGCTGTAATTAGTCTGGGGGCATTGAGGAAGACATCCTGGAGGAGGTGGGCTAAGCCTGTGGGATGCGGAGGAGCTATCCCAGCAAAGGAACACGTCAGCAAATATGCAGCCAGAAAAAAAAGGACGCCCCTGGGGACCAGCAAGAAGAGGGGTTAGTGGAAGGGTGGGGCCGGGGGACATGAGAATAAAGCTGAGGCCACAACAGTAAGGACAGAGGGGCAGTTTGCTGATGAACGGGCCAGTAAGCAGCCCTGCCTCCCCACAACTGGGAACCCCAGTGACAGGTTTTGTATTTGCTGGGTAGTGGGCCAGTGCGGGCAGCTCACACAGGTCTCAGCACCTTGGTTAGCTAATGAGCCCGCAGGAGAGATTGTATCCTTGTTTATGAACAAGGCTGGGAGAAGTCCAGGGCGCTGTCCAAGGTCACAGGGACCAAGATCTGAAGAGCCTGAACCCCAATCTGTTTTGAACCTCATACTCTGTTCTGCCTCACTTTCTCCTGCTGTCCCAAGAGTGACAAAGGGCCATGGGGGACTCTGAGCAAAGGCAGGTATGTGCATGTGTGCCGTGTAAGTGGTGGGAGGCAGAGGTCACAGCTCAGGCAAAGGTGGGGAGTTCCCGGAAGGGCATGGCAGGGAGATGCAGAGAGGACCCCATCAAGCCACCTGGCAGGGCGGCCCCCACTTGCACCCTAATAAAACACTGCTTTGCTTTGCTTTCCCCCAAGAGACCTGCAGACTCCACCTGGTCCCACCCCAGCGTTGACTGGCCCCTGCCCACTCTGCTCCAGTAAAGTTGTCTAGCTAAGGCCAGGGGCCTGCCATCTGCCAGGATGAGGTCAGCACTGAAGGGGACCCAGCCCCAACCAGGGTGCTCCAGGGGACCAGCCGTGCAGGGAGTGCAAGAAGGCTGCTGTTCCCAGGGTGAGGGATGACAGTGCTGCCCCAAGTACCAGGCAAACCAGGGTGAGCTGTCATGAGACTGCCCAGGGAAGGACACCTGTGGGACCCCACTGACAACACCAATCACCACCACCCCCGACCGCCCAGCTGGCATTGCTGTCAAAGTGCCTCCACTTGCTGGCAGTGCCTGGAAGGAGGGATCGTCCTCGTCATGTCTAGATTCAAGCAAATGAGATATAAACTCCCACCAGGATGCCAAGTGCGGCTCTCTCTCTCTCTCTCTCTCTCTCTCTCTCTCTCTCTCTCTCTCTTTCTCTCTCCCTATCTGTCTCTCTGTTACAGTAAATATCCTGATAAATGCCAAAGAAAGAGAGATACTGAGCAAAGATTATATCCAAGAGTCTGCGAATGAAGCTTAGTGGAAGAGCACATGCTTTGCATAGATGAAGCCCTGGGTTCAATTCCTAGCACCAGAAATGAAAATGAAATTATGTCCAAGGAAATTTATAACAAATGTTTTATTTTTCTGAGAGTTAAAAAAGAAAAAAATGAACTCTGAACATTCAACAATAGTGTTTGGTTAGGAAACAGACACAATGAAACACAGTGAGGTTATTAAAAATGCCATTTCAAGCTCATTATTCCTAATTTTCAGCAAACACGAATCAGAATGACAGTCAGACATCACCTCATACTGGTGAGGATGGTCTCCATCAACAAGGCCAGAAACAACGGGTACTGGAAGGGGTGTAGAGAAAGAGAAACCTTCGTGCACAGTTGGTGGGAATGTAAATTGCTTCCGTCTCTGTGGGAACAGTCTGTAGATGTCTCAAAACCCTAAAAATAGAATGACCATATGACCCAGTGATTCTATTCCTTGGTATCTACTGAAAGAACAGAAAAACACCACTTTGAAAAGATAGATGCACACCTATGTTCATTCCAGCACTATTTACAAATTTACAACAGGAAGATTGGGAAACAACCCAGTGCCAACAACAAATGAGTGGATGGAGAAATTATGTATGTATGTCTCTGCTCAGCTGCTAGAAAGATAAAATCTCTGCCTTTTACTCCAACATGGATGGAACTGGAGAGGGGCATGCTATGCAAAATAGATGTTTCCATCTCAGATGCTCTCATTCATATGTGGAATATAAAGAAACAAACTGAAGGGACAGAAATGTCCACAAAACCCTATAGACAGTGACCACAGGACTGAGGTGACAAAGCAGATTGGAGGGGGTGAGCTGAAAAAATCCAGTGGATTTTTATAGAGGGATAGTGACCCTTTGATGCTGTGGTTAACATTTATTAACATTTATATTCTTGCAAACCAATATTATCTCGTTAAACATTTTTAAATGTTCAGGTTATTGGCATTATCATGGCATATCAAGCATAAGATTGTGAAAGTGGGTGATCTGGTGTAAAATTTTCTTTAGATCATTTTAACAGTCTTGGAAGGGGACAGAAGTGTGGCTCAGTGATAGGTAGGCTCAGCAGTTTTTGCCTTCTTATGTGAGAACTTGGGTTCTGTCCCTGGCATTGTAAAAATTAAAAATTAAATAAAAATAAAGATTATTATTCAGAGTTGGGAATGTGGCAAAGAACTTATCTCGAATGCAGTAGATGTGGATTTGATACCAAGAGTCACAAAAATAAAACAAAAAAAAAAACAGAAAAAAACACAGCCTGTACAGCTCTAGGCCAGTAACTATGCATCTGATCATTTTGCCTCATGGCACATGAATGATTAATCATGAATGCTGACAAGGCTTGTTTTGCTGGGACAAGCCCGGTTCTTGCCTGTCTCCCAGTGGAGTCTCCCAATATGAATAATCTCCGCCTTCACCCTACTATATCTCTTTTATAGGTGAAGGAATGATGCTCCATTCCTTCAATGGTGCTCCAGATGTTAGGTAACTTCTTCCAAGTCACACAGCTAGAACAGGCTGGAACTGAGTGTTGGGTGACCCACTAGGAAGAACTCTGGCTCCTATGCAGCTGGCTCAAGAGGGTGCAGGGTTCATGAAGAATAGAGACGAGCCGGTGGGTTGGGTGAGAAACAGACAGGGGAGGACCTCCCACCCCAGCCAGATGGTGGGGGAATGGATCATCTCACCCTCTGTTTCATTTTTTTCTGTCTAATACTTCAAAATAAGCAAGCATATATTTTCCAAATATACCCATACAACATTAGACAGAACCAATGGGAGTGCCCCATGGGCCATAGCACATGTTTTGAAGCAAGAGATCTGGGTGTGGTCCCCAGCATTGCATTGCATGGTTCCCCCAGCTCCCCTGGGAGCGGCTCCTGAGCAGCACACCAGGAGAAGCTGCTGAACACCGCCCTCGAAATAATTAAAACCAACACCGTTTGCCAAGGGGGCACTCATGAAGACAAGGAAAATGCTCCTTCTAGGGAACTCTCATGAAAACATGACCTCCAGCCCTGCTCGGAGAACATTTGGCAGATACTCCAGAAGCATAATACTATAAACCAATGTCACCCTAACAAAAATATACTGAAAGGCAAAAACTTATAGGCTGTGCCTATATTCCAGAATGGCAAAGACTCGCTCACCCACTAATAGATGGAGAAACTGAGGTCTGTAGAAGGGTCTAGAAAGTCACCCACTCACTGGCCCAGCACTCATCTCTCCTCTTTTCATGAAGACATGAAACATTTTTTTACCCCAGGGGGAGCCTGATTCCTTCCCTCCCCATTCACGCACCCCACCAGCCCGGGTTTTCCTTCCCTGCACCTCATCCCAGCTTGCACACTGCACATGCCAAAGATACTGCAAGGCCATGGCTTGGTAGAAGCTCAGAGCTGTCCTAACCCAGTTCTGAGAGGCGAACCCTTCTCCCCCAAGACAAGCCAGGAGAGCCAGGGGACACCTCCAGGAGGGTGTCCTTGGCAGGCAACCTTCACCGCAACAAGAGCAGGGCGGTGACCTTCATGGGAATCCCTCGTAGTAGCATCTCAGCTCTGGCCTGCGACAGGCTCCACTGACTCCTGGACATAAATTACTTGTTCATTATCAGGCCCGACATGGAGAAGGATGTCTGCCCGTGATTGTGTCTGGGCCCCTTGGCAGGTTTCACAGGGCCGGAAGCCGCCCTTCCCAGCACACAGCTCAGGCCTCTGATCACCCACACACTTCATGCTTCACTTGGGCAGCCCGATGTGCTGGCAGCTGGCCAAGGGGTGGCGCGGTGCTCCTGACGAGGGGCCCTGAGGTAAACAGAGCTGGAAATTGAGCACCGTATCAAGATATACAAAATCTAACTCAAGTTCATCCGGAGAGCTGCCATCAGTCAAATCTTGATGTGTATAAACCAGGACTGGGCTGAGGGTATTTCTATTCGGTGTGATCCTTCAGTGTTTGATGGTCATACGCCAGCTTGAACCATGATGCAAAAAAAAAAAAACGTGAGCAGTATTTTCTCAAGTAGTCAAACTGGGGATTCAAACTCAGCCAGCATGGACAGGGAGATGAGCCACAGGCTGAGGGTGGACTTTGCATGTGGGAGGCCCAAGCACTACCGCCAGCTCCAAAAGATCCCCTGAGTACTCTCAAGTGTGACCCCCAAAACGAAGTTTAGCCAGGATTGGAAAACTGGGGACAGTGGTAGAAGGAAATGTAGGAAATGTACACTGGTGATGGGACCAGTGTTGAAACATTGTGTGACTGAAGCAGTGAACAACTTTGTGACTGTTTGTCTCACAGTTATTCAATAAATAATAAATTAAAATAAATAAAAATAAAAACTGGGGCTGGAGCAATAGCACAGTGGGCAGGGTGTTTGCCGTGCACGCGGCTGACCCGGGTTCGATTCCCAGCATCTCATATAGTCCCCCAAGCACCACCAGGAGTGATTCCTGAGTGCAGAGCCCTGAGCATCGGCTGGGTGTAACCCAAACAGCAAAAAAATAAATAAATAAATAAAATAAAAATAAAAACTGTAAAAAAAAAGGAAGTTTAGCCAGGGTTCTGTCCACTTCTCTGCTTCTCTTTGGGATGCTTTCCTCGCCCTCCCCCCATTGGCTATTTGCCTACGGCCAGTCAGAAGCATGTCTGCAGGTACCTGCAAACTTACATCCTGCACCTTTCCAGGGAGGCAGGAAGAGGCCTTTTTTCCCCAGTGGAGTGCAGCGCCCCTGGGAATGGGGGGTCGGGAGCTCTGCCTGGCCACAGCTTGCCCCGGAGGGGTGCAAGACTGTGAGAAACAGAGAGAGGACTCACAAAGGGGCTTCAAGAAGCATGCATCCTTGCTTATTAGTCCTCCCAGCCACCCTCTGAGACAGACAGACACCCCAGGAGCAGAAACAGAGCCCCCAAAAGATCGAAGCATTTGTCTGATGCTACCCGGCCGGAAAGCGGCTGGACCCCAGAGTCCAGGCTCTTTACCTCCACTCAGAAACAGGAACCCTGAGAGCTGAATGAGATGCTGTCAGCTTCGAACACAAGAATGGCCCGAGTTGGCTGGGCTGAAAGAGGAATTGAATTGAGGTGGGGGTGGGGGTGGGAAGGGAACCAGGAGTATCTCTATGGCAGGTCCTGTATTTTTGATTGGGACTATTTTCCTGGAAGGGTCAAGCGGCAGAGAGATCCCATCAACAGAGAAGAGGGTAAGGGCCCAGGCGAATCTGGGGGGGGGGGGGGGGGCGCAAGGGCCAGGGACCTAATCCCATGAGGAATACTGCCAGTGCTCTCTGGTCAGGTGTGTGTGACTCAGCGCTGCTCTCTGCCCATGTCCTCATACCTGGAGGAGGAAGTTCTCCTGAGTGAGAGGGAACCACCCAGTCTCTCCATGGACACTCCAGAAAGGGGAGCACAGCCCCCTACACACCAGGCCCACAAAGTATCCCAGGCTGTCCCAACTGTCTCCAGCTCCCAAGAGGCCAGAGATGCTCAATGCAGAGCCCCCTTGTTTTTCAGAAGCCCTCTCTCCCACCACCAGTATTCCCTGCCCTGGCCCTCTCCTCATCAGCTAATTCCTGGAATCAGCTGAAGGTGACAGAGATGCCCCTGCTTTACTGAGAAACAAACAAAAGCCAGCCAGCTAGCAAGCAATTTTATCATTCTTGGCACACCTTCAAAATCTCGTCTCTAGTCCAAATATTAATTGTTTACTTACTAGTTTATTGAAACAACATGAAAGTGTTTAGTCCCTATCCATGTAACTAATAAAGCAAGAGAGAACAGTGGCTTCTAGCTCATGAAGGGACAAGGGCTCCACCAGGGCCACCCAAGGGCACGTAGGAGGCATGAGGGTGTCCCAGGTAGATTTCTGAGGAGGAAACAGGTGTCCCCAAGGCACTGACTAGAAAGTGCTGGCTCGGAGCTGGAGCAATAGTTTAGTGGGGGAAAATGCCTGCCTTCCACAGGTTTGATACCCGGCATCATATAGGGTCCCTCAGGAGTGATCCCTCAGCACAAAACCAAGAGGAAAACTTGAGCTCAGACAGGTGTGACCCAAAAAAAAAAAGCAACATCCTGACCTGTGGGCCTTCAGTCCATCCCGTGTTCTGGGGCTCTGAGGCTCAGAGCTGGGGGCTTGTTGGCCCAGGATGCTTTGCCTGCCTGCAACCAGCACTGCCTCAGCTCTCTGGGGGCAGCCCTCTGAGCAGACAGTAAACACCCCTTGGGGGAGGCCTTGCTCGGGCTGCCGCCAGAATGGACGGTGGCTGAGGTCCCCAGGACCCCCAGATCCTCCTTCTCTGAGGCCTACTCCTCCCTCTGCCAACCTGACAGCTGAAAGTGCTGGAAAAACCTGCATCCAAGAGCTGACAGCCTCCCCAGCCTGCAGTGTGGACAGGAGCGGGTAGAGATACAGTTCAGTTGCCCACCCTGAGCACTGGAGCTTTGCCCCCCTCCACTTTTTGCCTTAAATCAGAGCAATGCCACCTTGTGACAAGATCCAGGAGCCCAGGCTGAGCCAGCCTTCAAGTGGATGCAAGCCCGCAAGCAGCCTATGAAGTCAGTGCTCCCAAGGAGCTCTTAGCACCAGTTTTCATCACTCTCCCAAACCCACCAAGTTGAGAAACCCTCTGCGCAGGGTCCCTCTAATTCCTGAGGGTCAATGGGTATCACTAGCACACAGGATTGGGTGCTGAGTCCCGAGCTGGGAGGATGATAAAGACATAAATAACAGAGTGGAGAGGGAAGGGGGCCTGGGCCAACGCACATCCCGTAGGTTCCCTGGCTCCATAAGTCAGTTTGGGCACGTACCACCAATGTCTCACACTTGGGTGTGGCTTCAGTGACACACACTGCAGTGACCCTTTGCCACCAAAGCTCTGCAAACAGCTTCTGAGCCAACCCAGATGGAGCTGAGTGGCCCCAGGACTCTTGCTGTGCATATGAGGAAAGTGCCAGGAGGCTGGCACGAATCTCTTGTTCCCGGCCGTTTCCATTGGGTTGCCTGGTTGTCCTGTGAGGTTGAACCTGTCACCATATTGTGTCCTCTGACCAGCACCGAGGGACCCTTCCCAGTGCCATGGAAGGGAGACTGAGGCAGGCAAGGACCAGGCCTAGGGCTGGGGAACCACAGTCAGAACATGTCATAGGACAGAGCCCGCCCCGCACCCCCAGGACTGATCCTGTTCCCCCGCCCCCACCCAAATCCTCCCAGGAGAGCTGCTGCCACTGGCAACCCCACCTGTGCGGCTGGCAGAGGACTCCAGCAGAGTCCCCGGGCCAAGCAAACCCCAAGGTCCCCAAACTTTCCACTTCCATAAAGTGCTCTGATCTTGTCAAATTGCTACCAGAGGAGTCATAGCTGAGTGAGCACTTGCCAGGTTCCTGCGGCTCTCCCGAGAGCTGTCAGCGTCCTCATCCATCATAATTGAAGCAGTCCACCTGCTCCGGGCCCATCCTTCAACGGCGATGATGGCTCAGAGGCGAGAGATGTGTCTTGTCATCACCTTGACTTTTTTTTTTTTTGGAGGGGGCCAGTGGGAGGGAGGAAAGAGGCAAAGGTCAGAAGGGGTCCTGGGTGGGTGAGGGGGTGAAGTCTCAATCTCAGAGTGGAAAGTCGTTGACCATCCTGCTGAGGGCTGGCTGCAACCCTCCAGAGGCCTCTCTCCATCGAGTCTAGAGGAGAAACTGAGGCCTCACCCCACCTTGGCTCTAACCCCTCCCCCCACAGGAGCCTGCACCAGCCTGCTGTCACTGCTTCTGCAGGAAGACAAAGTCTGGAGGGGCAGTGGGGTCGGGGAGTCACTGGTCTCCCATGGTACCCAGACTTGAGTGGGCCCTAAGATCCAGACTTAGTCGTGAGTTCCTCTTGGCCCATATCCATGGCCACTGGCCTTGGGGAGAGCTCAGGCTGTCCCTGTCTTTTGAGTCCATTTAGGATGCGGTGGTATGAATAGTAGAGAGATGGGGGCTACTGATCCGCCTTTGGGGCCTCTCACCCCCATCCCCACCTCCAGGCCACAAATCACCTTCCTGAGCAGAGTGTGGCCAGTTCAGTCCCCTGGCGGGGCGGCCTGCCAGAGCTGTCCCCACCCTGAATATAAATCAACCCTTTTGACCAGTGCTCAAGGTCCTCAGCCCTTACAGATATTCTGAGACCAAAGGGATGTCGAGGAAAGGAGTTTGCCACCCCCAGAAGTCTTCGAATGGAGCCTGAACAGTTCCTGGCAGGCTCCCAGGGCTGGCTTGGGGGCAAGAGGCATTTGAAAGGGACAGCCCCATGCCCCTCCAATGTGAGCTCTCTGGCACTCACTCTTGGGCTTCGGGCCCCCCTACGCCTTTACTCTTATGGTCTCGTTAGTTCGGGGTGCCCTTCCCAGCATCTCCTGCCTGCGGGACCCAACTCAGCTCTGCTTTATTCAACTGCACATTTGCTGAACAGCTAAATCTGTGCTGGAGAGAGAGATTCCAAAATCCTGTCCCCAGCCACAATCCCAAGAAGCTGTGGGGGGTGTGCCCCTCACTCCCCGTGTTGCACAGCTGGTGGGCCAGGCCCTAGCACAGTCCTCCCTGCTCCCTCTGTTTGAGACAACTGACTCTCTAGACATGAGCATGTGCTGGGTGCAGGGCCTGGGTGGGAGCACATCTGCCCCTTCACCAGGAGACGAAGGGCCCTGTCAGGGGGCCAGACAGGCAGCAGCTTAGAGGGCTCTGCACAGGAAACCCCCAAGGTAGCTAGAAATGCTACTATGCCAGGGCCTGGATGAGACCTCTGTGTCCACATCCGCCAAAGTCAAACGATCATCAGACAGGTCCAGCCATCCTAGAAAACCTGTGACAGGGATGTAGAAGTTGATACATCTCCTGCTCAGCTACCTTTGGTCTCAACAAGTCCCCTGGGTTCTTTCCCTTCCTGCCTACTAAGTGTTCAGCACTTGTCTTCACCCATTTCTTTCAGGTGTGTGTGTGTGTGTGTGTGTGTGTGTGTGTGTGTGTGCGAAAGTGCACGCACAAAACCCTCTAAATTATCCAGGCCCGGCTCCTTCACCTCCCCATCCAGGCACTCAGGTCCTATTTCTTAATGATGATTGATGGCTTTGAAGATACAGCAGATCAATAGGGGCTGAATTCCTAAACTCTTGACAAGAGCTAGAGAGAACATACATCTCAGTGGCTGCCACATGCACTGATGGGACCCTGCTCCCCCTAACCTGCTCCCCCCCACCACCACCAGACTTCTTCCACAATCAGATGGACCAGAGGTGGCGCTGTCTGGGGTCCCTCAGAGAGACTGCCCTGAACTCAGCCTACAGTCTGGCATCAGTCATTCATTCTGCATCTCGCCATCTGAAAGGTAAACAACTGCACTTGTGTATACTTGTTTTGGGGGAAGTGGAGGGGCGGGAGGAGGCGATGGCTAAACTACACTCCCTGTCCTAATGAGAATTGGCGGTGAAAAGAGCAATAAGTCACCTGCTACCTTCACTAGGACCAGGTCAGTGCTGACCTCTGAGCTCCTCTCGTCCTCCTCTTCCGTCCACACAACAACCCTCAGAAGAACTTAGAGCTAGAACAGCGGGCAGGGCACTCGCCTTGCACAGTCAACCCAGGATCCATCTCTGGCACCCCATCTGGTCCCCTGAGCCTCACCTGAGCTGTCCCTGAGCACAGAGCCAGGAGTAAGCCCCGAGCACTGCTGGGTGTGGGCCCCTGAAACAGAAACAAAAAGGCTTGTTACTGGAAATTTTTGTGGATGAACCCCCACAAATAGCAGTTTTGTAAACCACGATGCCTAAAATAACTTTGAAAGAAAGAATTTCAGTGACAGAGCATTGACAGAAGAACAGGACAGGGCGTGTGGGACTGCATAGACCTCAGACTGGCTAAGCTGACCCTAGCCTGGAGCAGTGCTACTTGTAAACAATAAATGCCCTCTCCTGAGAAAACACAGATGAACACAGTTTCCATCTCCTTTCACAGAAGAGTCAGGGAGCTATCCAGTGGGACTTAGTGGGAAGGCGCTGCAGTCCCCTTACCCAGGACCCCCCGGAAAGTTTTGCAGCAGAAGACTCCTAAGCAGAGTATGGGGTGCAGGGAGGGGGCTCTGGGGGAAGAAACAGCTTGTGAGCAGGTGTCTGGGGCTAAGCTGTCCGTCGGATGGGGAAAACGTTCTAGTACTCTAAGCAGACTCGCCTCTAAAGCCAGCGCACAGGGCCTGTTTGGGAAGGGGGAGGGCCGCAGGCTTGGGCGAGGACAGAGAGCTCCAGGGAGAGGGAGAAGCTGGGCAGGGCTCAGAGCTGGAGGCGGTCTTCAGCGCAAGGCCGGGTGGGGGGGACTGGCCGGCAGAGGTGGAGGGACTGGACACAGGGGGCGGCGGCAGGTAGCAGCGGCCCGCTCGTTTCTTCGACAGGTAAGTGATTGGATGAAGAGGCCCGGCTGACAGGGTGTCCGCTCAGCCGCGGAGGCTAATCAACTTCCCCGTCCTGTCTGCTAATAAATCCTGCGCGGGGACTGCTCCGCCTGATGATCTCTCCTCGGGGACCGCTGCCTGCTCGCGCCGAGCCCTCCCGCTCGCGCAGTCTATTAAGGAGCCGCCACGCTGTCAGCCCGCGGCCCGGGGACTCTCGGGAGGTGCCCATCACCCGGGCGCACGCCCAGGCC